>NC_142164.1:90660156-90972894 GCF_024610735.1 Ursus americanus
ATTTTTTTTATTATGTTAGTCACCATACAGTACATCCCTGGTTTTTGATGTAAAGTTCCATAATAAATTGAGGTATCATTGGGGCACCTGGGTGGCTCAGTCAGTTAGGCATCTGACTCTTGGTTTCAGCTCAGGTCATGATCTCAGGGTTCTGAGATCAAGCCCTGCGTTGGGCTCCACACTCAGCGCAGAGTCTGAGACTCTCTCCCTCTCCCTCAGCTCCTCCCCCACTTGCTCATCTTCTCTCTCTAAAATAAATAAAATCTTTAAAATAAAATGAGGTGTCACTGACCTATAACATTAGTTATACTTGTACAACATCATGAGTCAATATTTATATATATTACAGTATTCCAGTTAACATCTGTCACAACCTAGATATAATTTTTTTTATGAGAACTTTCAAGATCCACTCTCCTAGCTACTTTCAAATAGATGATACAGTATCATTAACTACAGTCACCATGCCGTACATTACGTGCTCAGGACTTATTTTATAACTTGAAGCTCGTACCTTTTGGCCCTCTTCACCCACTTTGCCCATCTTCCCACCCCTGCCTCACAAAAACACCAGTCTGTTTGCTTTATTAGATCACCTTTTGTATTTTCTCTTTTCAGTTTTTGTAGATTCCACATATAAGTAAGAACACATGGTATTTGTTTTTCTGTCTGATTTATTTCACTAAGTGTAATGACCTCAAGGACCATCCATGCTGTTGGAAATGGGAAGATCTCATTCTTTTCTAGGACTCAGTAATATTCCATTGTGTATATATACCACATTTTCTTTATCCATTCATCCATCAATGGAAAATTAGGTTGTTTCCAGGTCTTGGATATTATGGATATCCAAGATAGAATTGGATATAAATAATGCTGTGGTGAACATGGAGGTGCAGATGTCATTTGATAGTTCTATTCTTAGCTTTTTGAGGAGCCTCCATACTGTTTTCCACAGTGGCTGTACCACATTCCCACCAACAGTGCACAAGGGTTCCCTTTCCTCCACATCCTCACCAGCACTTGTTGTTTCTTGTGTGTGTGATTTTTTTTTTTTATTTTGGCCGTTCTGACAGGTGTGAGGTGATACCTCAGTGTGGTTTTGATTTGCATTTCTCTGAGGATGAGTCATGTTGAGCATCTCTTGATATACCTGTTGGCCATCTGGATGTTTTCCTTAGAAAAACATCTGTTTGTGTCTTCTACCCATTTTTTGATTGGATTGTTTGTTGCTTTGCTATTGAGTTGTATGAGCTCCTTATATATTTTGGCTATTGACCCCAAACTGATAAATGATTTGTAAATATTTTCTCTCATTCAGTAAGTTACATGTTGATTTCATTGATGGATTCCTTTGCTGTGCAGAGCTTTTTAGTTTGATGTACTCTCACTTATTTTAGTTTTTGTTTCCTTTTTAAAAATTTTAATTGTAGTATAATTAACATACAGTGTTGTGTTAGTTTTAGGTGTACAGTATAGTGATTTAACAATTATATACGTTACTCAGTGCTCAACCAGATAAGCATATCCTTTAATCCCCATCAACTATTTCACATGTCCCCTCCCACCCACCTTCCCCCTGGTAACCATCAGTTCTCTATAGTTAAGTGTCTATTTCTTGGTTTGTCTCTTTTTTTTTCTTTGTTTTGTTTCTTAAATTCCACATATAAGTGAAATCCTATGGTATTTGTCACTCTCTGACTTACTTCACCTAGAGCATTATACACTCTAGATCCATCCATGTTGTTGCAAATGGCAAGATCCCATATTTTTTATGGCTGAGTAATATTCCTGTGTGTGTGTGTGTGTGTGTGTGTGTGTGTGTATCTATATATCACATCTTCATTTTCCATTCATGTGCTGATGGACACTTGGTTTGCTTCCAGAGTTTGGCCATCATGTATAATGCTGCACTAAACATGGGGGTGCGTATATCTTTTCAAATTAGTGTTTTCCTATTCCTTGGGTAAATACATACTAGTGGAATTACTGGATTGTATGGTAATTCTATTTTTAATTTTTCAAGAAAATATTGTTTTCCACAGTGGCTGCACCAGTTTGCATCACCACCAACAGCACACAAGGGTTCCTTTTTCTCCACATCCTTGCCAAACACTTTTTCTTTTTTGTGTTTTTTATTTTAGCCATTCTGACAGGTATAAGGGGATATCTCATTGTGGTTTTAATTTGCACTTCCCAGATGAATGATGTTGAGCATCTTTTCATGTGTCTCTTGGCCATCTGTATGTCTTCTTTGGAAAAATTTCTGTTCATCTCTTCTGCCCATTTTTTAATTGGATTATTTGGTTTTTTGGGTGTTGAGTTCTATAAGTTCTTTATGTATTTTGGCTACTAACCCTGTATTGGCTATGTCATTTGCAAATGACATTATGTAGGTTGCCTTTTTGTTGATGGTTTCCTTTGCTGTGCAGAAGAAGCTTTTTATTTTGGCGTAGTCCCAATAGTTTATTATCGCTTTTTTTTTAATTTTCCCTTGTGTCAGGAGACATATCTAGAAAGATAGTGTTATGGCCAGTGTTAGAGAAATTACTGCCTGTGTTCTCTAGGATTTTTATGGTTTCAGGTCTCACATTTAGGTCCTTAATCCATTTTGAGTTTTCTTTTGTGTATGGTGTAAGAAAGTGGTCCAGTTGCATTCTTCTGCATGTAGCTGTCCAGTTTCCCCAGCACCACTTGAAGAAACTGTTTTCGCATTGCATAGTCTTGCCTCCTTTGTCAAAGATTAATTGATCATATAATTGTGGGTTTATTTCTGGGCTCTCTATTCTGTTCCACCAATTTATGTGTTTGTTTTTGTGCCAGTACCATCCTGTTTAGGTTACTATAGCTTTTTAGTATATCTTGAAATCTGGAATTGTGATACCACCAGTTTTGTTCTTTTTCAAGATTGCTTTGGCTATTTAGGGTCTTTTGTGGTTCCATACAAATTTTAGGATTGTTCTAGTTCTGTGAACTAGTTCTGGTGTTGGTATTTTGATAGAAATTGCACTAAATCTGTAGATTGCTTTGGGTAGTATAGACATTTTAATGATATTTCTTCTCCCAGTCTGTGAGCATGGAATATTTTCGCATTTCATTGTGTCATCTTTTATTTCTTTAATCAATGTTCTGTAGCTTTCAGAATGCACATCTTTCACCACCTTGGTTAAGTTAATTCCTAGGTATTTTACTGTTTTTGATGAAATTATAAATGGGACTATTTTCTTAATTTCTCTTTCTGCTACTTTATTATTAGTGTGTAGAAATACAATGGATTTCTGTACTGATTTTGTTTCTTGTGATCTTACCGAATTCATTTATTCTAGTAGATCTTTGGTGGAGCCTTTAGGGTTTCTATATGTAGTGTCATATCATTTGTAAATAGTGAAAATTTTACCTTTTCCTTACCAATTTGGATGCCTTTTATTTCTTTTTGTTGCCTGATTGCTGTGGCTAGGACTTTGGTACTATGTTGAATAAAAGAGGTAAGAGTGGACATCCTTGTCTTGTTGCTGACTTTAGGGGACAAGCTCTCAGTGTTTCACCATTGAGTATGATGTTAGTTGTGGGGGTTTCATATGTGGACTTTATTATATTGAGGTATGTTCCCTCTAAACCTATTTGTGGAGGCTTTTTTTTTTTATCATGAATTGATATTGTACTTTGTCAAATGCTTTTTCTTCATCTGTGGAGATAATCATATGGTTTTAATCCTTTCTCTTATTGACGTGATGTATAACACTGATTTGTGAGTATTGAACCATCCTTGCATCCCAGGACTAAATTTCACTTGATCATGGTGAATGGTTTTTTTCTAATGTATCCTTGGATTTGATTTGCTAATATTTTGTTGAGATTTTTTGCATCCATGTTCATCAGAGATACTGACCCATAGCTCTCTTATTTTGTGGTCTGTATCTGGTTTGGTATCAGGGTCTTACTGGCCTAATAGAATGAATTTGGAAGCTTTCTCACCACTTTTATTTTTTGGAGTATTTTGAGAAGAATGGGTATTAACTCTTCTTTAAATGTGTGGTAGGATTCACCTATGAACCCATCTGGTCCTGGACTTTTGTTTATTGGAAATTTTTTGATTATTGATTCAATTTTATTGCTGGTAAATTGTTTTAATTTTATATTCTTGATTCACTTTCGGGAGGTTACATCTTTCTAGGAATTTATCTTCTAGGTTGTCCAATTTGTTGGCATATAGTTTTTCATAATATTCTCTTAATGATTATTTTTCTGCAGTTTGGTTGTTACTTCTCTGCCACAATTTTTGCTTTTAAGTCTTTTTTTTTTTTTTTTTTTGTCTGGCTAAAGGTTTATAAGTTTTGTTGATCTTTTCAAAGAATCAGCTCCTGATTTCATTGATCTGTTCTGGGGTTTTCTAGGTTGTATTTCATTTATTTCTGCTCTAATCTTTATTATTTCCTTTCTTCTACTGGTTTTGGGTTTCATTTTTTTTTCCTTTAGGTGAGGTTGTTGGAGAGTTTTCTTGCTTCTTGAGGTAGGCCTGTACTGCTATCTACTTCCCTCTTAGAATAGCTTTTGCTGCATCACTAAGACACCAGACCATTGTGTTTTCATTTTCATGTGTCACCCAATATTTTGTGATTTCCTCTTTTGATTTCTTCCTTGACCCATTTATTGTTTAGTAGCATGTCATTTAACCTCCATGTATTTGTTTCTTTCCAGATTTTTTCTTGAAGTGATTTTAAGTTTCATAATGTCGTAGTCAGAACAAATGTATGGTATGACCTTGATCTTTCTGAATTTGTGAGACTTTGTTTTGTGGCCTAACATGTGATCTATTCTGGAGGAATGTTCCATGTGCATTTGAAAAGAATGTGTATTCTGTTTTTGGATGGAATGTTTTGAATATATCTGTTGATATGTCTGGTCCAGTGTGTCATTGAAAGCTGCTATTTCTTTGTTGATTTTTCTGGTTGAATTAGCCATTGATGTAATGGGGTGTGAAAGCCCCCTACCATTATTGTATTCCTATCGATTACTTCCTTTATGTTTATTAATAGCTGCTTTATGTATTTGGGTGCTCCCACATTGGATGCAGAGATATTTACAATTATATCTTCTTGTTGGATTGTCCCCTTTATAATAATACAGTGTCCTTCTTTGTCTCTCATTACAGTCTTTATTTTAATGTCTCTTTTGTCTGATATAAGTATTGTTACCATGGCTTTCTTTTCACTTCCATTTGCATGATAAATTTTTTTCCATCCCTTCACTTTCAATCTGCATGTGTCTTTAGGTCTGAAACGAGTCTCTAGTAGGCAGAATACAGATGGGTCTTTTTTTTTTATCCATTCTTACACCCTATGTCTTGATTGGAATGGTTAGTCCATTCACATTCAAAGCTAGTATTGACAGGTATGTACTTATTGCCATCTTGTTACTTGTTTTATGGCTCTTTTTGTCCTTCTTCTCTGTCCCTTTCTTCCTTTGCTCTCTTCTCTCATAAGTTGGCTTTCTTTAGGGATGTCCTTGGGTTCCTTTCTCTATTTTTTTGCATATGTATTACTGTTTTTTTTTATTTGTGGTTACCACTGGGTTTAATATATAACATCTATGCATATTAAGTTGATGCTTGCTTAAGTTTGAATCCATTCTAGAAGCCCTAAATTTTTACTTTTCCCCACTCCCACCCTGTTTTAGGTATGGGGTGTCAAACTTTACATCCTTTTACTTTGTGAGTCCCTTGACCGATTTTTTTTAATAGATGATTTTACTACTTCTGTGCTTCCTACTTTTCTTATTCCTGCTTATGGTCTTTCCTTTTCACTCAAGGACTCCTCTGCAACATTTCTTGTAAGACTGGTTTAGTGGTGATGAATTCCTTTAACTTCTGTTTGTCCAGAAACCTCTTTATCTCTCCTTCTTTCTGAATGGTAGCCTCACTGGACAGAGCATCCTTGGTTGTAGGCCCTTTCAGCACTTCGAATATGTCATGCCACTCTTTTCTGGCCTGCAAGGTTTCTGCTAAAAAATCAGCTGATAGCCTTATAGGGTTGTAGCCTTGTGTATAACGGTTTTCTTTTTCTCTTGCTGCTTTTAAAATTCTCTATCACTGCTTTTTTGCCATTTTAATTACTGCATTTCTTGGTGTGGACTTCCTTGGGTTGATTTTGTTAGGGGCTCTCTGTGTCTCCTGGATCTGGATTTCTGTTTCCTTCTCCAGAGTCAGGAAGTTTTCAGCTATTATTTCTTCAAATAAATTTTATGTCCCCTTTTCTTCTGGACTCCCTGTAATGCAAATGTTATTAGGCTTGATGGTGTCGCTGAGTTCCCTTAATCTATTTTCATTTTTTATTCTTTTTTCTCTACTATTCAGGCTTGATTGCTTTTCATTACCCTGTCTTCCAGATTGCTGATCTGTTCTTCTGCTTCCTCAAGTCTATTTATTCCATCTAGCATATTGTTAATTTCACTTGAGTTCTTCATCTCTGATTCTTTTTTTATGTTTTCCTTCTCTTTGTTGAGGATCTCACTGCGGTCCTCCACTCTTAAGTCCGTGAGAATCTTTATGACCATTACTTAAAATGCTCTATCAGGTATATTACTTATCTCCATTTATTTTAGTGTTCTTGCTGTGATTTTTTCCCCCCTGTTCTTTCATTTGGGACATATTCTTCGGTCTCCTTGTTTTGTGTCTGTTTATGTGTTCAGAAAGTTGGATACATCTCCTGCTCTTCCTGTAGTGCCCTGCAGTGCAATGTACCCTGTTCATCAGGACCTGTTTGCCTGTTGTGGGCAGGGTTTGGTCCCTGTGTTGTCAGTGGGCCAGTCTGGGGCCCCCTTGGCCTTGAGTTGGGTCAGACCAGACATTTGCCAGAAGTGTGGCACCAGAGTACTTTCTGTGTACTGGACCCTCAGAAGCTTTCATTGGTGGGCAGCACCTGCAGTCAGACCAGGTGTGTGCTCCCAGTCCACTGCTGGGGCCCAAGTTGAACTGGTGTGTACGGTTTTCTTCCCCTCCCCTCAGGGCAGGAGACACTTTAGGGGTGATGCTGGCCTGTGTTGGGGTTGCTTGCACACTGCTGCTCTTAGGACACTACTTTGGATGGATTCCTGCTAAGGGGATGTTGGAGAATGTGGGGGGGGGGAGTGCAGTGCCACCAAGGTGCCAGGGCCCACTGTTAGCCAGATAGGTGAAGGGTGTTGGTACTATGCTGGTCTTGCCAGGTGTCCATGTTTCTAGGTTGGAGGTCAAGTAGGAAATGGGGCCCTCCAGCTCTTCTGTTCTTAGAGAAATCTCTCTAAGATCTCTGCCTCTCCAGCACATGCTCTGAGATGATAAATCTTTTCCCCATATGCCCCAGGCATTTTTCAAACTGCTGCTTCCCTGCTGTATCTCAGCAGGGCTTTCTTCTGTGCTGCCTCTTTAAGGGCAGGGACTCCGTGTCCTGTAGCCTTCAGGCTCTCCTGCATCTGAGCCCACTGATTTTTAAAGTTCTATGTGTTGAGCCCCACTGTAAGAATTCGTGAAGGTAGGCCCCTGTGGTTTTGAAAGCCAGATATTAATGGGGATTTGTCTTCCCTGGGGTGCCTGGTGTGGGGTCTGTTCCTCTCCCCTCTCCATGCCCACAGTGTCCCTCCCACGGACAGTCCCGCGGGTTAGTCTGTCTCCTGATTGCGTCTCTACCCTTCCTACCCTCTTCAATGTGGCTTCGTTCCTACATTTAGCTGTGGAGAGTCTGTTACACCAATCCGTGTGTCATTGTTTGGGTTGTTTTCACAGATATGGGTGTTATCATCTAGGTGTGTCTATAGGAAGAGGCGAGCCTAGGATCCTCCTAATCTGCCATCTTCCCCAGAACTGTTGCCTTTCTTTTGATGTCAAATCCAAATGATTCTCACCAAGACCTATGTCAAGGAGCTTACTGCCTGTTTTTTTTTTCTAGAAGTTTTATGGTTTCAGGTCTTACATTTTTAAGTCTTTAATCCATTTCATTTTATTTTTGTATATGGTGTAAGACAGTAGTCCAGTTTTCCCAAGATCATTTATTGAAGAGACTGTCCTTTCCCCACTATACTGTTGGCTCCTTTGTCATAAATTTGACGATATGTATATGAGTTTATTTCTGGGCTCTGTAGTCTGCTCCATTGATTTATATGTTTTTATGCCAATACCATACTGTTTTGTATTGTACTATAGCTTTGTAGTATAGTTTAAAATCAGGAGGCATGATACCTTCAGCTTTGTTCTCAAAATTGCTTTGGGTTTTGTAATTCTGTACAAATTTTAGCATTGTTTGATCTATTTCTGTGAAAATGGCTTTGAATTTTGATAGGAATTTCATTGACTCTGTAGATTGCTTTGGATAGTATTGACGTGTTATCAATATTCTTCCAGTTCACAAAGATGGAATAACTTTCCATTTGTTTGGGTGTCTTTTTCAATTTCTTTCATCAGTGTCTTACAATTTTTAGTGTATAGGTTTTCACTTCCTTGGTTAAACTCATTTCTAATTATTAGTCTTTTTGATGCGCTTGTAAGTGGGATGGTTTTCTTAATTTCTCTTTCTGATAGTTTGTTATTAGTGTATAAAAGGCAAAAGATTTTTGTATGTCGATTTTTGTATCCTGTAACTTCACTGAGTTTGTTTATTCTGACAGTATTTTGGTGGAGTCCTTAGGGTTTTCCATATATGATATGTCTCTGCAAATAGTAAGTTTTACTTCCTTTCTAATTTGGGTGGCTTTTATTTCTTCGTCTTGTCTAATTGCTCGCGGTAGGACTTGCAGTACTACGTTGAATGAAGGTGATGAGAATGGGCATCCTTGTCTTGTTCCTGATCTTAGAGGAATAGCTCTCAGCTTTTCACCATTGAGTATGATATTGGCTGTAGGCTTGTCATATATGGCCTTGATTATTTGGAGGTTTGTTTCCTCTATACCCAATTGTTGAGAGTTTTTATCATAAATGTATGTTGAATTTTGTCAAAAGCTTTTTCTGCATCTATTGAGATCATATAATTTTTATCCTCCATTTTGTTAACATGTTATATCTCATTGATTAGCAGATGTGGAATCATCTTTGCATTCTGGAATAAATCCCACTTAATGGTGGTGTATGATTCTTTTAATGTATTGTTGGAACAGGCTTGCTGATGTTTTGTTGAGGATTTGTGGATCCGTGTTCATCAGGGATATAGCCTGTAATTTTCTTTTTTTTATGGTATCCTTATCTGGTTTTGGTATGAGGGAAATGCTAGCCTCATAAAATAAGTTTGGAAGTGTTCCCTCCTCCTTTTTTTGTGTGTTGGGGGGAAGAGCTTAAGAAAGATTTGTATTTTTCTTTGAATGTTTGGGAGAATTCACCAGTGAAGCTGTGAAGTCCTGGTCTTCTGTTTTTTGAGAGGTTTTCAATTACCAATACAGTATCCTTACTATTTGGTCTGTTCAGATTTTTTGTTTCTTCATGATTGAATCTTAGAAGGTTGTATGTTTCTAGGAATTTATCCACTTCTAGGTTGTCAAATTTCTTGTGTAATTTTTCATGGTAGTATCTCATTATCCTTTGTGTTTCTGGGCTATCAGTTGTAATGTCTCCTCTTTCATTTCTCATTTTGACTCTTTTTTTCTTTGTGAGTCTAGCTACAGGTTTGTCAGTTTTATGTCATCAAGGAACCAACTCCATTCATTGATCTTTTCTAGTGTCTATTTCATCTATTTCCACTCTGATCTGATTTACTTTCTTCTAACACTGGGCTTTGTTTTTCTTTTTCTAGATCCTTGACGTGTAAAGTTAGATTGTTTTACAGAGGTTTCTCTTGCTTCTTGAGATAGGCATTTATCACTATGGACTTCTCTCATAAGGCTGCTTTTGCTGCATCACATAATTTTTGGTATGTTGTATTTTCATTTGTCTCAGGGTACTTTTTGTTCAATAGCATGTTTAATCTTCATATATTAATGAATTTTCCAGTGTTCTTATAATTCTGATTTCATACCACTGTGGTCAGAAAAGATATTTGATATGATTTTAATATTCTTAAATGTATTAAAACTTGTTTTATGGCCTAACATATGATCTATCCTGGAGAATGATCCATGTGCCCTTGAGAGGAATGTATTCTGTTGCTTTTGTATGGAATATTCTATATATCTGTTAAATCCATCTGATCTAACCTGTTGTTTAAGGCCAATGTCTCCTTATTAATTTTCTGTCTGGATGATCTATGCATTCTTGTAAGTGGGTATATTAAAGTGTCCTGTTGTACTGTTATTGATTTCTCTCTTTATTTTTTTATGTCTTTGAATTTTATTTCTGATTTATTTTTTAATATTTTTTAGTATGTTAGTCACCATAGAGTACATCCCTAGTTTTTGATGTGAAGCTCCATGATTCATTAGTTGCGTATAACACCCAGTGCACCATGCAATATGTGCCCTCCTTACTACCCATCACCAGCCTATCCCATTCCCACATCCCCATCCACTCTGAAGCCCTCAGTTTGTCCCCCAGAGTCTATAGTCTCCCATGCTTCATTCCCCCTTCTGATTACCCCCTTTCTTTATCCCTTTCTTCTCCTACTGATCCTCCTACTTCCTATGTTCCATAAATGAGTGAAACCATATGATAATTGTCTTTCTCTGCTTGACTTATTTCACTTAGCATTATCTCCTCCAGTGCCGTCCATGTTGCAGCAAATGTTGAGAAATCGTTCTTTTTGATGGCTGAGTAATATTCCATTTTATATATGGACCACATCTTAATCCAGTCATCTGTTAAAGGGCATCTCAGCTCCTTCCATGATTTAGCTATTGTGGACAGTGCTGCTATGAACATTGGGGTGCATATGGCCCTTCTCTTCACTACATCTGTATCTTTGGGTAAATAGTAGTGCAATTGCTGGATCATAGGGTAGCTCAATTTTTAACTTTTTAAGGGACCTCCACACTGTTTTCCACAGTGGCTGTACCAACTTGCATTCCCACCAACAGTGTGACAGGGATCCCCTTTCTCCACATCCTCTCCAACAATTGTTTCCTGCCTTGTCAATTTTTGCCATTCTAACTGGTGTAAGGTGGTATCTCAGTGTGGTTTTGATTTGAATTTCCCTGATGGCTAATGATTTTGAACATTTTCTCATATGTCTGTTAGCCATTTGGATGTCTTCATTGGAAAAGTGTTTGTTCATATCTTCTGCCCATTTTATGATTTATTTGTTTCATGTATATCGAATATGAGAAGTTCTTTGTAGATTTGGATACCAGTCTTTAATCTGTAGTGTCATTTGCAAATATCTTCTCCCATTCCGTGGGCTGCCTCTTAGTTTTTTGGACTGTTTCCTTGGCTGTGCAGAAGCTTTTTATTTTGATGAAGTCCCACAAGTTCGTGTTTTCTTTTGTTTCTCTTGCCTTTGGAGATGTGTCATGAAAAAAGTTGCTGTGGCCGATGTCATAGAGGTTGCCGCCTATGTTCTCCTCTAGGATTTTGATGGATTCCTGTCTCACCTCAAGGTCTTTCGTCCATTTAGAGTTTATCTTTGTGTATGGTGTGAGAGAGTGGTCAAGTTTCATTCTTTTGCATGTAGCTGTCCAATTTTCCCAGCACCATTTATTGAAGAGACTGTCTTTTTTCCACTGGATGTTTTTTCCTGCTTTGTCAAAGATTAGTTGCCCAAAGAGCCGAGGGTCCATTTCTGGGTTCTCTATTCTGTTCCATTGGTCTGTGTGTCTGTTTTTGTGCCAGTACCATGCTGTCTTTGTGATCACAGCTTTGTAGTATAGCTTGAAATCTGGCAATGTGATGCCCCCAGCTTTGTTTTTCCTTTTCAACAATTCCTTGGCGATTCGGGGCCTTTTCTGGTTCCACACAAATTTAAGGGCTGTTTGTTCCAGTTTTTTGAAAAATGTCATTGGTGTTTTGATCGGGATGGCCTTGAAAGTGTAGACTGCTTTGGGTAGCATAGACATTTTAACTATGTTAATTCTTCCGATCCATGAGCATGGAATATTTTTCCATCTTTTTGTGTCTTCTTCAATGTCTTTCAAGAGTGATTTGTAGTTTCTAGAATATAGATCCTTTATGTCTCTGGTTAAGTTAATTCCGAGATAACGTATGATTTTTGTTGCTATTGTAAATGGAATGGATTCCCTAATTTCTCTTTCTTCAGTCTCATTGTTCATGTATAGAAATGCAACTGATTTCTGAGTATTGATTTTGTATCCTGCCACATTACTGAATTGCTCTATAACTTCTAATAGTTTGGGGGTGGATTCTTTTGGGTTTTCCATATAGCATATCATGTCATCTGTGAAGAGAGACAGTTTGACTTCTTCTTTGCTGTTTTGGATACCTTTCATCCCTTTTTGTTGTCTGATTGCTGTTGCAAGGACTTCTAGTACTATGTTGAATAATAATGGCGAGAGTGGACATCCTTGTCGCGTTCCTGATCTTAAGGGAAAGGCTTCCAGCTCTTCCCCATTGAGAATGATATTCGCTATAGGCTTTTCATAGATGGTTTTTATGAAATTGAGGGATGTACCCTCTATCCCTACACTCTGAAGGGTTTTAATCAGGAAAGGATGCTGTATTTTGTCAAATGCTTTTTCTGCATCTATTGAGAGGATCATATGGTTTTTGACGCTTTTCCTGTTGATATGATGTATCACACTGATTTGCGAATGTTGAACCACCCTTGCATCCCAGGTATGAATCCCACTTGGTCATGATGGATAATCCTTTTAATGTACTGTTGGATTCTATTAGCCAGGATCTTGTTGAGGATTTTGGCGTCCATATTCATCAGAAATATCGGTCTGTAATTCTCCTTTTTGATGGGGTCTTTGCCTGGTTTGGGGATCAAGGTAATACTGGCCTCATAGAATGAGTTTGGTAGTTTTCCTTCTGTTTCTATTTTTTGAAATAGCTTCAGGAGAATAGGTATTATTTCTTCTTTGAATGTTTGGTAGAATTCCCTGGGGAATCCATCAGGCCCTGGAGTCTTGTTTTTAGGGAGGTTTTTGATCACTGCTTCAATCTCTTCATAATTAATTGGTCTGTTTAAAAAATCAATTTCTTCCTGTTTTAGTCTTGGTAGTTTATAGGTTTCCAGGAAGGCATGCATTTCTTCCAGATTATTTAATTTATTGGCATAAAGCTGTTGATGTAAGTTTCTAATGATCCTTCCTATTTCATTGGTGTTGGTTGTAACTTCTCCCTTTTCATTCATGATTTTGTTAATTTGGGTCCTTTCTCTCTTCTTTTGAATAAGTCTTGCCAGTGGCTTATCGATTTTATTTATTCTTTCAAAGAACCAGCTTCTAGTTCTGTTGATCTGCTCTACTGTGCTCCTGGTTTCTAATTCATTGATCTTTGCTCTAATCTTGATCAACTGCTCTCTTGTGAGTGGATTAGGCCTGTCCCTCTGTTGCTGTTCCAGCTTCTTGAGGTGAGACTATAAAAACTGCATTTTAGGTTTTTCTATTCTTTTGAGTGAGGCTTGGATGGCTATGTAGGACTGCCTTTGCAGTGTCCCATAGGTTTTGGACCGTTGTGTTTTCATTCTCGTTGGTCTCCATAAATTGTTTAAATAGATTTTTGATTTCCTGGTTTATCGAATCATTCTTAAGATGGTTCTTAGTTTCCAAGTGTTTGAGTTTCTTCCAAATTTTTCCTTGTGATTGAGTTCCAATTTCAAAGCATTGTGGTCTGAGAATATGCAGGGAATAATTTCAGTCTTTTGGTATCGGTTGAGACCTGTTTTGTGACCCAGAAGATGGTCTATTCTGGAGAATGTTCCATGTGCATTAGAATAGAATGAGTATTCTTTGGTTCTGGGGTGTAGTGTTCTATATATATCTATGAGGTCCAACTCGTCTAGTATGGCATTCAAAGCTCTTGTTTCTTTGTTGATTTTCTGCTTAGGTGATCTGTCTGTTGCTGATAGTGGAGTGTTGAAGTCCCCTACTATTAATGTATTTTTATCTATATGTCTCTTTATTCTGGTTAAGAGTTGGCTTGTGTATCTTGCTGCTCCCCTGTTGGGGGCATATATATTTATAATTGTCATATCCACTTGTTGGATACATCCTTTAAGAATAATATAGTGCCCTTCTGTATCTCTAACTACAGTCTTTAGTTTAAAATCCAATCTGTCTGATATGAGAATTGCTACCCCAGCTTTTGAGGTCCATTGGCATGAAAGATGGTATTCCATCCCTTCACTTTCAGTCTGGATGTATCTTTAGGTTCAAAATGAGTCTCTTGTAGACAGCAAATGGATGGGTCATGTCTTTTTATCCAATCTGCAACCCTGTGTGATTTTATGGGAGCATTTAGGCCATTTACATTGAGACTGATTATTCAGAGATATGATTTTAATGATGTCATGTTGCCAGTAAAGTCTTTGTTTCTGTAGATTGTAACTTTCTGTTCTGTATCACTCTTGGGGCCTTTTTATTTTTATAGAACCCCCCTTAATATCTCCTGTAGGGTTGGTTTTGTGGTTACGAAATTGGTCAGTGACTGGTGATTCTGGAAGGTCCTTATCTATCCATCAATTCTGAATGACAGCCTTGCTGGATGAAGGATCCTTGGCTGCGTATTTTTCTCTGAAAGAGCTTTAAAAATGTCCCCCCAACCCTTTCTCTCATTCCAGGTCTGTGTAGACAGGTCTGACGTAATCCTGATACTTTTGCCTTGGTATGTGAGAAATTTCTTTGCCCTGGCCGCTTTCAGTACTGTATCCTTGGATCTAATATTTGTGAATTGCACTATGACATGACGTGGCGTAGGTTTGTCGTGGTTGAGTTTGGGAGGGGTCCTCTCTGCCTCTTGGACACGAATGCTTGTTTCCCTCGCTAGATTAGGGAAGTTTTCAGCTACAATTTGTTCAAATATCTCTTCTAGACCTCTGTTTTTCTCCACCCCCTCAGGGATGCCGATGATTCTGACATTGGAACGTTTCATTGAGTCAGTAATCTCCCGTAATCTACATTCTTGAGATTGGATTTTTTTGAGCCAAGTTTCTGTTTTAGCTTTCTCTTCTACTAACCCATCCTCTAATTCGCTGATACGTTCTTCTGCCTCATTTACCCTGGCCGTCAGAGCATCTAGTTTTGAGTACATTTGATTCATAGCATTTTTAATTTCTGCCAGATTTGCTCTCATTTCCACCCTTAGAGATTCTATATTCTCATTAACATTTTCATTAATACTTTTTTCAAGTCTACACATCATCTTGACCATTGTTACTCTGAATTCCATTTCTGATAATTTGGTTATATCCATATCCATTAGTTCTGTGGCGGAGGCCACAGACTCATTGTCTTTTCTTTGCTGGGGGGGATTTTTCCTCGTCATTCTGATGAGGAAAGGTTGTGGGGTTGTCCAGAGCCCAAATTATTGAGCAGGACCCAGGCAGTGCGCACTTGTTTTATACGGACCTTAAGGATGTTTTATAGGGATCTTAGGGATGTGGGCTTCTTGATTTTTCAGCCTGCCTTCTGGGGGAGGGGCCAGCCGTGCCGATACTCAGGCAACCCTGTTTGGGTACAGTCTCCCTGTCCCCTGCGATGGGGGATGGGGATGGGCACAATGTGAGCTGGTATTTCTGGGCTTTTGTTCTCTGGCAGCTTTCCCTAATCTAGCAAAGGAAACAAACATGGTCTGCTGTGGCTCTTCTGAGAGTCAGAGCAGCAGTGGCCGAATCTCAGCCTCTGTCTCAGAACAGAGAGATCACAGTCCGCTCTCCACTGAGCTCTTCGGGCCACTTTAACTCTGTGTCTGTTGGTGCTGCTCAACCCTGCAGCATCCCGGGATGTGCGCCTCACACCCGGTGTCCCTGCCCTCACTTCCAGGGCCGGTGCGTCTCTGTCCTTTGTGTTTCTAACACCGCCAGCCGCCCCCGCGCACTCCTGGAGCTCCCGGTCTCAGTCTGGTTCCAATGAGCGCACCAGAGCTCCGTTTCAGTCTGGAGGTGCGCGCTCCCGGCTCACGGTCTCTGTCTGCTCTCTTGCGGGTGCCTACCGCGAGTCCGCCCGCTCCCCCGTGCAGGTGGCTACCGCTTCCCGGCGCCCGAACGTGGCGGCTCCCTCCCCCTTCCGTTTATCTTCCGATATCTGTGCGCGGATTCACGGCTCCCCGCTTCGTACGTCAATACTCAGCGCTGGAGATGTTCATTTGTAGAGATCCAGATGTATCTTCCTGCGTCTCAGGCTGGTTCCGTGGCTGTTCAGGCTGGTCTGGTACCTATCCAGCTCGACTCTGGACCGGCTGAAAAAGGGGTCCCCTACTCCTCCGCCATCTTAACTCCTCCTGATTTCTCTCTTTAGGTCTGTGAACATTTGACTTATGTATTTAGTTGCTCCTATGTTATGTCCGTAAAGATTCACAAATGTTATATCTTCTTGTCAGATTGATCTCTTTATCATTATATGACACCCTTATTTGTCTCTTATTAGAGTGTTTGTTTTAAAGTATTTTGTCTGATATGTTTGCTTACCCCAGCTTTCTTTTGGTTACCATTTGCATGGAATATCTTTTCTCAACCCTTGACTTTCAGTCTCTGTGTATCCTTACATCTGAAGCGAGTCTCTTGTAGGAAGCATATACAGAAGTCTTATGTTTTGTTTTGTTTTTTTAAGATTTTATTAATTTATGTGACAGACAGCCAGCGAGAGAGGGAGCACAGCAGGGGAGTGGGAGAGGAAGAAGCAGGCTCCTAGCGGAGGAGCCCGATGCAGGACTCGATCCCAGAACGCCGGGACCACGCCCTGAGCCGAAGGCAGACGCCTAATGACTGCGCTACCCAGGCGCCCCTTGTTTTGTTTTTTATCCATTCAGCTACTTGCTGTCCTCTGATGGGAGAATTTAATACATTTAAAGTCATTATTGGTAGATATGTACTTACTGTCATTTTCTTAATTTCTGGCTGTTTTGTACTACCCATGTTCCTTTCTTCATCTCTCATTCTTTCATTTGTGGTTTGATGACTTTAGCATTATGCTTAGATTTCTTTCTCATTATGTTTTGTTACTACCGTAGGTTTTTGCTTTGTGGTTACCATGAGGCTTCCATGTTAACAACTTAAGTTCTAATCAACTTCAAATAGAAGTTATAAATATAAGTTTGAATGCATTCTAAAGCTCTACATTTGTACTCTCTCTCCTTACATCTTGTTTTTAATGTCATAATGCATATCTCTTGTGTATCCCTTAATATATTTTAGTACTCTTTAAACCTTCATACTGGCTTTATGTGATTAATCCACTAATTTTACTATATATTTACCTTTACCATTGAGTCTTTCATATGTTTTTTGTTATGAATTACTGCCCTTTCATTGCAGCTTAAAGAAATTCCTTTAACAGTTTTTGTAAGGCTGGTTTAGTGGTGATGAACTCCTTTAACTTTTGCTTGTCTATAAAAATCTTTTTCTCTCTCTCAATTCTGTATGGTAACTTTTCCTGGGTTGTCATCTTGGTTGGGATTTTTTTTTTTCCTTCACTTTCAGCACTGAAAAATCTGAAGGGGCTCATGGGGGCTCCCTTGCACTTAACAAGATATTTCCCTTTTGCTGCTTTAAGATTCTCTCCTTGATTTTAACATTTGAAATTTTAATTATGCTGTGTCTCGATGTGTGGGTCTCTTTGGGTTTCTCTTATTTGGACTCTGTGCTTCCTGCTTCTGTATGGATGTCTTTTTCTTCCTCAGATTAGAGATGGTTTTAGCCATTACTTTATCCAATAAGTTTTCTACCCCTTTCTCTCTCTTCTCCTTCTGGGGCCCCTACAAGGTGAATGTTACTCCAATTGATGTTGTCCCATGAGTCTATTAAGCTATCTTTACTGTTTTCCTTTTTTTCCTTTTTATTGCTGTGATTCTGTTCCACTGCCCTGTGTTCGAATTCACTGATCGTTTCTCCTACTTCATCTAGTCTCCTGTTGAACCACTCTTCTATATCTTTTTTATCTGGGGTTGAAGTTCTTACTGTGCTCATTCATGCTTCCCCTACGTTTAGTGAGCGTCTTTATGACCATTACTCTGAACTGCTTATCAGGTCAATTATATATTCCCATCATTTCACTGAATTTTTTTATGGAATTGACTTACCAGTTTTTAATAATCTATATGCCATTGCCACATTTCCTTTTCTCTGGGTCTTTTCTCCCCAGGTATATTTAGATATAATTGACCTACATCATTGTATGAATTTAAGGTGTACAGCATAATGGTTTGTCTTACTATGGTGATCATTTCACAATATATGTACGTTTAGCTGGCATCCATCAGCTCATGTATATACAACAAAAATGGAAAGAAAAAAGAAAAAATTTTTTCCTTGTGATGTGAACTCTCAGGTTGTACTCTCTTAACTTCCGTATATATCATACAGCAGTGCTAACTACACTCGTCGTGCTGCACATTATATCCCTAGTATGTATGTATTTTGTAACTGGAAGTTTCTACCTTTTGACCACCTTTCTCCAATTCCCCCTCCCCTCAACTCCCACCCCTGGTAACCACAAATCTGAAGATAGTTTTTTCCATGAATTTGGGGGATTTTTGCATTTCACATATAAGTGAGATCATATATTATTTGTCTTTCTCTAACTTATTTCACTTAGGATAGTACCCTCAAGGTCCATTTTCATGGTGTTGCAAATGGCAAGGTTTTATTCTCTTTTGGTCAAGTAAAATTTCATTGTGTGTGTATCTCCCATTTTCTTTATCCATTCATCCATCAGTGGACACTAAGGTTGTTTCTGTGTCTTGGCTCTTATAAATAGCTCTGCAATGAACACTCTTTGAGTTAGTGTTTTTGTTTCCTTTGGATAAATATCCAGAAGTAGAATTGCTGTATCGTATATTTGGGGGGTAACCTCTATACTACTTTCCATAATGACTACACCAATTTACATTCCCACCAGCAGTGCACAAAGTTTCCGTTTTCTCCATATCCTACCAGGATTTGTTATCTTTTGTCTTTTTGCTGATGGCATCCTAACAGGAGTGAGGATGTCTCATTATGATTTTGATTTGCATTTCCTTGGTGAATAGTGATGTTGAGCATCTTTTCATGTACCTGTTGACCTTTTGTGTATCTTCTTTGGAGAAATTTCTATTCCGATATTTCCCATTTTTAAATTAGATTATTTGTGGGTGTTTTGGGGTTTTTTAATTTAAATTGAAATAGTGTTCAGTAGTTCATCAGTTGTGTATATCACCCAGTATGCATCACATCACGTGCCCTCCTTGATACCCATCACCAGTCACCCCATCCCCCCACCCACATCCCCTCCAGCAACCCTATTTACCTATAGTTAAAAGTCTCTCATGGTTTTTCTCCTTCTGATGACTTCTGATTCAGTTTTCCTTGCCCTCCCCTATGATTCTCTGTGCTGTTTCTTATATTCCACAAGTGAGTGAAACCATATGATAATTGGCTTCCTCTGATTGGCTTGTTTTGCTCAGCATAATACCCTCCAGTTCCATCCACGGTGATCTAAGTGCTAAGTGTTTATCCTTTCTGATGGCTAATATTCCATTGTTTTGTTTTTGCTATTGAGTTGTAAGAGTCCTTTATATATTTTGGATCGTAACCCCTTACTAGATATATGGCTTACAAATATTTTTTCCATTCTGTAGGTTGTCTTTTCACTTTTTGTTTCTATTGCTTTGCAGAAGCTTTTTAGTTTGATGTAGTCCCACTTGTTTATTTTGTTGCTTGTGCTTTAGGTGCATACCCAAATCAATGCCAAGACCCGTGTCGAGGAGCTTTTTCCTTAATTTTCCTTCTAGGAATTTCATGGTTTCAGGTCTGATGTTTAGGTGTCTAATCTGTGCCAAGTTAATTTTTGCAGGTATAAGACACGGATCTAATTTCATTCTTTTACATGTGGATATTCAATTGTCCCAGCACCGTTTATTGATGAGACTATCTTTTCTCCACTGAGTATTCCTGCATCCCTGGTCAAATACTAGTTGACCGCATATATGTGGGTTTACTTCTGAGCTCTCAAGTCTGTGTCATTGACCTCTGTGTCTGTTTTTATACCAGTAGAACACTGTTGATTCTGTAACTGCTTTGTAGCATAGCTTGAAATCAGGAAGTATAAGGATTCCCATTTTTTTTCTTTTCAGGATTGTTTTGGAAATTTGGGGTCTTCTGTGGTTCCATATAAACTTTAGGATTTTTTTTCTACTAATGTAAAAAACATTCCATTGCAATTTAGATAGTGATTGCATTGAATCTATAGATGGCTTTTGGTAGCATGCACATTTAAATAATATTCTTTCAATCCAGGAGCACAGGATACCTTTTCATTTAATTGTGTTTTCTTTGATTTCTTTCATCAGTGCCTTATAGTTCTGAGTAGAGATCTTTCACCTCCTTGGTTAAGTTTATTCCTATACATTATACTCGGTTTTTTAAAAGATTTTATTTATTTATTTGAGAGAGAGAAAGAGCGAGAGCACAAGCAGGGGGGAGGAGCAGAGGGGACAGGACCAAGCAGACTGCATGGAGCATAGAGCCTGATGTGGGGCTCGATCCCAGGACCCTGAGATCACGACCTGAGCTAAAATCAAGAGTTGCACACTTTACCGACTGAGCCAACATTAATGTCAGGGATGTTGGTTTAAAGTTTTCTTTTCTGGTAGTATCCTTTTCTGGCTGTGGTTTCAGGGGAATGGTGGCCTCATAAAATAAGTTTAGAAGTATTCCCTCCTTGTCAGTTTTTTGGAAGAATTTGAGAAAGATTGGTTTTAAGTCTTCTTTAAATGTTTGGTAAAACTCACCAGTGAAGCCATCTTGTCCTGGGCATTTTTTTTTTGTTATGAGGTTTTTGATTACTGATTCAGTCTCCTTACTAGTAATTACACTATTCACATTTTTTAAAATATTTTATTTATCTGAGAGAGTGAGAGAGAGAGAGAGACAGACAGCATGAGTGAAGTGAGGTGCAGAGGGAGAAGCAGAGTCTCTGCTGAGCAGGGAGCCCAACATGGGGCTCAGTCCTGGGACTCTGGGATCATGACCTGAACCAAAGGCAGATGCTTCACTGACTGAGCCACTCAGGTGCCCCGGACTATTCACATTTTTTACTTTTTCCTAATTTAGTATTGGTAGTTTGTATGTTTTAAGAAGTTTTCCATTTCTTCTAGGTTGTCCAGTTTGGGGCATGTACTTGTGATTCTTTATATTTCCGTGGTATCAGTTGTAATATCTCCTTTTTCACTTATAATTTTGTTGATTTGGATCCTTTTTTTCCCCCTGTGTCAGTCTAGTTAAGGCATTTCAATTTTGTTTTTCAAAGAACCAACTCTTAGTTCGGGTTAATTTTTTTCCCTATTGTTTTCCTATTCTATATTTAGTTTATTCCTACTCTAATCTTATTTCCTTCCTTCTAACTTTTGGCTCAGTTTTTCTTTTTCTAGTTCCTTGAGGCATAAAATTAGGTTATTTAGGAAATTTCTTCTTAATATAGGCTTCTATTGCTATGAACTTCCCTCTCAGATCTTTTGCTGTGCCCCATATGTTTCGATATGTAGTGTTTCCATTTTCATTTGTCTCAAGATATTTTTATATTCCCTTTGATTTCTTCTCCAATACAGTAGCTATTCAGGGGAGTGTTTGTTTCTACTTTCCTCTTGTTACTGATTTCTAGTTTTATACCATTATGTTCAAAGAAGATACTTGGTAGGATTTTATTCTTACTGAACTGGCTAGGACTTGTTTCGTGGCCTAATATATGGTCTATACTAGAAAATGTTCCATGAGTATTTGAAGAATGTATACTCTCCTGTTCTCAAATAGAATGTTCTGTATATGTCACTTAAGTCCATTTGGTCTATAGTGTTGTTCAAATCCACTGTTTCCTTATTGGTTATCTTTGGAGAACAGATGATCTCTCCATTGATGACAGAGGGATGTTAAAGTCCCCAACTGTTATTGCTGTTTGTTTGTCCTTTTAGCTCTGTTTTTGCTTTATGTATTTAACTGCTCTGATGTTGGGTACATAAATATTTTCAATTTTTATATCTTTCCAATGTATTGATCCCTTTATCATTATATACCTTCTTTGTCTTTAAGATTTTATTTATTTGAGACAGAGAGTGCATGTACAAATACAGGGGGAGGGGCAGAAGGAGAGAGGGAGAGAGAGAAGCAGACTCACTGAGGAGCAGGGAGCCGGACGCAGGGCTCCATCCCAGGACCCTGAGATCATGACCTGAGCTGAAGGCAGATACTTAACTGACTGAGCCACCCAGGCGCCCCTTGTCTCTTTTTACCATTTTTAAAGTGTTTCCTATGATAGAAGTATAGCTACTTCTGCTTTTTGTGGTTGCCATTTACTTGAAACACCCTTTTTCATTCACACACTCTGTGTCTATATCTGTCTTTAAGGCTAACGTGAGTCTCTTGTAGGTAGCATATAGTTGCATCTTTTTTTTTTTTTTAAATCCATTCACGTGTTCTGTCTTTTGATGGGAGAATTTAATGTGTTTACATGTAGAGTAATTATTGATAAGAACGGACCTTCTGCTATTTTGTTAATTGTTTTCTTTATTGTTTTGTAGACCTGTTGATTCTTGTGTCTACCTGCTGTCTTTTTTGGTGTGTGTTTGATGTCTTATGGTTTTAATATACTTTGACTTCTTCATTATGTTCTTTTGTATAATTACTACAGGTTTTTCCCTTGTGGTTACCATGAGGCTTACATAAAATATCTTAAAATTGTAACACTCTATTTTAAACCAATATCAACTTAACTTCAATAGAATTCCTCAGCTTTATACTTGTACTTCTCCTCCCTTTCACATTTTAGGATATTGATGTTATAGTTCACATGTTTTTATATTGTGTAGCTAGTAACAGGTGATTGTAGTTTGAGTTATATTACAGAATCCAATTTTGATCCTATATTTACCATCAACAGTGACTTTTACATTGCCTTCGTATGTTTTTACGATGTCAGCTAGTTTTCTTTTATTTCTACTTAATGAACTCTGTTTAGCATTTCTTGCAGTGCAGGTCTAGTGGAGATGAATTCCCTCAACTTTGGTTTGCTCAGGAAAATCTTTATCTCCCCGTTTCTGAAGGACTGCTTCACCTGGTATATTATGCTTGGGTTTTTTTTCTTTCAATATTTTATTTATTTATTTTAATAATTTTTATTATGTTATGTTAGTCACCATACAGTACATCCCAAGTTTTTCATGTAAAGTTCCATGATTCATTACTTGCGTATAACACCCAGTGCACCATGCAATATGTGCCCTCCTTAATATCCATCATCGGCCTATCCCATTCCCCCACGCCCCTCCCCTCTGAAGCCCGCAGTTTGTTTCTCATAGTCCATAGTCTCTCATGGTTCATTCCCCCTTCTGATTACCCCCCCTTCCTTCTTCCCTTTTTTCTACCAATCTTCCTACTTATGTTCCATAAATGAGTGAAACCATATGATAATTGTCTTTCTCTGCTTGACTTATTTCACTTAGTATCATCTCCTCCAGTCCTGTCCATGTTGCTGCGAAGGTTGTGAAATCATTCTTTTTGATGGCTGAGTAATATTCCATTGTATATAGGGACCACATCTTCTTAATCCAGTCACCTGTTGAGGGGCATCTCGGCTCCTTCCACGATTTAGCTATTGTGGACAATGCTGCTATGAACATTGGGGTGCATATGGCCCTTCTCTTCACTACGTCTGTATCTTTGGGGTAAATACCCAGTAGTGCAATGGCTGGATCATAGGGTAGCTTAATTTTTAACTTTTTAAGGGACCTCCACACTGTTTTCCACAGTGGCTGTACCAACTTGCATTCCCACCAACAATGTAGGAGGGATCCCCTTTCTCCACATCCTCTCCAACATTTGTTGTTTCCTGCCTTGTCAATTTTTGCCATTCTAACTGGCGTAAGGTGGTATCTCAATCTGGTTTTGATTTGAATTTCCCTGATAGCTAATGATGTTGAACATTTTTTCATGTGTCTGTTAGCCATTTGTATGTCTTCATTGGAAAAGTGCCGTCTGTTCAAGCGCCACTCTGAGTACGGTTGTTACTAGGCCACGCAGCATCCCTCGTGCTGTGGGAAGGTGCCCCAACGGGCAGTCTGCAGGCTGTACTCAGCAGCAAGTGGGGTGACAGATTAGTGGGTGATGCATTAGTTTCCCTGCTTGGGCTCCGTGGGAGCAGCAGCTCCAAGGCCGCTAACACTCTTCATTTTTGGTCTTGACTCGTCAGAACAGGACTACTGTGTTTGCTCTGGTGGCAATCAGCTCTGCCCACCTACCTCCCAGCTTGGGAGTAGCTGGCTCTGGTGTTCTTACCAATCTTCCTTGTCGGGGCTGGGGAGGGGGGTTGGAAGTATTTTCCATAGCTGGTGGGGCCATGACTCATGTTCCTGCCTGGGCAGGACTGGAAGAGTTCACTTATGGCAACTCCGAAATTTTCCCAAATAGGCTTTGTGATCTGGAGTGGCTGTGAGTCTTGATGGATCGTGGGTGGGGCCATGAGTTAATCCCCCCGCCTGGATATAGCTGAGAAAACTGGGCGGGGGGTAGGGGAGCGTGTGCATGCAAAGATGGAGTCCCCATGCCTATGTTCCCTGAGAGCATCTCTGCAGGCCTCTAGATGTGTGCCAAGCCTGAAGTCTGCCCCTTTGGCCAAAGATCCAGGACAAATAAACAGGCCTCTTTCCAGAAATACTGGGGTTGTGTTTGAGTTGGCTGTCTAGTGCCCTGGGGGTGGGAGCCTGCCAATAACTGTCTGACTGTTACAGTCCCATAGGAGGACCCAGGAATGCAGACCCTCCCAGCCACCAGAGCCAGGCCATCAAGGGGCATTTTGTGAGTGGCAGCCGCAAAAATCAGAATGCCAGACATTAAAAACTGGGGGACCAGTTTCTACAGAGCTCCACTCCGGTAGATGCTGTCGCTCTAGAGTGTGGGAAAGGGAGAGCATGACCAGACAGGGCCTGCTGCCCAAGGTCTCTGGAAAGGTTTACAGTCTGCCCTTCCGTGTGTATTGAATGAGAAGCCTGCCCTGGGGCTGCAGCTGTGATGATAAGCTCACAGGCCTCTTTCACATAATGACTGAGCTCCTGGGTCTGTTCCCTCTTGCTCTTTAAGAACCCTCCCTCCTTTGGTGACGGTCCTGCAGGACTGCCAGTGTAAGCCCCACGGGACGCCGCAGCCCAGTGATAGAGAGGTGTTCCCTGGCGGCAGCCATACAAGTCAAGTTACCAGACAAGGGAATACGCTCCTTTCTGGAAGACACAGTGAGGTGGAAGGAGGCAGAGGCAGAACACGACTCCCTGAGAGCGTCCCTGGAGGGCCCTAGGTGCATGCCAGACCAGCAGCCTGCCCCTCGGGCCAAACCTGGACAAGCCCATCAGTCCCGGCCTCAGAAAGGCTGCTGGGGGCAGGGCGCCGGGGCGGCTCAGTCGTTTCAGCATCTGCCTTCAGCTCAGGTCACGGTCCCGCAGTCCTGGGATCGAGCCCCATGTCAGGCTCCCAGCTCAGCTGGGGAGTCTGCTTCTCCCTCTGCCCTACCCCGGCTTGTGCGCGCGTTTGTGTGTGCTCTCGCTCTTTCTTGCTTGCTCGC
This sequence comes from Ursus americanus, assembly GCF_024610735.1. Classification (NCBI taxonomy): domain Eukaryota; kingdom Metazoa; phylum Chordata; class Mammalia; order Carnivora; family Ursidae; genus Ursus; species Ursus americanus. The sequence continues at coordinate 90,685,741 of NC_142164.1, forward strand.
TCTCAAATCTGAAAAGGCTGCTGCTGTCTGTCTTCCATCTGTACTGTGCTGTAGGAGTTGGAGTTCACCAATGACCGTGTCTCCCATTGTTGCGGTTCCTTGGGACCCAGGAATGCAAGCCCTCTTCCCCCTACCCCCGGCCTCTAGCATTAAAGGCTGTCCTGTGGGCAGCAGGCATAGAAGTCAGGTCACCAGATGTGGAAAGTAGGGCACCAGATGAAGATGGAAACCTTTGATTACTGTGTCTTTTCTTACTGTGTTTGGGGAAGGGTGTGGGGGAGAAGCAAGGGCAGATGAGGGGACTCTGGAAATATTCTTCTCTCCTTGAAAACAAATTCGAATTCTCCGGGGGGTGGTTTTGGACACTTCGTAGGATCTTCAGCTCACGCAGTTTCACCCCCTATGTAAATACACAGACTGCCATCTTGCTTACGTTTTCAAACTCTTACTGCTAAGCCATTTCTTTTTCTTTTCTTTTTTTTTTTTAAAGATTTATTGATTTATATTTTTGACAGAGAGACCACCAGCGAGAGAGGAAACACAAGCAGGGGGAGTGGGAAAGGAAGAAGCAGGCTCCCAGCAGAGGAGCCTGATGTGGGGCTCGATCCCAGGACCCCGGGATCACGCCCTGAGCCAAAGGCAGACACTTAACAATTGAGCCACCCAGGCGCCCCTGCTAAGCCATTTCTGAATGGTTTCTCTAGGAGGGTATTTAGGGTTCATAACCACTGGACGAAGCCCAGTTTCTCCACTGCTCTCAAGAATGTTTGGAGTAGGCAAATAAACTTCCCCAAAACAGAACACTGCTGTTTCTGGCAGTCCGCAGTTTGACCTGGAAGTCTCTTTCTTCATGCTCAGGCCTCTCCTGTTTTCTTTTTTCCAGCAAGCACAGTGTGGCCTGGATCTTCGACACATCACAGTGGTGGAGCTTGTAGGTGTGTTTCCGACCCTCATCGGTAGGATAGGAGCAAAGATTATGCCTCCAGCCCTGGCCCTGCAACTCAGGTAGGTGGAAGTCCTGTCCTTAAATTGTAGCCCCTACGAGGTACTTTTGGGGGATCAGGTTGCCTGACTTTTTGCTACTCAGTATTAATTCCAGGTAACCTTCAATGTTGAACTGCTTATAGTCCAAGAGTTCTAGAACCATGCTACTTGGCATGGTGCTGCTTGTGCAAATATGTCATGTGGTGGATAATTTCCAGTGTTCTCTTTGTTCCCCCTTTAACCAAGGGTCTATGCTTTGTCTTTGTTTTGCTTTCTGCTGCGTGGGGTTGGGATGGGTAGGGAAGAGGCTGCAAAAGGACCTACGCAATCCTGTGCATCCAGTTAGCTTTTCCAGGCTTGGCCTCTCTTACCTTCATGCTTCCAGGGTACTTGTCCATACCCCCATTTTAACAACTGTATTTTACTTCGGTAGTACTTACAAAGCTAGAATCATGGTGCTCAGGTTGTGAGCCATGGTGCCTTTAAAAAGCAGAATTCAATAGCCAAAAGGTAATTCCAGAACAATCCCAAATATTTACTTGCATGTCTTGACCACTGTGAAAAGGGTATTTAGGCTAAATCAAAACACCTAAAAATCTTCCTTCCTCACCCATCGTTTTTGCCCACAGTGCAAGGGAGGGTGTTTGTTGATAGTCAATAGTCACTACTCTTCATAGTCTTTCAGGGGCTCAGGCTGATGGCACCTCCACCATCTTGTAGCATCAGCGTTTAGAACACATGGCTTCCAGGGTTCTGCAAAGGGGGAAGAGAAGAAAAACAAACCCTACTCCTCTTTTGTGCTTCACGTCGGAAGCATAAAATTGTTCTCTCCAAGTCCATTGGCTACAATTCATCCCATGATTGCGACCGAACTTCAAGGCGGGCTGGGAGACACACCTTCCTGCATTCCCAGGAAGAGGAAAATGAAAGAGGACTTGACGAGCCCCATCGCAGATATTCCAAGAGATTCCTTGGGAGAGTGTATGATAGAAATACATCCTTAGCCAGTGATGTCCTAGATTGACACAATAGATTCTTTAATGTGTCTATTTTCCATCTGCCTTTTGGCACCCCGCCATGTTTGATTTATATCTCTCCACCCAAAAAGAGTGCCCCATCCATACCAAGGTCAAAAACTCAGAGGGCAACGGAGGGGAAAAAATGAGGATGCTTGAATTATCTTTAGTTGGCTGAAAGAGGGAGAAGGCCAGGTATACTCATAAACTTTTATATATACATTTTTTTGGGTCCTGTCACATTCACTAGCACCTCTCTTGAGGTGACACTTTTGAGGTCACCTCTGGATCTCAACACTTGCTACCCAGTACCTAGTACAGTGCCTGGCACCATGTTGGAGCTAAGGAAGTGGAGGAAATGACTCGAAACGGAAACAGATTTACTATTCCCGGGGGTGAGAGTAGCCTCTAAGAGTGTACTTACAGTTCTCTTTCAAGTTGAGAACAGCAAAACTGGGGAGAGGGCTGTGTTGACATCTGAAAACGTATTAACAAAAATTCTCAAAGTATGTGTTGGAAGCTGTTGGTAACTTAGAACTACCGGCTCATACCCTGTGCTCCTGATTTTTTAAAAACCTGTCACACAATCCGTTACCGTGACTCTTTGGACTGGAGAGAGAGAGAGAGAGAGAGAGGGAGTCTTGATAAAATTGTGATGCGATGTGATTTTAAACAATTGAAACTTGAAGAACAGAAAAATCCGATTTAAGATAACTTCTGTCACTCAAGTTGTAGATGTTGGGGCGACTCTAGACCTCCGCAGGCGGGGGTGACCAAAGCGACAAGGATGTTGCATACATGAATGATGCAGTGCTTCTCACACCTGAGCCAGCCTCAGAATCGCCTGGAACACTGTTAAAACATAGAATGCGGGCCCCACCCCCACACCGTCTGCTTCAGTAGGTCTAGGATGAGGGCCGAGAATTGGCACTTCGAGCATGTTCCCAAGTGGGGCCGAAGCTGGTGGTCTGGGCTCACACTGTGAGAACCACTGGCCTAGCGTTTCACCAGAGGCTTCACAGCTTTGAAGTGGATATTTTGCAAAGCAGCCTATCAAAAGGGGGTCAGTCATTACTGAGTAGCCAGGAGACAGTCCAGGGAGCTGTCACACAGACGATCTGTCACATGCATTACCTAGTGGACTCAGTGTCAGGCCACGTGTCCCCTTTATCAGACCTATCAGTGAGGAATAAGGGACTTGGAAGATGGATGTTTTCTTTTTCCCTTTGACTTCCACCTTAGAGTCTAGTGCAGATGAAAAGAGCCAATTTAGGCAAAGAATGGAAAGCGTGAAAGAACAGGAAATGCAGAATACCTGGATAATCTAAAAATTCTCTTGTCTGGTTAGAATACGATTTTCAAATGGCACTGAAGCCACATTAAAGCAATTAACAGGCCGCAGCAATGCCTGGCGTTGCGAAGTTCCCACCTCCCTGTTTTCTCACTCTCGTGTGTGTGTGTGTGTGTGTGTGTGTGTGTGTGTGTGTGTGTTTTAAGATTTATTTTAGAGAGGGACAGTGCATGTGCCCACGGGCATGCGCATGTGGGGGGGTGCAGAGGGAGGAGGACAGAATCTCAAGCAGACTGCCTGCTGAGCGTGGAACCCAGTGCAGGGCTGGATCCCAGGATCCTGAGATCATGACCTGAGCTGAAACCAAGAGTCGGATGCTTAACCAACTGAGCCACCCTGGTGCCCCAACTCTGATGTTTTTTTAGACATAAAGGTATGGGCAAATTCTGTTCCCTAGAGTAACTTTCCAGCAATTTCAAGGGTGAGAGGGACAAAGGATGCCATAATTTTTATATCCATATTGTTTTTGAGGTATAATTGATACAAGTATACAACAAAATGATTCAGTATTTGTATATATTGCAAAATGATTATCATGCTAAGTCTAGTTAACATCCATCACCGTATGTAGTTACATTTTTTTCCTTGTGAAATTTTAAGATTTACTCCCAGGTACTTTCAAATGTGTAATGTAGTATTAACTATAACTGCCATGCTACACATTAACTCCCCATGACTTAAGATCTAGAAGTTTCCACCTTTTGACCCCCTTCACACATTTTACCCACCCCTAATCCCCTGCCTCTGGCAACCACTAATGTCCTTTGTATCTATGAGTTTGTTTTGTTGTGGTGGTGGTTGTTCGTTGTTTAGATTCGGGATATAAGTGACACCACATGGTATTTGTCCTCTGATTTATTTCACTTAGGATAATGTCCATAAGGTCCATCCACGTTGTCACAAATGGCAACATTTTATTTTAATATGGCTGAATAATGTTCTAGTGTGTGTACCATATTTCCTTTATCCATTTGTCCATCAGTGGACATTTACGTTGTTTCCATCTCTTGGCTATTGTACATAATGCTGGAGTAAAGATAAGGGTGCATATACCTTTTGAATTTAGTTTATTATTTTCTTCAGATAAACCCCTAAAAGTGGAATTGGACGATCGTATAGTTATTTTTTGATGAATTTCCATACTGTTTTCCCAAGTGGCTGCCCCAATATACATTGCTACCAACAGTGCCCAAGTGTGCCCTTCTCTCTACATCCTCACTAATGTTTTTTTCCCCAAGATTTATTAATCTGATGGGGGGATGGTAGGGGAGGGGCAGAGGGAGGAAAGGGAGACAGAGTCTTAAGCAGATTCCCAGCTGAGTGCAGAGCCTAATGCAGGGCTCAGTCTCAGGACCCTGAGATCATGACCTGAGTTGAAACCAAGAGTCGGACGCTTAACCGACTGCACCGTCCAGGCGCCCCACCAACACTTACTTTTTGTCTTTCTGATACTAGCCATTCTAACAGGAGTGAGGTGATATTTCCCTGTGGTTTCGATTTCCACTTCCCTGCTGATTAGTGATGTGGAGCATGTTTTCATGTATTCGATGGCCATGTGTATGTCTATGCAGTTCCTCTGCCCATTTTTTATTTTGTGTGTGTCGTTTACTGAGTTGTATGAGCTCTTCATATATTTTGGATATTAGTGTCTTCTCAGATATGAGTTGCAGATATTTTCTCCAATTCAGTAGGTTGCTTTTTCATTTCGGTGACAATTGCCTATGCAGAAACTTTTTAATTTGATGTATTCCCACTTGTTTATTTTTGCTTTTGTTGCCTTTACTTTTGGTGTCAAATCCAAAAAAGCATCATGGTGATGACAGATATACTGACTATATATTCTCCTATATGTTAGGGTTTCAGGTCTTACATTCAAGTCTTTAAGGCATTTTTGAGTTTATTTTTGTATACAGTGTATGATAGGGGTCCAGTTTTCCCAAAAGTATTTATTGAAGAAATTGTCCTTTCCCCATTGCAAACTCTCGGCTCTTTTGTCATAAATTAATGGACCATATGTGTGTGGGTTTATTTCTGGGCTGTGTGTCTGATTTTATGCCAGTACCATACTGTTTTGCTTACTATGGCTTTGTAATATAGTTTGAAATCAAGGAGCATACGGCCTCCAGCCTTGTTCTTCTTTCTCAAAATTGTTTTAGCTATTCAGCATCTTTTGTGCTTCCATACAAATTTAAGGATTTTTTTTTGTTCTGTTTCTATGAAAAATACAATGAGAATTTTGATTGAACCATGAGAGACTGTGGACTCTGGGAAACAAACTGAGGGCTACAGAGGGGAGGGGGGTGGGGGACTGGGATAGGCCAGTGATGGGTATTAAGGAGGGCACGTATTGCATGGTGCACTGGGGGTTATACGCAAGTAATGAATCATGGAACATTGCATCAAAAACTAGGGATGTACTGTATGGTGACTAACATAATAAATTATTTTTTTAATTATAATAAAGTGTGGCAAAATATTAGGTTTGACAGAGTTGGCTGATAGGAAAAGGACTTTGTCATATCCTGTACTTTCTGTTAAAATACATCAATTAAAATGTTTATCTGAAGGCTTAAGGCTGTAAACAAAATATAGAAAGAAATTATTAAAGCAATTGTTCTCATTCATAACCAAAAAATTTAATTGTAATTTTTTGCAAAGATTATAGCAACCTAATTGTGTTCCAGAATTGCCTTAGGTATGTAAATGTTATAAATCTGAACATATTAAGTAAATTGTATTGAAGGAGAGCTGTCAGTATCAATTTAACAAAAATTTTTGATAAGGATTGCACTGAATCTGTATATTGCTTTGGGTAGTATGGACATTTTAACAATATCCCAATTCATGAGGATGGAATATCTTTCTATTTTTCTGTGTGTTTTCTTCAATTTCATTCATCAGTTTCTTATGGATTTCAGTGTTCAGGTCTTTAACCTCCTTGAATTTATTCCTAGGTATTTTATTCATTTTCATGCAATTATGAAAGTGCTTGTTTTCTTAATTTTCTTCCTGACTCTTCATTATTAGTGTATAGAAATGCAAAAGATTTTTGCATCTTGATATTGCATCCTGTGTCATTACTGAATTCATGTATTCTAACAGCGTATTGGTGCAATCTTCAGGATTTTCTGCTTCTGTATATAATATGTCCTCTGCAAACAGTGACAGCTTTAATATTTCCTTTCCCATTTGGATGCCTTTGATTTATTTTCCTTTCCTATCTGCTGTGGGTAGGATTTCTAATACTATGTTAAATAATAGTGGTGAGAGTGCGCATCCTTGTCGTGTTCCTGACCTTACTGAAAAACCTTCAGCTTTTTGACATCAAGTCTGATGTTAGATGTGGGCTTGGCCTGCATTATGTGGAGGTTTGTTTCCTCTACTTTGTTGAGAGTTTTCACCATAAACAATATTGAGTTTTGCAAACAGTTTTTCTGCATCTATTGATGAGAATGCTCTTTTTATCCTTCGTTTTGTAAATGTGGTGTATCATGTTAACAGATGCTGAACCATCTTTGCATGCCTGAAAGAAATCCCACTTGATCATGGTGAATGGTCCATTTAATGTATTGTTGAATTCAGCTTGCTAGTGTTTTGTTGAGGATTTTTGCAGCTATGCTCAGTAGGGATATTGGGCTTTTCTTCTAGTGTCTTCATCTGGTTTTGGTATCAGGGAAATGCTGGCCTCATAAAATAAGCTTAGAAGTGTTCCCCCCTTTTCCATTTTTAGGAACAGTTTGAGAAGGACTGTTATTAATCTTCTTTGAATGTTTGCTATAATTCACCAGTGAAGCTGTGTGGACCTGGTCTTCTGTCTGGTGGGAAGTTTTTTTTTTTTTATATTCTGATTCAATATCCTTACTAGAAATTGGTTTGTTCAGATATTCTATTTCTTCATGATTCAGTTGGGGAAAGTTATATGTTTCTAGAATTTTATACATTTCTTCTAGGTTGTCTAATTAGCATATAATTGTTCATCATAGTATGATTTTCTGTATTCTTAGGTTATCAGTTGTAACATCTCTTTCATTTCTGATTTATTTGAGCCCTCTTTTTTCCCCTTGGTGAATCTAGCTAAAGGTTTATCAATATTGCTATCTTTTCAAAAAGCTAGCTCTTTTTCCATTGATTGTTACTTCCTTGGTTATATTTTGGCCTTCACTTGTTCTTTTTCTGGTTGAGGTGTAAAGTTACATTATTATTTCAGATTTTTTTCTTACCTGAGGTAGGCATTTATCACTATGAACTTCCCTCTTAGAACTGCTTTTATTACATTCCATAAGTTTTAGTGTATTTTCGTTTTTGGTTTCAAGCTATTTTGTTGATCCAAAGAATTTTGATTTTTTTCCCCCTAGGGAACAAACTATGCATAAAGTATTCGATATTTTAAAAGGGCACTAGTCACATGAAACATTCTCCAGAATAGATCACATATTAGGCCACAAAACAAGCCTTAACAAATTGAAAAAAATCCTAGTCATACCATGCATCTTTTCTGACCACAATGCTATGAAACTAGAAGTCAACCACAAGAAAAAATCTGGAAAGACCACAAATACATAGAGGCTAAAGAACATGCTACTAAACAATAAATGGGTCAATTAGGGAAACAAATGAAAATGTAAACATAATGGCTGAAAAGCTTTGGGATGCAGTCCTAAAAGGGAAGTTCATAGCAATACAGGCCTACCTCAAGAAGCATAAAAATCTCAAACAACCTGATGTTACAACTAAAAGAGCTAGAAAAAGAACAAACAAAACCCCAAACTAGCAGAAGGAAGGAAATGATTAGATCAGAATAAATGATACAGAAACTAGAAGACCAATAGAACAGATAAGTGAAACCAGGAGCTGATTCTTTGAAAAAATTAATAAAATTGATAAACCTCTAGCCAGACTTATCAAGAAAAAAAGAGAAAGGACTCAAATCACAAATGACAATGGAGAAATGACAACCAACACCACAGAAATACAGTTAGAATATTATGAAAAACCAAATGCCAACAAATTGGGCAACTGAGAAGACATGGATAAATGCCAAGAAACATATAACCTACCAAAGATGAAACAAGAAGAAATAGAAAACTTGAACAGACTGATTGATTACCATCAAAGAAATTGAGCCAGTAATAAAAAAAACTCCCAACAAACAAAACTCCAGGGCCAGATATCTTGAAAGGCAAATTCTACCAAGCATTTAATGAAGAGTTAATACCCATTCTTCTCAAAATATTCCAAAAATGGAAAAGGAAAACTTACAAATTCATTCTATGAGGCCAGCATTACCCTGACACTGAAACCAGATAAAGACACCACAAAAAAAAAAAAGAGAAGTTCATGCCAATTTCTCTGACGAACATAGATAGAAAGGTCTCAACAAAATACAAGCAAACTGCATCCAACGATACATTAAAATTCATTCATTGCAATCAAGTGGGATTTATTCCTGGGTTGCAAGGATGGTTCAGTATTCACATATCAATCAAAGTGACACATCACATCAATAAGAGAAAGGATCAGAACCATGATCATTTCAATAGATGCAGAAAAAGCATTTGACAAAGGACAACATCCATTCATGATTAAAACCCTCAATAAAGTAGGTTTAGAGGGAACATAATAAAAGCCATATATGAAAAACCCACAGAGAACATCATCCTTAATGGGGAAAAACAGAGTTTTTCTCCTAAGGTCAGGAACAAGACAAGAATATCCACTCTCACCACTTTTATTCAACAGAGTACTGGAAGTTCTAGCCACAGCAATCAGACAACAAAAAGAAATGCATCCAAATCGGTAAGGAAGAAGTAAAACTTTCAATATTTGCAGATGACATGATACTTTATGTAGAAAACCTGAAAGACTCCACCAAAAAAACTGGTAGAACTGATAAATTCAGTAAAGTCACAGGATACAAAATCAATGTACAGAAACCGATTTTATTTCTATACACCAATAATGAAGCAGTAGAAAGTGAAATTAAGAAAAACTTATTTAAAATTGCACCAAAAATAAGATAACTGGGAATAAACCTAATCAAAGAGGTGAGAGACCTGTACTCTGAAAACTATAAAACACTGATGACAGAAATTGAAGACAACACAAAGAAATGGAAAGACATTCCATGTTCATGGATTAGAACACACACTGTTAAAATGTCTATACTACCCAAAGAAACCTACACATACAATGCAATCCCTATCAAAATACCACCAGCATTTTTCACAGATCTAGAACAAATAATCCTAAAATTTGTATGGAACCCACAAAAGACCTGAAATAGCCAAAGCAACCTTGGAAAAGCAAAGCAAAGCTGGAGGCATCACAATTCCAGACTTTAAGATGTATTACAAAGCTGTAGTAATCAAAACAGTATTGTACTGGCAAAAAAACAGAGCAATGGAACAGAATAGAAAACCCTGAAAGGAACCCACAAGTATATGGTCAATTGTTGACAAAGCAGGAAAGAATATCCAATGGAAATATAGTCTTTTCAACAAATGGTGTTGGGAAAACTGGACAGAAACGTAAAAAACTAAACCATACACAAAAATTCAAAATGGATCAAAGACCTAAATGTGAGACATAACAATCCTGGAGAACACAGACCATAACCCCTTTGACGTCGGCCATAGCAACTTCCTTCTACATGTTTCCTGAGGCAAGCGAAACACAAGCAAAAATAAACTATTGGGACTTCATCAAGATAAAAAGCTTCTGCACAGTGAAAGAAACCCTCAGCAAAACTAAAAGGCAGCCTACTGAATGGGAGAAGGTATTTGCAAATGACATACCTGATAAAGAGTTAGTATCCCAAATATATAAAGAACTTATGCACCTCAACACTCAAAAATCTAATTTTAAAATGGGCAGAAGATATGAACATTTTTCCAGAGACCTACAGATGGCCAATAGACACATGAAAAGATGTTCAACACTACTTATCATAGAAATGCAAATCAAAACCACAGTGAGCTACCACCTCACACCTGTCGGAATGGCTAAAATCAACACAAGAAACAACAGGTATTGATGATGTGGAGAAAGGGGAACCTTTGTGCACTGTTGGGGAGAATGAAAACTGATGCAACCACTGTGGAAAACAGTATGGAGGTTCCTCAAAAAGTTAGAACTCCCCTCTGATTCAGCAATTGCCCTACCAAGTATTTACCCAAAGGATGAATTTTAGGTTTTTGATGTCACACCTACATCTTTTTATCTTGTGTAGCCCTTATTATAGTTATTTTTACTACTTACGTATTTTAACCTTTCATACTAACCTTATGTGATGAATCCACTACCTTTACTATATATTTACCTTTACCAATGAGATGTGTGCTTTCATATGTTTTCTTGTTAGTAATTAGTGCCCATTCTTTTCAGCATAAAGAAGTCCCTTTACCATCTCTTGTAAGGCTGGTTTAGTGGTGAACTCTTAGCTTGTCTGTAAAACTATGTCTCCTTCAATTCTGAATAATTTTGTTGAATAGAATATTCTTGGTTGGAAGCTGTTTTCTTTGAACACTTTGAATGTATCATGCCACTCCCTTTAGCCTGCAAAGTTTCTGGTGATAATACATGCTGACAGTCTTATGGGGTTTTTCATGTATGTAACAAGCTGTTTTGCTGCTTTTAAGGTTCTCTCTTTGTCTTTAACTTTTGACATTTTAATTATAATGTGTTTTGGTGTAGGTCTCTGGTTTCTTCTTACTTAGAAATCTCTGGGCCACCTTGATCTGGATGTCTCTTTCTTTCCCATGTCGGGGAAGTTTTCAGCCTCTTTCTCTCCTCCTTCTGGGACCCCTTGTGTGCAAATAATGGCACCATATTGTATGTAAATGTTAGTCTGCTTGATGTTGTTCCATATATCCTTTAAGCTGCTTTCATTGTTTACCCATTCAGAGCAGCAAAAAGAAGAATTTTAAATTCTTCTACCTAGTCTTTGAGTTCACTATTTCTTCTGCTTTATCTACTTTGTTGTTGAATTCCTCTTATGTATTTTTAAATTCAGTTATTGAATTCTTCAGCTCTGTGACTTTGGTACTTATAAGTTCTCACTGTACTTAACCCTTCTTTTTCCAAGTTCAGTGAGCATTTTTATGACGATTACTTTGAACTCTTTATCAGGTAAATTACTTTTCTCCATTTTACTGAGGTTTATTTTCCAAGGTTTGATCTTGTTTGGAGCACGTTCTTCTGTTGTATTGGATGAAACAGCCACTTCTCCCGATGTTGAAATGGTGGTCTTCTGTAGGAGGTGATCCTTATTGGTCATCCGTGCCCTAGCTTTTGGTTGTCTCTCAAACCTTTCTGATTCTCTAAGCAGACTATTTTCAGTAGCTTCCAATATTTGAGAGCGTGCCAGTATGTATCGTGTAGCAACGGTGAGAATCTTAGCACTTGGATTCAGGCTTAGTGGAAGCCAGACCCCCAAGCAGCAGCTGTTAAGGATGCCAATAGACATAGAGTGCTGTGGGACTGTAAGTGTTAGCTCCACGGGTCATCTGAGCTGCATGAATGGGAGTTGTCCCCTGGGAGGTGATCACAAAAATTGGGACCTCTGACACGTGCATAAGCTCCTGTCTGGGACATACGGGTGAGCTGTAGTGAGACAAAGGGAGAGCACAAAGATGGCATCCCTTGGGCTATGTTTCCTCAGAGTCCCTCCGTAGGTTCCTAGATGGGTGCTGAATCTGAAGCCTGCCCCTCAGGATGAGGCTCCAGGGTAAGCAAATGGGAATTTTTCACAGAAAGATGGGATCTGCCTTAACCTGTCTGTGCAGTGCCCCAGCGGTGACAGCCTACCACAAACTGTCTTCTTGATCGTTACAGTCTTGTGGCACCCAGGAATGCAAGTCTTTTCGGCCACTAGAGCCAGGTGATCAAGGGGTATCCTCTGGGTGGCATCCACAAAAACCATGGCACCAGATGTAAAAACGGGGTCAGCAGCTCTCTCGGAGCTCCCCTCCAATAGCACTCTGGAGAGCCGCAGAGGGAGAGTACAAAGATACTTCTCCCCTCCTCGGTCTCCGAAAGTTTACGGTCAGTCCCTAGATGTATATTTAGCGAGAAGCCCGCCCCTCACACTGTAGCTATGATGATAAGCTAACGGGCCTCTTTCACAGAAAGACTGAACTCCTGGGTCTGAACTAATTGCTGTCTCCTGAGGGTGGTAGCTGTTGAACGTTGTCCTGTTGGTTACTGTCTTGTAGGACCTGTAGGTGTAAGCAACACTGGCCCAAGAGCCAGATGATGTAGACGTGTCCTGGCAGCATCATCAGCGAGTATCAGGGAGCCCGAAAAGGTGTACATGCCTTTCTGGAATATACTAGTGAGCTGTAGGGAAGCAGATGGAGAGTGTGAAGATGGGGCCCACCAGCTTGAGTGAAGCAAAGGGGGAGTGCAAAGGATGATTCTCACTGAAAAAGGGATAGAGAGAGAGACAGGGGGACAGAGTGAAGGAGAGAGAGACACGGAGAGACCAAGACCCAAAAAGTCATAAGGAGATGTTTAGAGGGAAAGAGGAAAAGGAGAGAGACAGACATGGGGTGAGAGGGATATAGAGAGGGGTAGGGGGAAGCTGGGACAGAGAGACAGAGAAAGACCAAGACCTACACAGGGGGAGAGAGGTAGAAAGACGCACCAACACAAAGAGACAGAGGGAGAGAAAGAGAAGGATAAAAGGGAGAGAGGCGGATGGAGCAAAGGAGAGACACACAGACAAAGCAAGAGATGGCCACACATGCAGAGAGAAGGAGAGGGAAAGGGAGAGAGAAATGGGGAACAAGTGTGCAAAGGACAGATGGCGAGGAGACGAGGGGGACAGAGACGGAGTGCGTGTGAAAGCTGGGGAGTGACAGATGGACAGACCTGGAGGGAAGGCGAGCATGAGGGGCAGACTGAGAGCAGGAGAGCCTGAGTGTGCACGACAGGGAGCAAGGAATGGATGGAGAGGGACAGAGGCAGTGGGGGAGCTGGATGGAGGGAGCGAGACCGTGCCCACGGGCTTTAGAAGGCAGGAGAGCACAAAGATGGCACCTACCGGCTGGAGTGTACAGAAGTAGCCCAAAGGCCGAAAGTAAAATAAGAGCGATGGCTTCCACTGGCTTTAGCAACAGAGAAATGTGAAAATGGTACCCACCCTTCTCTCCCTGGAGACTCTCCCTCATGCCCCCGCCCGCAGTCACACTCTTAAAAATGATCAAAGGAGGCTCTTTCACCTCATGTCCGGTGCTTTTCAAATGGCTGCTTCTGGGTTGCTCTTCGGGGTGAGTTTGCATGTTGAGCCCTGTAAGCACCATTTCTCAGTTTACCACACACCTGCGTGTCTCGTGTGCTTCAGCCCTATTGGTTTTCAAAGCTAGACTTTTGGGGGAAGCTCTTATGTGCAGATCTCAAAAGACAAGGTTCCCCAAGTGGGGTGGAAATACTCTGAGCCTCAGGGAGAAGCTCCAGGTTTTCAGTTCCCTCCCGATGGGTGTCACCATGCTGGGTGTGTGGATTTTTTGCTGAGATTGTGTCTCAGCTTTTTGTACCTGCTTGGATGTGGCTTTTTTCTCATTTCCGGGTGTGCAGCAGCCCCTCTGCCTGGTCTCAGGTTTTTCTGAGAGAAAATTATTCCATAGGTAGTTGGAAATTTGCTGTGTACACGGGAGGAGGGGAATTCTGGATCTTCTTCCATTGCAACCTTGAAACGGAACACCACCATCTATCTGTAGAGAAAACGCTACAGAGTTTTCTAGAAGATTCTCCAGGAAGAGCTCATTCCAGTCTGATGACAGGCGTTTATGTAACTCCTGCACACTGCTGGCACCACCCAACTTGTGGGGTGTCCCATCATCTGTCGCCAAGATTTCTGTGGTCTCTTGGCCATGGTGGGGTACATTCCAGTGACTGTTGATAGCCTGCTGACCTGAACACTTATTCCTCCCCGTGGTCGTGTTTCTTCTTTATATTCTGTCAATCAAGGCGCAAGGCTCAGAGGAGGAATGTGTGTGGCAGCCGATGGTGGCACCATGGGCAGTTTCCATCCTAGCCTCAGAAGCACTGGAACAGCAGCTGTTCCCGTTCCTCATTGGCTGCCCTTTCCCACAGGCCCCAGCCGCCACAACATCCCTTGGCCTTCTCCTCCCTCCAGACCAGCTTTCTTTTCTACGCTTGTTTTCTGGGATCCTTCTGCCCTGGACATCCCCCTCTCCCCCAGAAAAACCTAAATACTCGTCTTTTTAAAGATGCAGAGCGGTTTCTCTCCATTTTGACTCACTCCATTGTCTGCACGCACTCCATTAACATGCTTCTCAGTCACCTCCTCCTGAGCTTCCCATCTCACGAGACCTGGCAGAGGCATTTAAATGTTGTCTTTCTTTTCCTTCTAGTCACTAGCAGTGGATTAGCCATTTAGCCTCCCACGGAGATAAAATATAAATTATTCCCATCTTCCCTGAAACGCTCTTAAAAGGGAAAAGCAAGTATAGTCAGTTTGGAGTTTGAGTCGTGAATATTTTTCCCTTGATCCTTTTGTGGGAGGAAAAATATTTCACTTTAAATACAGAGAGCAGTATATATTCTGCCTTACACATAACTTCTAGAGAAGTAAATTCATAAGTAAAATCGAGACGAGACTGGGCTTATTTTTTCAGTGGGCTCAGCTGATCAGCTTGTTTGCTTTCTCTGGCTTATTTCATCTAAATAGGTTTCTATTGATATAAAAATCATTTTACACAATATAAGTTCTAGGGGGGTAGAGTAGAAAAAAAATCACTTTGGGGGGAATCGTTTGAGGTACAAATGATAATTAATATACCTAGAGTGTAGACCAAGTTTAATCTCCTCTAACTGTGCAATCCTGAGCTGGCTACTAAGCCAGAATGGTCCAGAACTACAATGTTTGGAAACTTATTTCAATCAGCTTCACCTAGTCCAGGGTTTTTCAACCTCAGTACTACTGACATTTGGGGCTGGCTAATTCTTTGTTGGGGGGAGGCTTTCCTGTGGATTCTAACACCTGAAGCAGCATCCCCGTCTCACTAGAGGCTAGAAGTACCACGTCACTGTGCCAACGAAAAATGTGTTCAGACACAGCCAGATATTCCCTAGAAGGCAGAATCACCCCTGTTAACCATGGACCTAGTTCTCGTATGTACACGGTTATGCAGACCTAGTCTGTGAAGTGGGTTGACTCCAATTTAATGCAAAAAATCTGTCGGTACTGTTGTACGTACCTTGTAGTAACTGTTGGCCCGTAGCGCACCAGGGCAGGCCCAGAGTCTTCCTGACCATTGTAAAGCGGTGCTACTGAACCTTTCATGGGCATACCAGTCACTTGGGCATCTCGCTAATAATTCAGATCCTAATTCAGCAGGTTTGGGGTGGACCATGGGCTTCTCCAGTGATGCTGTGAGTCCAAGCACCATACTGTGAGTAGCGAGGGTCCTTAGATGAGTAAGTCCGCGGTAGTAAGCCCTTCTCTGCACACAGCGTCACTATAGCGCTCTGGTTGGTCCAACAGAGCCCTTGGGGGTCAGGTCTGACAGTCCTCTCTTTGTCTGCCCTAGGTTGTTGCTGCGAATCCCACTCTATTCTTTCAGCATGGTGCTAGTGGATAAGCACGGCATGGACAAGGAGCGCTATGTCTCCCTGGTGATGCCCGTGGCCCTCTTCAACCTCATCGATACTTTCCCCTTGCGGAAAGAGGAGATGGTCCTGCAAGCTGAAATGGGCCAGGCCTGTAACACCTGATGTGACGGCTCCTCTCGTTCTACGGAGTGCTATGCACGCGGAAAGGCCAGAAAAATATCCTTGATGTACAGATTTTTATTTGTAATTTTAAAAGTCTATTTTAATATGAGCTTTCTTTGCACTTACTTAAAAATTACCATGATGCTTTTTGTACTTTGTACCCCCCAAAATGGTGACTATGATCTGCACTCTATTCCATCACGGCTGGTTAATTTTGTAGAGAAATTAGAAACCACAACCATACACATGCTTTCAACGTGTTATTCAGTGTAACACATAACTTCTATTTTGTTTTTTTATATAAAACATATTAATAAAATAAAATATTTTGGAGCAAAACTCGTTTTGTGTTTTAAGCACAAGCCATACTTGCTCAGTGGCTTTAGGACTGGAAAGATGTGATGACTTTTGTCAGGGAGAGCTCAGCTGAGCTGGGAGAGCTGTGCTTTCAGGTGGTGGAGCAGTTGATTACAGCAACAAGCCAAAAATTAAAGAGGTAATAAGCCTTTAATCCCTAACCCTGATAGCATAAACAAGAAGCTAAAACCAGAGGAAGCACCAATTCTCCCCTTTTCTTTTTCCCCAGTGGACCACTGTTACGAGTCAAAGGTCAGAGAGATCAGCAAAGACAGAGGGGTCATCACCCTGTTGAGGGAGGTCCAGGTTGTGGGACCCTCTACTTGAAGATAGTCCTACCAGTCCACACCCAAGTGCTAAACAAACACACACTTACCCCACCTTTTTATTCCCAACAGCTTTTTAATGGGTACACTCAAAACCTTAGCAGCAAGGCAGTTCCCATGGGAGAAAGCAAGAACTTTTGCTGTAGCACTACTTTCTGGCAAAAAGAGAAAGCTCCCTCACTACAAACCAGTTGAATCAAAATACAGAGACATTTGGAAGGTAGCGTAGAAGGATCCTGAGCTCACCCTACCCCATGGGCACAGCGAGGCATCAAGTACACGTATGTAACGTACTCTGATGATTACCTGAAGACTGGTGGAACAGATCTTCTACAGCTCGTCATAGCAGCCATATCAACAAAGGTCAGGGGAGTGGCAAGACGGTTGGGAATCAGACCCCTGGCACAACATCACAAACAGGGAGGAGCGAGACCATCAGACCCCACACCAGGTACCCCTGGCACCGGGAACACAAGTCCCCATAACATCTGGCTCTGGAAACTATTGGGGCTTAACTCTGGAAGAGCCCAAGGGTGATAGGAAACCAAGTTCCTGCCCTTAAAGAACCAGCATACTCAATAATGGCCCAAGCCACAGCACAGAAGCAACAGTTTGATAAGCGCCTGGGGTATACATGAAGGTGGTTTACCAACTAACCTTGTCAGAGGAGCAGAGATCTGCAGGAGATTCCTCTCGGAACAAAAGTACTGGTGGGCGCCATTCTTCTTGCTCTTCCCCAGCCTTGACAGCCGGATGCTCATGGGAGCCACTTCTGACACTGTCCATCTCTCTTCTTAGCACAGCATGCTTCCTCCCTTGGCCCTCTCCTGTGCAACGCCCCCCCCATTCAAGCTGCCTGCCCCCAAAGTGACTCCCACCCTGCCTCACTTGGCAGGCAGCCCTGGCCAGGACTGGCACCCCTCCAACGTGATTGCTGCTACCCCACCAGCACACTCACGGCTCCAGCAGCCAGACTTTCAGCTGTCTGTTCCGTGGAGCACGCCCCGCCCTTTGGTGCACCTGCAGCTGTAGCAGAAAGGCTAACTGCAGACAGCTAGGCTGACTACCGTCCTTGACCACGAAGGAGCCTGTAGTGACGGCAGCCAGACCTCTCAACAGCACAGGGAGCAGCCCCGCCCAATGCATTCAGAGCAGGCAAAGCAGGTTATTGCAGACGGCTGGGCTGGAGGCAATCATGGCTCGCCACAGGAGGAGGGTGCCCACAGATGACCTGGGACACTCCTGCAGTGCCTGAATGTGGTGACCAGGCAGGATTGCGTTACAGGGCACCACGGGACCTTTTACACAAGGCCACTACTGTGAAGACCAGGAGACAGGGCTGACCTTCCAAATACGCAGAGACACAGAGTTGGCGAAAACGTGGAGACAGAGGAATGTGTCCCAAATGAAAGAACAAGACAAAATCACAGTAAAAGAATAAAACAGATAAAATGGATAATATGTCTGATAATAAATTCCAAATAATGGTCATAAAGATACTCACTGGACTGGAGAAAAGAGTGGATGTGCTAAGAACTCTAAGAGATATTAAATTTAAAAAAGAACCAGCCAGAGCTGGAGAATTCAATAAGTGTAATGAAAAACACACTAGAGGGAATCAATAGCAGATGAAAGAATGCAAAAAAAAAAAATGGATCAGCAATCTGGAAAATGGGGGAAAAAATTAGAATAGGTTAAGGGGACTCTGTGACATCACCAAATGTCCCAACGTTCACATTATAGGGGTCCCAGAAGAAGAGTCAGAACATTCATTTGAAGAAATAATAGCTGAAAACTTCCCTAATCTGGAGAAGAAAACAGACATCCAGGTCCAGGAAGCATAGAGAGTCCCTAGGAAGATGACCGCAAGTTGGTCCTTTAATAATAATTAAAATGGCAGAAGTAATGACAAAGATTCAAAAGCAGCAAGAGAAGACAATTACATACAAAAGAAATCCCCTAAGGCTGTCAGATGATTTTTCAGCAAAAAACTTTGCAGGCCAGAAAGGAATGGCATGATATCTTCAAAGTGATGAAAAAAACCTACAACCAAGAATAGTCTAGCCCTCAAAGCTATCATTTAGAACGGAAGGAGAAAGTTTCCCAGACAAGCAAAATTAAAAGACTTCATCAACACTAAACTAGGCTTATAAGAAATGTGAGGCGAATTCTTTCAGTGGAAAGAAAAGGCCATACCTAGAAGTATGAAAAGTATAAAAGGAAAAAATTTCACAGGTAAAAGCAATCAGATAGAAAAGGCAGATTAATCACTTATAAATAGTATGGAGGTTAAAACACAAAGTAGTAAAATCAATTATATCTACAAAAATTAGTCAAGTGATACACAAAAAGGTATATATACAGAAAACATGGAGAGGGAAGTAAATAGTATTTTTAGATTGTGTTCAAACTTAAGTGACCATCAATTCAATATACACATAGGATGTTAGATGGGAACCCCACGGTAACCACCAATCAAAACCCTATAGTAAATACACACACAAAATTAAATCCATGCATAACACTAAAGAAAGCCATTAAATCACAAGGGAAGAGATCAAAAGAAGAAAGGAACAGAAAAGAACTACAAAAACGACCAGAGGAAAATTTTCAAAAATGGCAATAAGTGTATACTTATCAATAATTACTTCAAATGTAGACGGACTCAATGCTCCGGTCAAAAGAAACAGGACGACTGAATAAATAGAAAACCAGACCCATCTATATGCTGCCTACAAGAGAGTTCCAGCGGACCTCAAGACACGTACAGACTAAAAGTGAAGGGACGGAAAAAGATAGGCAAGTGGAAGCAAAAAAAAACATTGAGGTAGCAATACTTATATCCCACAAAAAAGACTTTAAAACAGACTGTAGCAAGCAAGCAAGAAGGGCATTACATAATGATAAAGGGATCAATCAAAAGGATACAATTGCAAATATCTATGCACCAAATATAGGAGCACCTAAATACATAAAGCAGATATTAATAGACATAAAGGGAGAAAGTGAAAGTTACACAGTAATAGGAGACTTTTACACCCCATACACATGATGGATACATTATCCATTAAAAGAAAATATAAAAACTTATATGCTAACAAATTGGACAACCCAGAAGAAATGGATAAATTTCTAGAAACACAGTCTTCCGAAGAAGAAGAAACAGAGGAGTGGGGAGTTAAGATGGTAGAGGAGTAGGGGGGACCCTAAATTGGTCTCATCCCTTGAATACAACTAGTTATCAAATCATTCTGAACACCTGAGAAATCAATCCGAGAGATGAGAAAACAAATGCTGCCGGTCTCCAAGTAGAAAAGTGACCAGCATTCGAAGGTGGGAGGTAAGGAGACGGAATCCAGTGGGTGTAGCTGGGCATGCGGCAGGGCGAGGGAGCCCGCTTAAGGAGGCTACTGCGAGTATTCTAGGCAGCCGAGTGCAAAATGGGAACTTCTGGAAGTCCGCTACAGTGGGGATGCCCCTGGCTTAAAGGTGCTCGGGTGGCAAAGCAGGGCAGAATCCTAGGAGCATGGTCTCGAGATTCCAGAGGTTAGAAGAACCGGGGTGCCGGAGTGCAGCAGCGTTTCCAGGCCTGGGAGCGCGGAAGCTGGCTCAAGACAGCGAGTCCAGGCATCCGCTTTCTGCTGTGTTGCCATAAACTGTGACCAGCTGCCTGGTGGGTGACCGCTCTCCCAGCAGGAGCCCAGCAGAAGGCACAAGTGTGGCGAGACTCCCCTCCCTCCTGGAGGACCAGCGCACAGGAGTCCGTGAAATTTGGAGTTTTGGAATTCAGTGGCGCGCTTGAGATAAAAACACCTGGTCACAGGCTAGATGAACACAGTTCTGACAGAAGCCAGGGAGACCAGCGTGATTGACTGCTTTTCTGTGAGGCCTCACTGAAGAGTGGGGGCGTGAACTTCCAGCTCCAGGGCTAGAGAGTAGGGCAGGGCCCTACTGATCCCTCGCCCCCCCCCTCCAAAATCAGGGCTGAAAGCCTTCAGAGAGCAAGACAGCTCCACCTAGTGGAGTCCGGAGCCACTTACACCAAGCCCGGCCTTGGCGCACTGGAGGCCCGTTTCCACCAGGGCAAGCACCCCAGAGATCAGCACAACAGGCCCCTCCCCCAGAAGACCAGCACAAACAACCGGCTCTCACCAAGCTTACTGATCATAGAGGGCAGCAAAGCTTCAGCTCTTGGGGACACCAAGATGCCTGTTGAGCTTTTTTACCTTCAACTGTTCTTTTCCCACCTGGACTTTTTGGAACTTTATTGTGCACACGCACAGCTCAGGGGTCCAAGATTTGAGACAAATTTATCTGCAGATCCAGAGAAAGAGCCCAGATGCCCATTGAGAGATGAAGGGATAAAGATGTGACACACACACACACACACACTGGAATATTAGCCATCAGAAAGGATGAATACCTATCATTTACACTGATGTGTATGGAACTGGAGGGGATTAGGCTGAGCAAAGTAAGTCAATCAGAGAAAGGCAATTATATGGTTTCACTCATATGTGGAATATAAGATACAGCACAGAGGATTATAGGGGAAGGGAGGGAAAACTGAATGGGAAGTCATCAGAGAGGGAGAAAAACCACAAGAGACTCTTAACTCCAAGACACAACTGAAGGTTGCTGGAGGGAAGGTGGGGGGGAGGATGGGGTATTTGGGTGATGGGCATTAAGGGGGGCATGTGATGTGATGAGCACGGGGTGTTATATGCAACTGATAATTTATTTAACACTACATCTGAAACTAATGATGTATGCTGTATGTTGGCTAAATGAATTTAAATAAAAACAAAAGAAGGACAGCAGGAATTAGGAGGATATCGATACTACCCTTCAAACAAGAGATACTGGAGTATGGGAGAAAACACTTATCAGCTATGAAAAGTGATGCAAAAGAAAGTCAGGATTTACTTAGGATTATCTTGAAAAGATACCAAAGGTACAGGAAGGTTATTTTACTATGAAATATGTGTGTGTGGCGGGGGGGGGGGGCAGTGGTCCAGAAGGCATCACAGAAAGGTCTGGGAGAGAGCTCGGCTGAGGTACACTCAGAGCAGTATGAGAATGAGACGTCAACAACAGAAGACTCGTTAGAAGATTGGTGAGATGTCTCATGCTTGTAACTAAAGGATTATAAACATAAAAGGCACGGGTAAACCTGGCAGGCTCTGAGGTGCCCATTTGCACAGTACTCCTGCTTTGGTGGCAGCACGGACCCTCATGGTGATCGCTAGGTAACTGTCCTAGACTCCAAGACAGGAAGAGCCAGGTCCGGCCCTCAACTATGGTAGGTGCGGGACTTGGCTCTTCCCGGCCTGGGGTCTGGAAGAGTTTACACAGGAATCATCACGAGTCCCACAAGAAGCTAACAGGATTTCCTAGAGAATCGTTAGTTCCACGTGTGGGGCAGGAGAACTCAGAAGGGAGCCGGAGACAGCTTGCTGTTGTCAGAACATAGGAATGCCTTCGGAGGTAACTGAGATAATATTTCTTAAAAAGATAAGGAATCCCTGCAAATCAATTAAAAAATACAAACAACAACAAAAATGAGCAAAAGATTTGATCAGACAGTTCATGAGAAGACATATGAAAAGCCAATAAGCATAAGAAAAGATGTTTAGCATCTTTTGTCATCAGGGTAATGAAAAATGAAAACCACGAAAAAATATCCCTTGAGTGGTTAAAATTAAAAAGACCAATATACTCAAATAAAAAAATTTTTTAAAAATCAAATGTAGCAAAATGTTAATAATTAGTGAATCTGGGTAACAAGTATTTGAGAATTCTTTACTTTTTTTTTTTTAAGAGAGAGAGAGAGTGAGCATGAAAAGGGGGAAAAGGGCAGAGGGAGAGGGAGAAAAAGAATCTTATGCAGGCTCCACGCTGGCCCAGCATGGAGCCTGATGCAGGTCTCAATCTCATGACCCTGAGATCATGACCGGAGCTGAAATCAAAAGTTAGATGCTTAAGTGACTGAGCCATCCAGGTGCCCTGGGAATTCTTAACTTTTAATGCAACTTTTCTCTAAGTTTGAAATTATTTCAAATTAAAAATAAAAATAAATTATACCATGAACCTAAAACTATTTGATATCTGGGGGGAAAAGGGGGAAAGGACTGATAGTGAAAGTGCTGGCAGTGTGTGGATTATGGGGAAATAAGAGTTTCTAGAATACTGCATAGGTGGAGAACATATTTTCAAGGACCTGCTATGGACTCTGTTGTCTCCCCACAGATGAGGACATAGCCTTGCTGATCTTGGTTCAAATATGGGAGGAGACAGGAATTCCACATCAGTTAGCAGCATAATAGCTCACATCCTAACTCTCCTGCTGATAAGTATAACTCTGTAAAAACATAGAAAAAGGTGCTTTGAATTCACTGGAACTCAATCAAAAGCAGGCAAATAATGGAGAAGATATGACCCTGAAAGAATGGAAACACATTGAATGAGCTCCACATTTAGTTGGCTTTTCCTCTGAAGCCCCTTCCATTTGTGTGACGAACCAGACAGAGAACTCAAGCGGAAGGCTATAGCTTCATTGGGCTGAAAATTCAGAGGACAGAGATGGGGTGGCTACGGAGGCTGGAAACTGAGGAAACATGGGAGAGAGGAGAAGGCATAGTGAAGGAGGCTCTGGATCTGCAGATAAATTTACCTCAAATCTTTAACTGACCCCTGAGTTGTGCATGTGCACAGTAAAGCTCCAAAAACTCCAGGTGGGAGAAGAACAGTTGAAGGTAAAAGAGCTCAGCAGGCAGCAGCGGGTCAGTACCTGAGATTGAGTCATGTTACAGAGGCTCACTGAATAGCTGAGGCTTTGCTGGAAAACCCAGAAGTACAGACTCGGCCTCTGGACTAAGATAAACCAAACAGACCTGCTCCACAAATTCTAAAACCAAGCTTCCACAAAATCAGGATGATAAACTGGTAATTTAGCTGTGTCTGCAAGAACAAAAATGAGGCCAGCCTCTATGGGAAACACTCCCTTAAACTAGCAGTTCTCAAACCTTGGGAGACTCCAAAGCACTTTAGTTTATGTGTGTGATATCTACCAATATTTCACTGTGTTATAAATTAAAACTAAAAAGGAAAAAAATCTCATTTATAATTGCATAAAAAAGAATAAAATACCTTTAAAAAACAATAAAATACTTAAGAATAAATTTAACTAAGGAGGTGAAACACCTGTTCACTGAAAACTATAAGACAATGAGGAAAGAAATTGAAGGAGGACACAAATAAATGGAAAGGTATTCCATACTCATGGATTGGAAGAATTAATATTGTTAAAATGTCCATATAACGCAAAGCAATCTACAAATTCAATGTAATCCTTATCCAAATTCCAATGGCATTTTTCATGGAAATAGAACAAACAATCCTAAAATTTGTGTGGAACCACAAAAAACCCCAAATAGTCAAACCAATCTTAAGAAAGTAGAACAAAGCTGAAGCACCATGTTCCCTGATTTCAAACTGTATTACAAAGCTATAATAATCAAAACAGCATGGTATTAGCATAAAAACAGACACACAGATAAATGGAACAGAATAGACAGTCCCTAAATAAACCCACACATGTATGGTCAATTAATTTATGACAAAGGAGTCAAGAATATACAATGGGGAAAGGATAATCTCTTTAATAAATGGTGTTTGGAAAACTGGACAGCCATATGCAAGAGACTGAGACTGGACCACTATCTTATGCCATACATAAAAATTAACTCAAAATGGATTAAAGACTTGAATGTAAGACAAAAACCATAAAACTCCTAGAAGAAAACATAGGCAGTAAGCTCCCTGACATTAGTCTTGGAGAGGATTCCTTGGATCTGATTCCAAAAGTAATAGCAACAAAAGCAAAAATAAACAAGTGGGACTACATCACACGAAGAGCTTTTTACACAGCAAAGGAAATCATTTTTAAAATAAAAAGGCAACCTACTAAATGGGAGAAGACATTTGCAAACCATATAGCTAAAAAGGGGTTAGTAGCCAAAATATATATAGAACGCATACAACTCAAAAGCAAAAACCCCAAACAATCCAATTAAAAAATGACTACACCAAAAACTAATGATGTACTATATGTTGGCTAATTGAATTTAAGAAAAATGAGTGGAAGATCTGAACAGAAATTTTCCCAAAGAAGACCTATAGATGGCCAACAGGTATGTGAAAAGATGCTTGGTACCACTCATCATCAGGGAAATCCAAATCCCAATCCCAAGGAGATCTCACCTCACATCTGTCAGAATAGCTAGAATTAGAAAGACAAGAAATAAAAGTGTTGACGAGGATGTAGAGAAAAAGGAACCCTCACGCACTGTGGGTGGGAATGCAAACTGGTGCAGCCACTGTGGAAAACAGTATGGAGGGTCCTCAGAAAATTAAAAATAGAACTAATATGTGATCCAGCAATTCCACTTCTGGGTACTTACCCAAAGAAAACAAAATCACTCTCTCAAGCAGATACAAGCACCTCCACATTCCCTGCATTATTTACAATAGTGAAGATATGGAAACAATCTAAATGTCCATTAATGGATGAAGAAAATGTATCTGTGTGTATAAGCGTGTGACAAAGCACACATTGGTGGTTGTTGGGGGTGGGGGATTGGGGGTGGGTGAGATGGGCGAAAGGGATCAAATGGTAGAAACTTCTATATATAAAATAAGTCGCTGGGATTACTGTACACCATGGCAATTAGAGTTAACAATACTGCATTCCATATTTGAGAGTGGCTAAGAGAGTAAATCTTACAAGTTTTCATCACAAGAAAAAGATTTTTCTAACCATATATGGTGACAGATGTTAAAAAGACATTGTGATCATTTTGCAATATATACAAATATTGAATAGTGTTGTACACTTGAAACAATGCCAGTTATACCTCAAAAATAATATGGGTATAAAAAATTATAGCATTCTTGGCATTATATATCAAGTATAACTCAATAGGAGGCTAAAACAGAAATTTTAAAAAACTGTATTCTAATTCACTTAGAAAAAATAATAACCTCATATGTCAACATAGATATATTTTTTAGAAAATTAAATATGCTTCTCAAAACAAAAGTGAGGTAAGTGGCATTATTTTACATTATTACAAGTGTTTTCAAAGTTTTCCATGAAAGCAGACAGCTAGATTCTCATATATACTTTTCCATTCGGTCTGCTGTAGTATCAATATATTGTTTTGACTGAAGCATATAAAGAAAATCTGGTTTCACAGAGATATATATTTGGACAAGAGGGGAGTATTTTAATAGCTTATTTATGTAACTGGATGCTTTTCTTTGACCTTTCACCAAAACTCAGTAAGTAGTGGTTCCTTAAAGATTAACGTCAATATGGAAAAGCTTCTATACTCTATTGCTTGAGTCCACTGGTCTATCTTGCACTTTGAATGGATCTTTTACCCATGCATGATTTTCTGACTTGTACATTGGTCGTTTAGAAAATACTGGTTCACTGAGTCAGGCACACCTTCCAAAGGTCGTTTTAATTTGTTCAACAATATCAAAAAAAAAATTCACATTAGTTAAGGCCATCATCAATCTTATCAGAAAAGTCTCTCAGCATTGGGAAGCTGTCACACTCACAAAGGTGTATACAAGTTTTTCAAAATTCAAATTTCCACATCAAAGCTCAAATTTTATAATTGTCAATAAATACTGTCAGTGGTTTTTCTTGAAGTGACAAGCTCACTTTGTTCATTTTTGAGAAACTGTCTGCCCAATCCTCAAGACTAACTATGGTTTATCTGTTATTCATTCTTTAAAATAATGAAATGGTGAAAAATGGTGAAAAATGCAGCCAGTTCAATTTGCAGCTCAAAGGCACAGATGCTTTTCCTTGTGACAAACCTTGTACTTTGGCATGCACAAAAAAATCAAAAACATGTATATGAAGGTAAGATTTAATAATGCTAATAATTTTTACTGCTTCATGAAGGATTTTCTTCAAAGTGTTATCCTATGTATTTACAATGAGTGCATAAAGGCAAAGAAACACATTGCTTTGATTCATGCTACAGTGCCTGCAGTTTTATTCACCGTGCTTCTGGACCATTGGTGCAAATGTCAGCACAGTGAGAAAAGCAAGTAAGGAACATCACTTTGACCTTGCTGACCCCTTGAAAAGGTTTTAGGACACCCAGGGGTCTGCAGACCACACACTGTGAACTACTTCCCTCAACAGAAGCGCATGGATGTTTCTGGATGTGACAGAATTCTGGAACGGTGACATGAGCTTGAGTAGAAAGGAGTGGAAGCGTACCAAAAATCTGGCTCTTTTCTTAACTCTGACAGGACTCATGCAGAGTGTTCCTGGTACCTGTGTGCCTTGTAGACAAGGGGAAGTCCCTTCAAATGTGTTGCATGTCTTCCTGTTTTCTGCAGCTATCTTTCTTTCAATAAATTCTATATCCTTCACTAAATTAATCAGAAATTAAGAGCAGGGATGAGTGGACTCTTTTGGCCCCTCAAGAATCCAAACTCTACTAACACAATATAATAATAATAAAAAAAGAATCCAAACTCTAACACTGCACACGCGCTATTTCATTTAATCTTCCCCCAAAGTCCCAAATATTTCATTTCCTTCCAGCTTTACTTGCTTTTTAACAACATTAAATTTGAGCCTCAAAGTAACAGAAGAAACACTGGAAGGTTCTTCTTAGCTTAGTGCCCTAAGGTAAGGGGCATGTTTTTTTTTTTTTTTTTCCGCAGGACCTGCAAACACCACACGCTTGGCCCACGGGTTCTCCCGATATCCTTTCTGTTAGTCCTTCTTGACCTTGGATGCACACTAGCATTACTTGGGGAGCTTTAAAAAATACTGATGCCTTGGTGCCATCCCCAGAGATGATGATGTAATTTGCCTGGGGGATTCTTAAAGTCTCCGAGGGGATTCGCACGGGCAGCCAGGGATGAGAACTACTGCTTTGGATGAGGTGAGAAGGATGTTGGTATAATCAGCGATAGAAACATTTACCAAAGTCACTGCTTCCCTGCCTCTGGCCGATGTCTACGGTATGCACTGCAAAGGGAGAATTATGCCTGACTCACGTAAAATGTAGCATTGGTTTCTCCTTAGGAATAAAAGCATAGGGAGGACGCAAAGGCATCCAGCTTTGTTAATCAGAACCAATTTCATTGGCAAATGTGCAGAGTGAAGAAGCGTGTCTATTATGGTGTCATTTCTGAAGATGCTCAGCTCTAGGATTTGTTTTCCTGTTTGTTCTATGGCTGCATCAGAGCTTGGGTGACATTTGATCTCTGTGCCCAGAATCTGGATCTTTTGTTTCACCTGTCTGTCTCCCCAACAGAAGGAACGAGTTTTCCAGCAGGATGGTGCTGTACTTAGGCACCAGTGTTCTGAGACTAACAAGCTGACTTCAAATGGAACTGAAATGCTGTCACCTGTCAGGTCACAGTTCAAATCTGAATCCTTCTGAGTATCTTCCAGTGTGTCTCTTAGTTTCATGGAATTCCATTTGACTCTTGGGCAGGCGATTAAGTGGGTTTCTGAGGCCCTCTGAGACTAAGCATGGAGTCCAAGGCTTGATGAGAGGAGCCACCCCTTTCTTGGAATATTGGAACAAGAAGAGTGCTTTCATTTCTCGACAAGTGGCAGCCATTTTAGGAGATGGTCCTGGGGAGGGACTGAGTTCCAGGGCCCTCTAAAGTGATGCTTCT
The DNA here is from genome assembly GCF_024610735.1 of Ursus americanus. Taxonomy (NCBI): domain Eukaryota; kingdom Metazoa; phylum Chordata; class Mammalia; order Carnivora; family Ursidae; genus Ursus; species Ursus americanus. The sequence goes on from NC_142164.1 coordinate 90,714,237, forward strand.
CAAAGTGTAGTTCTACTGGCTGCTGTTTCCTGGACCATTTGCTACTGGTTCGCGAAGAGATAGGGAGCTGGCCCCAGAATGTAAATGCGCAGCGTCAGTAAATGCGTCATTTGGTTAGGCTCAGATTGTTTGACAGCAAACCCTTCTCAGCAGAGCTCCTCATTTTATTACGGACCAGTGCTCTGAGTAGCACTGCTCTAGAGGAGAACCAGGGGTGAGACACTTGGTCCTTCGTCTCTACGGGGACAATTACAAATTAGGGAAAGGAAACACAGTAGACTTTTCCAAAGGCACAGCTCTTATACTCGCCCGACTAGACTCGGTCTTTGCTAGATTTCTGTAATAAGACAGCCTATGCAGGTCCAATCAGGAGTTGAGCCAAAGGACTGAGGAATTCTAGACTAGCAGCCTAGACTAAGTAAGGTCTGACGCTGTAAATAAGGCTGTCTATTAAAAATAGGCTTGGCCAAAATATACGCCAGTTGTTACCCAGCGCAGTGGACGTGAGCTAACTGCAACTCCGGAGGGACCGGATGTGTTTCCAGACTTGTGGGCCATCGTCTTCTTGTAGAAAGCTCTGAACTCAGTTCACGTCGGGTCACAAACGACAACAACAGTACCCACATCGGTAGCCTCCGCTTTAGAGCTACCTCACTTCTGAGAAATGGAATGACTACATAGTATGTTAATGTTCTAGCCCTGGGGTAACAACTGGGAATCCTGGGCAAGGCCGTGACCTTCTCATTGACTATCCATCTCAAGACTGAGAAAGAGCATCTAAGTACTTAGGAAGAATCAGTGTTGACTCTGGTTTTTCCGGTTTATTCTGAACACACCATCTGTCATACCACTATACCGTATCTGTCTTTGAGACGAGCTGCACTATGAATGCTAATCATTCAATGATTCATTCATTCACCAGGGACATCACAACTAGCATAGTTCATTGATTCTAAGATGCACATTTTTTCATCTCTGAAGTGGGGAGTGTCTTACAATCGAGGACATCCTTTTTAGTCAACGTCCTGGTGGGAAACAGCAGACTCAAATGGGAATTGAAGGGGACATAACGAAAAGATTATAACGGTGTGGGCATGGTAAAGGAACTCAGGGAGGGCTACTGCAGCACTTCAAAGCCAGCAGCATCAGAGGATATCCACCACCCTGGGCTTGAAGGGTAAGGGGAGGGAGTGATCGGCAGAACCCAGACAGAACTGTACATATTTGGGACAGACCACCTAAGAGGAGCTGTGGCAGAAGAACACAGCCTCTAACAGCCTTCAGCCGCGCAGGGAGGGAGTATGGGGAATGAACACCCTGAACTTTCTCTCCTCTTGTCCTCTCATCTCCACTATTGGCTCCAGTTGGCCAAACTCAACTGAAAACCAAAGGAGCAAAGCACAGAACAATTTGGAAAAGCACCCGATACATAATAATAGGTGCTCAAGGCGCATCGCTTCGGAACCTTTCCCTCATCACTACCTGTGATTCATGCAGGGGCGTGCAGAGGGAGCTCCGGTGTCAGGGTTCAGACAATCTACAGGAAGCTAAGGGAGCAAGACCCGCACCGCTGGTCAGATTCAGCAGCGGAGCACCGAGAAGAGTTGTGTTCGACATCATCCTCGCCTGAGAAACAAAACCCAGCCACTCGCTCCATCTGCGTGTGTCAATTCAGCAAATGTGCTTTTCTCCAAAGACAAATAAGTATAAAAAGAGGAGGCACGGGTAACATACCATCAGTCCTCAAGGATATACAAGCCATCTTCGAGTACTTGGGAATAACTTGCAATAGAACACATTAGAGATATTAGGAAAGCGAATTTAATGAAAAAGACATCAAACTTTGCAGCAAGTACAGGGTGGCACAAAGCTTTGGTTTGGGGTACATGTTCCATGCAGCAGCTTAAAAGTAGGCATGTTACACATTTAAGTATTGTTACTGATTTGGCACTGAACATGGCAAGACAAGTAAATAGGAACAGTTGTTTAGAGCCATCTATAGAACCAAGAAAATCAGTAAAATGAATGCAGCCCTCTCATCATCTCCAGGGGATTTGAAAACTCGTTATTGTTTCCTAGAGTTTTCCATCCTTTCCTCTCTATTTGAAAACAAAGACACTGTATTGTAAACCTAAAACCGTGTTAAGAGGGTCGATCTCACGTTGAGTGCTCTTGCTACAATTAAAAAAAGAAAGAAAAACAAATGAACTATCAAGGCAGAAAAAGCCAAGGAGAAACCTTAAATGCATCAATAAGCGAAACAAGCAAGTCAGAAAAGGCCACATATCACATGATTTCAACTCTATGACATTCTGAGAAACGGACAAGACACTACAGAGACGGTAAAAAGATGAGCGGTTGCTACAGGTTGGAGCACAACGGATTTCTACGGCGCCGAAACTATTCTGAAATTGCAGATACACGATATTTTGTCAAAACCCACAGAACTGTAAGACACCAAGAAGGAACCCTAATATAAACTATGAACTGTAATTAATAACGATATACCAAAACTGATTCATCGATTGCAATAAACGTATCCCACCCCGGCGTTCGTCAGAGGAGAAACTTGCAGGGGAGGGGCACTGGTATATGGGAACTCTCTGTACTTTCTGCTCACTTTTTCTGTAAACCTAATACTGCTAGGCTTAATACAATCTACAGATTTAAAAGCAAACGAAGAGATCAACTTCCTATCTGAGCAGGAGTTGAGAAGAGTAAATGGACAGCCAAAGCAGGTGGGTGCCAGGGACAAAGCAGAAATGAACAGACTCGCAGGTAGGGGACCCAGGCTTTGGCAGTTTGTAAAGTTAACCCTCTTTTTTCTTCCCCAGGAGAGCCCCTGTTTTCAGTGTCCCAGGGACCCAACGATCTATAGCTGTTCTTAGGATACTGAAGCTGTGTCTTCCTTCTCCAGCCTGCTAAACTCTTTGACTCATCTTCAGGCCCAGGGGAACAAAACAAAACAAAACAAAAAACAACAACAACAACAACAAAAACAAAACACAAACCCAACCTGCTTGTGACAACCACACTCAATCTAGGAACGGGGATCTAGTGCATTCAGTTGGGCCAATTCTTGCCCTGACGATGTGGTGCCCCCCTGAGAGGTTGTTTAAATATCTGTATAATATTTGAGAACACCTGCTGGGTGGAAGGGGTACAAAGGAAACCCCCAATGGAGGTAATGCCCCCCCCTTCCTACATCCTTAGCAAGTCACATCTGGCCCAAATTGCATTCCCTATTCAACAAAACAAAAGCCATGCCTCCAAACAGACCTTTCTTAGAATTTATCAAACACGAATTGCTCTTCAGGCAGGGGGTCTCCTCCTCGCTTATCTACTGAAACAGACATAATTTCTTCCTGCTAATACCATACTCTTCCTTAGAGAAGTTCACCACCTCATTACCTTTTCAGGGACGTTTAGTGCCCCTTATCGCTTGGCACCCTGGGAAGTAGCCAGGGCAGTCCCCACCCAACCCGCAAACGGGCTTTGTGCATTCAGACGCTTTGCAAGCCTATGACTCTGACGGAGCTGGGTTTGGAGGTGAAAGGAAAAAGGTGAAAATTAACAATATTTCCATTAATCCATATGGAACAAAAGCCTTCTGGGCATCTCCGAAGGTTCCTATATACACCCCTTCAGTCAGAGGGACAATGTAAGAAGATATTTAGGAATTAAGGAGGAAGGATTAATTGGAGGTGATGAGGCAGGTCAAAAGCAAAAAGATTCAGGACAGCCTAGACATCTATTTATTCACATCAACTGAAAGCCAGTGATCTCTCTTCAAAAATGTCCATTTATGAATAATGAACATGGGGAAGCGAGAGAAAAGAACCATTCATGATGGACATAAACTGCCTTGTACTGGAATGGCTCCCTCCCTTCCTTGTGTCCAAATGAGAGAGATTTAAAAAGTTGTATAGTTGGGACTCATCCCTTCTCATGGATTTGCACAAACAAGTTTTAACTTTCTTAAGACAAAAGGAACCTTTGGCTAAGCAGAAAAAAATGCATGGAAGGAGCAATCAGATTCCTTCCCCAAAGTAAGCAGATCTAACGATAAAGGGATGAAACTACAATATTTAGATTCAAACACATATCTAGTTCCCTGCCCTTCTAGAAGGAGACCATTTTTTCCCTCACAAATGCCAATGATTTAAACTTTTGCTTTAACTATAATAATATTTTATTTGCTTGCTCTATTGGTTTTTGCCTCCACCAAGGAAAAAGGAAAGCAGAGATAAGTCTCCTTTTGTGCTGAAATACTAAAGAGAAAGATATGATCTACTGCCCTATATGAGTGTTCTGTCATTTACAGGCAATACTAACTATATATTCTACTTCCCTTTTCCAAATAGGAAAGGAACCCTCTACCAGAATAGTTTGATAACTTCTGGCGAGGTGAATGAGGTATAACTGCTAATCTTTGAAATGCTATGCATTCCTCATAATGACAACAATAGTTTGTGTTTCTATGGAAACTGTTTCAACAGCATGGTACATTTCCTTCTGCAAATAAAAATCATGATCCTGAACCACATCCCTGGGAGGAAGGCAGGCGTGATCTCCCTGGCACAAAGGACAGGCAATGGGCCACGGAAAGAGATGGTCCTCACAATGGAAGAGGGTGTTAAGGAAAAGTGTGGCAACATGGTTTGCTTGCAGATTCCACAACCTATTAACAAAAAATGGACCACAGTTTTTCTCTCCATCAAAAAAACCACATTTTGAAATATTTATTATCTAGTCAGATGAAGCAGGAAATTCCAGCCTAAAAATAAATAAATTACTATCACCCACAATGGGTAACGTAGCACAAAATAAGGGTTTTTTTTTTCTTTCTTGTATCTCTGCTGTACACTGGAAACCACCTCATTGTACATAGAATAATTAAGTCCTAATGAAGCATTCAGGAAAAGAAGGGCCTAAGAGATTATGAATCACAGAGTGCTGTAACTAGCTCATCAATGACATTTTCCCCCCACAGTGCGTTAAAATTTACAAAGCATATTTACATATATTACTTAATTTCATGTCTTCAGTAACTCCAAGCTAGCCCAGTTATTTCTATTTTATAGGCAAACAGATCAAGGCCTAGATTGGATAATTGACTTGACCGAGGTCATGTAGCTGGTAAGTAGTCAAGACTTGAATTAATATCATCTGAGTCCATGGTTAGGCTCCTTCCTCCTCCCCATGATGCCTTGCAATGAACAACGTCCAGGTTAGCCAAATCCAATCTGCCATCATGACACAGAGTTAGTCCAAATAATACAGTAGAGTTATTTTGTCCTCTAATGCATTGTTTCTCAAACTGTGATCCATTTGTATTAGAATCACCCAAGAATCTTGATAAAAATGATGGACATTCCTGGAGATTTTGTTCAGTAGGTTTGGAGCAATGCTGTGGAATCAATGTATTAAATTCACATTCCGGATGATTCAGACAATCCTTTGGAATCCTTGATGTGGCCCAGTTTCCATGGCCATTGTTCAAACTTTGCCAGATCCAATTTTTGTGATAGTGTTGCCTGGGCAGATTTCCTCCTCCTATTTGTTTTCCTTAATTTCAGAGGCCAAAAATGGTGCCATTGTGGAAGGAAAGCCCTTCTGCCAGCTTCTAAGGGCAATGGTCAGTTTGACGTGAAATAGCTACATGGAGCAAAAATAAACATTGATCACAGTCCCCAATGCCATAGGCTTTTACTCTGTGGTACTTCTGGGATGACTTGATATTTTGATCTCCTTTGTTTCTAAAAGTGGGATTTGTCCTTATTTCTTCCATAGCTTTCTCCTCCCCCACCAAATAGGAAACTTAGGGTAGCAGGTGATGATGAGACTAATATTGCTGTGAATCAGGTGGGCTGAATTCATCCATTATTTACTTAGGTACTTAATGATTATTGGTCATAGATTTGTATAAGTTTATTAAGGAAAAAAGAGGCCAGGAATATGAAGTCCCATCAAAATATCTTTGTTTTTGGCATTTTTGTGACCTGGATATCTACACCCTGATGATCCCAGTTACAGTGACAATGTGAATGAAATGAGAGCTGATAAATCATCTTCCACGTGTCCTGCAAGTGCTGTTGACCAACTGAATGGATAAAGGCAGGCTTTAAAGCTTGCCCATGTCCCTTTACAACTTGTCTGATTCAGCTGAGGGAAAACTGAGGGCTGAGATCTCCAAACAAGGAGGAGGACGCTCCAGGCAAGGCCACAGTCTCTTCTGAGAAGGTGACACAGAGAGCTGGGCTGGAGAGCACCCGCTGTGCTTTCATCTGTGCTGAGACAGGGTGGGGTGAATAGTCTTGGGTTGTAACTCTAATACTTACAGTGACCGGCTAGATGACAGTACGAGGTCCTGAGACAGGGTGTGCTGAAGTAGATAGAAATGGGTACAAGGGGAGGGCTGGAATGAAGAGTTCAGTCCTGACTGTGTTGAAAACATGAGCTATCCTGGTGGATATGTCACATAGGCAGTTGGCTCTGGGTGTGGGGCTGAGAGGAACAGTCTGGGCTGGAGATGTGAGTATATAAAACCACAGAGGCACCGTACATGATAACGCCTGAGAGGGTGTATGAAGAGAGGAGGAAAGAAAGATCAAGCACTGAAGAGTCCAGTGTTTATCACTGAACGATCTTTAGCAGAGAAGCAGAGGGAGCAACTAATGAAACAGAGAAAGTAGGCATATATGATATCACAGCAGGCCTCTACCGACGGACCATTGCATCGTTTCCTAGCTTTTGCAATAAATACTTCATACGTGCTCATTTCTCACATCTGTATCTGTCTCTGTAGGATAAATACTCAAAAGTGGAATGGCTGCATAATACACATGTCTCATTTTGAATGTGAAAGTGCTGGTGTTTGAAAGAAAAGTTTGCTCAGAAAAGCCACCAAATATAGATAGCGGAGTTAACCATATTTAAGGTGGCATTTGATAGGCGTGGTTAAACAAATTTGCTATATCCCTATAACGTAATACCCTCTAGCCATAAGAATGAGGCTATCAATCATTTCTGCTATGGAAGAGAAAGAAGGTAGGCTTTTCACAATTTTGAACTATTGAAATTTTGTGCCATTCACAGATATTACCTATATTTTAAAATATTTGTACTTCTACACAATACTTAGTAAAACAGAGTGACCTGAAGATCAACTTGCCCTTTCTTTCTGAGAGCAACACCACAGGACTTCTGCATACCTGGGTTTTTGCCTTATGGAAATACCCAGTTAGATACAGGATTTTATGAAGCCATAATACAGAGAATTGCTCTAAAAGTGGCAAAGGTCTGAACACATAGAGTTTACGCTCATCTAGAGGTCAAGCTATAAATTTTGGAATTTATTATTTTGCCACTTTTATTATTAGAGACTGTACTACTTTATTTTGTTTACATTGGAGAGGTCTCCAGACTTCACCAGCATCACCCTCTCGTGTGCCCTAAAAATGTCACCGAAGACAGAATGAGTCAGATCAAGTCTGAAGACAATTTTTCCAATATAGGAAGTAGTGATGATCTTAACAGTTTTTGTTTCTAAGAAGAGTGGCATAGGGATATGAGTGTTGAGCTTAAAAAAGAATGTTCCATATGTACTAAACTATGCTAGACCAATAACTTCAATGTTGGAGAACTAGCCCAGTTTTGAATAATAGTGAAAACGGACTGCTTATTCCCAAGAATAATGCTAAATATATTCTTAATTCAGTTTCTAAAATTCAAGAAGAAATTCAGAATATGGAAAAATTAGCTTGAATAAGCCTGAAGATGATTCTAGCTTTCTTAGCACTAAAATTCAGTTTCTATCCTTTCAAAGATTTTATATGAATTCAAGTGAAAAAATGAGCTGAGGGGCTAGACTAGAACTCCAGAAGGAGTTCAGTACTTTAGTAGAAAGAACTTCAGTACTTTATACTGAAATAATCTGACTCTGCTCCACCTTCCTTCATCTGTGTCCTCTCGTCCACCCTGATAAGCATAAGATTATGCCAAAGGTTACAGTGGAAAGAATACTGGCCGATAATCACACCCTGGATTTAAGTCTGGATACAGTCATAGCTTCTATATGATCTTGGGCAAGTCATTTCAGCTCTCTTGGGCCTTCAGATTTGGATTATGCAAAATGAGGAACCAGGTCTGAGGTACCTTTCAGCTTCAACCGCCTTTACACCTAAGTTGGGTAGCTAATCTGAAATCCCAGGTAACAGAAGGTACAGTAGATTGAACTACTGGCCAGGACTCTTCTTCCCTCCTTGCATCCTTACCCTTGCCGGGGCTTCACTGTGAGCGGAGTGTATTTCCCTGCCTCTTGATTTGACGCTTGGCCATATGACTCCTTTGGCCAACGGGATATCAGTAGGTGTGACACAAGCAGGGGCTCAACATGTACATTAGTTCTTATTCCCTCGTAGTTAGTGGCTTCAAATATTTTATAAAAAAAATGTTTACAGTGGAGCTCTCTGATTGCTAGGTCATGCCTAGGGTGACACCACATCTCAATTTTCCCAGATCGATCCTGGTTTACATCTGTTATTCGGGTAGAAAGATTTAGTTCTCTTCACTCTCAAAAGTGGGCTGATAGAGATCACAAATTATACAGTCACCATAGAAAAACCTGTCCGTTCATCCTGAAGACTTACCTGGTAAATCCACAAGTTTGTTACAATAACAGGGCCATCCCCTGTCCAAGCAGCCATCTCCACAAGGCCTTTTTTTTTTTGGATTATGGGAATTCCCAGGGTGAGAAAAGGTAGTCAGTGTCCCTTCTTACTCTTCAAGTGATCTACATTATGAGTGGCCCCTTTATCCCTCAAACCATTTTAGGAAATGCAAAAGAACTCATTAACAGAAAAAGTTTAGGGAGTCCAAATTTCAACAGTAGTTTCAAAGAAGCTTGTACCATTTCCCTTATGGTATAAAGCCTGTGAATCATTGCACAGTTTGCCTGTTGACAGGACAGTGTGCCACGCTTTCTATCAGCCAATCAAAAAGGCCCTGGCCCTGGACACATAGAGGTACATGCTCTTTTAGACACTCGGCAGGGCCCTAAATGTTCATAACGCTGACATCTCTCCCCACGTGTCCCAATACCCTCAGGGGAGAAATGGCAGGGAAGCAGAATCCCAGGTCCCAAGACCGATACTGGGATGAAACGGCAGCCAGACAGTGCCTGGAGGCCTCACTTTGGACACTGGTACCTTCAGAGCCTACACTTCCCCATGCTGGCCCGGAGCATGAGTACACCCTCGACGGGAGTCCCAGGATTGTCCGCCATCTTCTGCCATAGACGTTGCTCCTCCCCCTGAGAGTCCATCCAATCCACATTCTTCCCATTGCTCACACCTAAGAAAAGGACAAGGGAGCATTACACTTCACAGATGAAATGTTTTGATCTTCCTGAAGACACCTCTCAACCTCTGAGGGGGCCTTATCGAGCAGAGTCTTTCACTGGCTTGCTTTCACTTACCCTATCTAGTGAGAAGTGCTAGAACGACAGACTCCCTTTGCAGTCGGCACTACTCTCTTCTGCCAAGATAATGAGAAACAAATCAGGATGGCCCTCGTGGCTCATTTCTTCCCCGGCTTTGGTAGCTTGTCAGAGAGCTGGCTCATCGGGGCTGAGTTAACATGACATAAGAACCGGCTGAAGTGGGCTCTGAGGCTCTCCTTTTTTTAACAAGGCCACTACTCTGACCTGAGGAGTTTTCGGTTTAGGGGTATAGATATTTTTGGCTCTCTTTATAACTAAGCACAGCACCACAGAGCTGGGGTTGTTCTTAACAGGAGTATTGACCACGGTGCTTGCAGACCCTCTATGTCTGACGTAAGTTATGGGATAATGAGGGTCTTGGGGGAGGGGGCTACACGTGCTCTGCCACCGTCATTTCCCTCCAATCCGCCCTGTTGTGGTTGTGTCTTGTGGCATCAGCGGCGTGTTTCCACGATCTGTTTGAACAACGTTAGATGTTATTTTTTAGGGGGGACAATGATTTCCTTTCAATTCAACCAGAGAGTCATCTGAGAAAAGGATGAAGTAAAGTTGGTCTTAGAAGTAGTTCTCTCCCCTATCAGAAGCCTGTGCTGTCTCAGTGATCCTCTCCTGAGAAAAACCTGAAATAACACCCATGAAAGTAGTTGAAATTCACCTAAAGTGTAAGTGATATTTATAGAAGTACTGAATATAAACATTATATATCCTAAACTTATAGCCAAAAGATATAAACTTATGTGGCAGTATTTTTATTTTAACAATGAGCAGATTCTTGGCTAAAGGAATGGAGCATCTGCGGTAATTTCGGGAATCAGCTAAGCTGAAGCAACATGAATATCTACTACATATTAACTTGCAGGAACCATTCTCCCGCCCCATGCCTAGTCACAGACCATCTCAGGGTCCCCAAGTCCCTCAAGTCCCTCACCGGTTCCAGAATTCAAACGAACTCCTCCCAGAAAGATGTTGCTTGAGAAGGCCTCCTTGTCCCAGACGGTAAGTTCTAGGCAAACATTCTTTATGTCCTGGGGGTTGAGGCCACTGAACATGAACGTATGATTCCACTGAGGGTTAACACTCTTCTTTATCACCAGAGTTTTGTGCTTGGTAGCTTTGCTATCATCTGGGAGCAGGTAGCTGCAAGAGAAAATGCAATCAAGCGATCGGTGAAACAGAAAATGGCGTCCTTGAGTAGTTATTTCAATTCCCCATAATTCTTGCTGCATGTGTGTGTGTATTTGAGTTTTTCTTCAAGGTTCTTATATGCTTAAGTCTAGTTTTAAGTGGAACGTTTTGTTTATTTTAAGTAGGACAGTAGTGAAATGCCTACACTCTCCTTTCTAATCCTATTTTGGTCCTTCCCTCGTCTTGAAATGAAAGTATCTCCTGTAGTAGGTACTTACAATAAAGAAGACACATTGCAACCCTTGAGATTTCATTTCACATACCAGGAAGAGACAACTTATCCCTCGATATTCATTCTCTCCTTATTCTTTAAAACACCATTTTTTTAAATTTAGGACAAGATTGCCCAGAATAAAGACTACATTCCTAGCCTCCCCTGCAGCCAGTATAGCCATGTACCAAGTTCCAGCCCAAAGGATATAGAAAGTGGTTCTGCATGAAGTTTCTGGGAATTGTCCTGACAGCTGGAATTTGGTTAGGATAGCTGAAACTCTAGCAGTGATCTTGGCCCATGAGGGGGGTACCATAACAAGATAGAAGAAATATGGGTCCCTAATTATCATGATGCTTTCATACCTGCTCTAGATGCTTTACCTTTTGTCTTTCTTTACATGTGAGAGAAAAAACTTTGTTTTCTCATGCTCTCTTTCCTTTTTAAAAATTTATTTATTTTGAAAGAAAGGGGGGAGGGAGAGAGAGTGTGAACATGTGGGGGAGGAGGAGGAGAGGGAGGGAGAGAATCTCAAGCAGAATCCCTGCTGAACACAGAACCCTATGTGGGGCTCGATCTCAGGACCCCAAGATCATGACTCGAGTCAAAACCAAGAGTCGGGTGCTCAACCGACTGAGCCACCCAGGCGCCCCCTTTCTCATGCTCTCTTAAAAAAAATCTGAGGTTCCTTTAAAATATGCTCAATATTTAAGTGTAATTACCGAGATAATTTACTAGAAAGTTACTGGCCTTTTTTTCATTATAGAACAAAGATACTGTCCTTTATTATCTCTGCTTCGTAAATGTTCAACATGATAAAGTGAAAACTGTTTCAAAAAATGTTAAGTCACCCCTGCAAGGCCACAATGAGGCCATAGGTAAGAAGCTATTCCCTCATCCTACTAGACAGTGGGGGGGGAAGAGGCCGAAACTGGATAGTGGGGCTGGTGAGGCAAATTGCAATGGCAAGATCCAAAAAATCATTTCTTCTGTGCTTTAAACTATTGTGAGAAAGAATGAAGGACAGATGAACTAGGACTCAGGTCCACACACTCACCAGTAGGAAAGCCCCAGATATCTGCTTCTCCTTACTATTGGGCTTTATCAAAATTAGAATGTGTGAGGGTAAAGGCTTTGACTCTTTTTCTTGTAGAGCCAATTACACTTTTTTAAGAAGGATTGATGAGAGGAATAGTAATGTCATTGACTCAAAGAATTAACCTCATGCCCAAAACCTATAATCAACATACAAAAAATAAAGAAAAAGAAGCCAAACATAACACCACAGAAACTCATCAACCACAAAGAAAGAGAGCAAGAGAAAAACAAAGGAACAGAGAAGAACTGCAAAAACAACCAGCAAACAATGAACAAAATGGCATAAGTACCTACCTATCAATACTTTATTTTTTAAATTGTGTTAAACTCAATTAATTAATATACACTGCATTATTAGTTTTAGAGGTAGAGTTCAGTGATCCATCAGTTGCATATAACACCCAGCGCTCATTCCATCAAGGGCCTTCCATAATGCCCATCACCCAGTAACCCCATCCCCACACCCACCTCCCCTCCAGCAATCCTCGGTTTGTTTCCTTAGTTAAGAGTCTCTTACGGTTTGTTTCCCTCTCTGATTTTGTCTTATTTTATTTTTCCCTCCCTTCTATGATCCTCTGTTTTGTTTCTTAAATTCCACATATGAGTGAAGCCATATAATTGTCTTTCTCTGCTTGACTTATTTCACTTAGCATGATACCCTCTAGTTCCATCCACATCATTGCAATAATTACTTTAAATATAAATGGTCTAAATGCTCCAACCAAAAGATAGAGGATGGCAGAATGGATTAAAAAAAACCACAAGATCCATCTCTCTATATGAGAGACTCATGTCAGACCTAAAGACCCATATAAGACTGAAAGTGAAGCGATGAAAAAAATCTTACCATGCAAATGGAAACAAAAAAAGCAGCTGGGATAGCAATACTTATATCAGACAAAATTGACTTTAAAACAGACTGTAATCTGGTGATGGGCATTAAGGAGGACACGTGATATGATGAGCACTGGGTGTTATGCACAACGGATACATCACTGAACACTACATCTGAAACTAATGATGTACTATAAGTTGGCTAATTGAATTTAAATTAAAAAATAAATTAATTAAACAGACTGTAACAAGAGACAAAGAAGGGCAGTACATAATGATAAAAGGATCAATCCAACGAGAGGGTATAACAATTGTAAATATCTATGCATCCAATATTGGAACACCTGAATACCTAAAACAAATATTAATGGCCATACAGGGAGAAATTAATGATAACATAATAGCAGGGACCTTTAACACCCTACTTACATCAATGGATAGGCACCCTGGCAGAAAATCAGTAAGGAAAAGGTGTCCTTGAATGACACGTTAGACCAGATGGAAATGACAGATGTATACAGAGCGTTTCATTCCACAGCAGCAGCATACACATGCTTTTCAAGTGCATATGGAACACTGTCCAGAATACATCACATGTTAGGCTACAAAACAGGCCTCAGTAAACTTGAGAAGACTGAAATCATACCATGCATCTCTTCTGACCACAATGCTATGAAACTAGAAATCTATCACAAGAAAAAAACTGAAAAAAAGAAATATGCTTTCCCCAAAGCACTCTCCAGTCAGTATCTCCGGGGAGGATGCTCTGAAATCTCGACTTTTTACAGTTTCCCCTAAGAGAGTAAAATACCAAGGATCCAATATTTTTGTTGTTGTTGTTTATTGCCAGTACCAAATGATAACAAAGCACAACAAAAATATATTACACAGAGAAAATCATATTTTCTCCTCCTTTGAGAAATGAATCTCACGGGAAAATCTGCCAGTACTGAGGGTGAGAATGATGGGAAATCCTGAGATATGCTGGAAGCAAGCGGAAAGCTAGAACAAGCAGCCCCCTCTAGACTTGTGTTGTTTCAGATCTAAAAGCCAGCATTTATGGGTAGCTCTTTCCTTGTCCATTTAGAGTAAGATGAACATAGAAGTCTCACAACCACCACTGTCTTATGGGTCACAGATCCTCTCATCTCCCTTTAAGTATCTTCTAAAATGAATTAGAACAAAATTACCCCTTCACAAAGCTATCAGAAGTGCCTCCTGACTTCACTGCTGTCAAATTCTTTGCCTCTTTGATGAATACTTCCAGTATTCCTCCAGAGATTACAGGTGACTCCTTCTTCTTTCCCCTTTTGAGGGTCTTCTTTCCTGCATCAGCCATCAAAAAGAGAGAGATGGAGAGGGAGGGAGGAAGAAGGGAAGGAAGAGGAAGTGGGAAGGAAAGGGATAGAAGGGAAGAGAGAGATCATGGGTTCCATTTCAAAATTCACAAAGAAAAAACAAAATTCACAAAGAAAACCTGCCAAGATTTATTTCATTTGCTGACTGAATTGGGTCTTTATGGTGTATTTTTCCATGGATTTATTTGAATGTTTCTATCCCACCGGATTCCTTCTGGAGAGGTCTTTCATTTGTGTTTATTGGAAAAAATGAGCAAATAAATGTAAAACTTCAAATACTTCCCAACAAGGAGTATCTTTTTACAGGGTATAGAGGAACAAAATGGAAAAGACTCTGAGAGCCGCCTGAGCCACATTCTTGCTCTCAGTGAGAAATAGCGACGGAGAGACGGAGAAAGCCACACCGAAGTGCCAAGACTCCAAAAGAGAAAATTCCGTAACTTCTTTCTTGGGTATTTTCGTCTTATACACTTAGAACTGTGCAAGGCCAGCTCTAAGGGCTATACATGGCCCAGGCACAACTAATTTTTGATTGAGAGAAAACTCTCCCCACATCACATTTTTATTCTGATGAAATGTGCGCAGCATGAGTGACGGCCACCGCCACCACCTTCATTCAGTGCTGCTTTAAGCGCTTTCCGGGAATGAACCTATTTAATCCTTGCGACATCCCTACGAAGTGAGGAAACGGAGGCTGAGGGGCAGTAAATGACTTGCACGGGCTCACACTGAAGAGGGTGATAGTGAATGGAAGGACAGAGGAGGCTGCCTGGATTAGCTGATGGTAGGAAGCCAAAAGGCACTGAAAAGTTGACTCCAGCTGGATTTTTTCTTTACATTTTGTGTTCCAGGTCAACTTCGTCCTCAAGACTCCCTGAGTAACTGTGACTGTCATAAATCCATACAGCAGCTTTTTACACCTCTCCTCTCAGCAGACTGGACCCCTCCCTGACTCCCCACTCTATCCTGGGGAAGATCCTGTATCTCTGGGATTTCCGGGAAACCAATACCACCATTAAGCCTGCTTGCTAAGTATGAACTTCGTGCTTTACTTGTAAAGATCCTGCACCCGTCCCCATGTGTAGGATGTACTTCTCAACGCTCTGCAAAGACAGTGACACCCAATCCTTTACATTTTCATCTGTGTAATGCAAGTAACATCGTCCAACCAATACGTCTAGACACAGACCGTCCTTGGTCAAAGTCACTGATTTTACTCTACCTTGAACTTGTTCTAGAGGAAGCATCAGGTTCTCCTCTGGGGGGATGTAACGTAAAACAACTGTTAGCTCTCCTTTGTAGTGAAGGCCTATGTCTGCAGCGAATTCCACCTGGCCAAAGGGAGACAGGTGAAAAGAAAAAGTGAGAATGCTTGGTTTATTATTTTGTAGCCCATTTGAATAGACTTGTCATATTTACTTGCTGGCTTAAATACGACAATCCATTCCCATTCAACTATGATAGCACTTCCTGGTTTAAGATATGCCTTAGGTACGAGGAGAGAGAGGCCGGAAAACGTTATGAAGGTATTTGTGTATAACTTTTCACATTAAAGTGAAAGGAATTTGAGAGAAGATATATGACACACGTGTGGTCAGTCAGTGGCTACTGACTGCCTGCGGTGCAATGAGGACCGGAACCTATCACTGAACATACAGTTTGGGGTACGAGGCGCAAATAAAGATGTCACTGAGAACAGCTCCAGAAGATACCTCTCCCTGTCTATTCCTGATGTCTCAAGGTTTTCCTAAGTGACCAAGAGGGGGAAATAGCCAGTAATGCTTGACTCACATTGAGCTGCCTAGCCACCAATGATTAAAAGCTATATTTGTAATTTGCATGATTAAAATTCAATGTGGAGGGGCACCTGGGTGGCTCAGTCGGTTAGGCATCTGACTCGATCTCAGCTCTGGTCTTGATCTCAGGGTTGTGAGTTCAAGTCCCACACTGAGCTCCATGCTGGGCGTGGAGCCTACTTAAAAAAAAATGCAATGTGGAAAAACTGGTTCACTCAAACATTGCTGGTGAGCATGTAAAATGGTGTAGTCACTCTGGAAAATGGTTTGGCACTTTCTTATAAGACTAAACATACAACTACCATACAACCCAGCAACTGTACTTTTGAACATTTATCCTGGAGAAATGAAAGATTATGTCCACATAAAAACCTGTACACAAGTATTCATATCATCTTTATCTGGAATAGCCCTGAACTGGAAATGAACTAGATGACCTTCAAGAGGTGACTGGTGCAACACACTGTGGTACAGCCGTACCATGGAGTACTACTCAGCAGTAGAAAGGAATGAATTAGCAATACGTACGACTTGGATGGATCTCTACAGAATTATGCTGAGTGAAAAAGCCAGCTCAAAAGGATACATAATACAATTCCATTTAAATGACATTCTTGAAGTGACAAAATAATAGATATGGAGAACAGATTCGTGGTTGCTAGGAGTTAGGGAGGGGTGTCAAAAGGGAAGTGGGTGTGGCGATGATGGAACTGTTCTGTATCTTGGCTGTAGTGGTAGGTAAAGCTACGCGTGTGGTAAAATTGCATAGAACTAAACACACACACACACACACACACACACACACACACACACACACGAGAAGTGAGGAACTCTGAAGAAGATGGGTGGGTGGTATCGATGCCATCACCCCGGTTGTGACATTGCACTACAGCTTTGCAAGATGCTACCATTGGGAGAAACTAGGTAAAGGGTACATGAGATATCTCTGTATTATTTCTTATAATTGAATGTGGATCTGTAATCATCTCAAAACCAAAAGTTTCAGTTCAAAAATTCAATGTGGACACATACCCAGAGCCTTTGTTCTGTAAGGCTCCTTGTTGCCATTGAGTCAATTCAAATGACTTTTAATAAATGGTGTAAGAAAAGTAGTATATTTTCTTAGGCCTTTCCTTCAGGAACCTGGCTCCTGGGTGCTGACTCAAGGGCTGAACGGCTGACTTCTGAGAGGGCAGATCAAAAGAATTCAGAAACCCCCAAACTCAAACAGTGAAGCCAGAGGCTGTTCAAGCCTCAGCAAAGACGACTGAGACCATTACCAGGAAAAGGAATCCTTGCCCGACTTTCCTCTTGGTGGTGATAAAACTTATCAGTAAAGGTGGGAAAATCATTTTAAGTATTTTATTCAACCTTCTTACCAGGGGCAAACATGAGATTAGACAGTGAAACAGACTAATATTTAATCTATTTAAGTCACAGGCCTTGTAAAAGGGCTTTTCTTGTTGTTTTGACAGGTTCAGTAAATTTTACTTTATGTGAATGTCACAAATGGAAAGTTATAATGGACATTATAGCAAATTAAAGAGGTCATTGCTTTTTTGATGCTATAGCCAATGAGAGGTGGGGTATTTATTCTTACTCTTTGGATGTGAGTGGACTTTGTGATTGGTTTGACCAGTAGACCATGGCACAAGTGACAATGGGCCAGTTTCTGGGCCCCAAGACTAAGATTAACACCTTCTACTTCCTCTCTTAGAATGAATAACCTCGGGACGTGCCCTCCGAGAACCCATGGTGTTGAGGCCCAAGCCAAGAAGGAAGCCACCTTTCGGTGCTCTGGTTGGCAGTCCTAGCTGAATTCCCAGTTGGCAGCTAATAATAAGCGTGAGACAGCCAACTTGAACAACCAGCCCAGTCAAGCCTTCCTACGACTTCAGCCGCAGTCTACCATCGGGCTGCAACCACGCGAGAGATCTTCGATGAGAACCATCTAGGTGAGTCTAGTCACCCCACAGAATCAGGAGCAATACTAAATTGTTGTTTTAAGCCGCTAAGGTTTAGAGTAGTTTTCTATATAATAGCTAAGCAATGCAGGCTCTATTTGCTTTCGGTGGAGAGCTTTCGATGGGAAAATATGTTGGTAGGAAAAAGTGATGTGTGCAGGTGTCACATACTAACATAAAGTATATTAGAAGTTAAAGCATGCAATATTGGGATTTATTAATGTTCCATTGGTATTTAGCTTAAATTACTTAAAACATACTGGTGACTTTCTATAAATACAGTCTTGAAATCTTGTGAGGGTAGAAAAGAATAAAGATGAAGCCTTGTAGCATTACAATCACATACAAAAGAAATTCAAGGGAGGGAGCCATCTTGCAGTCTGTACACAGCTAATGTCTTGGGATAGTTTGGGTATTCTTGCAAGGAAATTCCAAGGCATCGTCATCTCCTGATGTACCACCATTTTACATCATTCAACCGCCTTTTTTGCTCCGACGAAGGTAGAATTCAATTCAATTCAACTCATTCAATCCTACCAACACATATGGGGTGCCTTCTTGTAGTAATGCTTTGAAAGCATTTTGCTAAGTGCTGCAGGGACACATAAGACACAGACCCTACTGAGTTTTCAGTCTACCCAAGAGACATAAATCCAATCGAAGCTCTATAAATCTGCCCTTATTCGACTCATCCGATGAACTGTGCGCTCATCAAAAGCCAGCTACATTCATCTCCCAGGTTCTTTATGCCAGGCATGTCTGTGGTTCTAACTATATAATTTCATATCAGTAAACTGAAGAGTGCAAAGAGACAGCTACTGCTATAAAAATTAAGCCAAATACTTTCAAAGAACTAAGTATTTGAAAATAAATCTGCTATTGGATTACATTTGGGCTCGAAGCTATAAAAGATTAGAAGGCAATCATGAATATTTAGAAAGCTTTTATATTTGGTTTACTTTGAAAGCATTCTCAGGTTCTCACTCCATTTTAGAAAAGCTCAAATGAGAAACTACTGAATAGAATGCACTAGGGTCAGAATTTATGCCAGAAAGATAGAATAGAATTCTAATCACTGAAATGATACTCAAACAAAAGGAATTACCCCTGTATTAAAAGACTTGAAAATCAATGCACATTTGTTTTAAGTTAAAATAAATGATTAAGAAATGCGCTGGGGGTGCGCGTTCGTTTGTATGTGTGTGATTTCTGTGGCTTTATGAACTGATCTGCTATTGTAAGCTCAGTTCAGACAAAGGATGACAATTGCTCCAATACAGGTACAAAGAAACTACTGTGGGAAGAGAGAGAATCATTGAGGTTGGGATAAAGAGGTGGCCTTTGCCTGGTGCTTAAAGGATGGCAGATATGATGACTGATAAAGAGGGAATGGAAAGAAGGTCAGTCTGGGCTAAGAAAACAGGATGAGCAAAATACAGTGGAAACTGTATAAAATGTGTTTAAAAGCTGGCAGGGAGCCAGGTGTGATTAGAGGTGCGTGTGAAGGGAGGTAACAGCAAGGAAGATGAAAACGAGGTTTCTACTCTGGGTTGTCCAAAAGACCCTAAGACACGAATTTATCTTAGTGTGTATTATTAGGAAGGGGAGTGGGGCAGTGGGACCCCGAACTGAAGGAGGTTTAACAAGGCTGTGATATCAGGCCAGGTTTTGTGGTGAGTAAGTTTTTCTCAGGCCCACCGGGGAGCTTTGCAGACAAGACAGATCACATCTCCGAGAGCTGTCTCAACCGGAGACAAGGCAATGAGCGTGTTGGTGACGCTCCTTCAGCCATTGGTTACCCATCCAGGGCTCTGCCCTCCCCCCCAGAACACTTAAATACTCGGGCTATTCCAGCTTTTCATGTCCATAGACCGAGCCCACACCAGCAGCCTGAGGGCTCCTCTCCTACAAAGATCGGCAGGGTTGACTGGTGTGAGTGAAAGCCATGGGGAGCCACACATGCACGAAACTGGGGATACAGGTAGAGCACTGACAATAAGGCGGGGCCATATTGGGGAGCACTGCGTGCCAGGGTGACGGGTTAGGATTTATTCAAACCCTACGCAAAAGCAGTAGGGAACTGGGGGGGGGGTATCTGACTGAGCAGGGGGCTGGCATCATCAGGTAACCCCCATTATCTTCTGCTTTTTGAAAAGAGAGATTCCACATTACATCGGAGTCGGAAGCAGAGCTCCTAGTACATTTTCAGGTCTAAGGCGGGGGTAATAAATTATAGACCAAAGTCTGCCCAAACCGCCAAACAGAGAGAGAGCCTTTTAGCTCCGTAATCATTTCACAGGAACTTGCATTGACTCTCTGCCCGAAGGCAGAGCAGAGATTTCCCTGGAAAACACTCGAGCTCGCTGTTGATTTTCAAAGCTCCTTGTTTTTATAATAGCACCTTCTGGGAAGACATGAAAGGCAATTCATACCGACAAACCCTTCTCGTCTAACTACCTCACATGCCTTTCAGAAAGATAACGAGTTACAGCTAATAAACAATCTCATGTCACGCAGTGAAACGGAAGTTATGCTGCGAAACTACTTTACAGCACACTTGACAGCTCGAGTTCTTCCTCGGTCCGCACCAGCCGCCTCCCTGGCTTAGTGCCATAAGCCCTAGCAAAAACAAAGGCAGGTGCCAAGGGGGCGTTCTCGAACACAGAGTCAATAAGAAATAAGGCGCTGTGTCTTTCCAGTATTCCCACTGCAAAGGGATGTCGGTATTTCCGAACGCTGAAGGACTGTTAATTCTGATCTGCTGTCGCTAAGGAAGTTGGTCCCTGTAGCTTACACTTCACCTCCTCGGCTGGATAATCTACAAGGAAACATCAGGTCTCCAAGGCTGCTCAGACTCTAGCTGCAGCTGATGGAGTGACTGCTGCCTTGAAGTGGCTGAGACAGGAGACTGAAAATGAAGCGACGCTTCTCGAAGTGGGCTGCTAATCCACCACCCAGAGCCCAGCTCAGCCTGAGGGTGAGCCACGAATGAACGGGAGGCGGCCTACAGAGTGTGTTGCACCTGCTGTCCCCATTTCTGGAAGGCATGGCGTCCAAAGAAGGCTGAATCTGAGGGCTTTCCTCTATCTGTGTCAGAGACACGTATATGCGTCTACATGGGTCAGAGACACATATGTGCGTCTACGTGTCATCTTTTTCTTGGCAGAGAAGGATGACATGGATTAAAGACACGAAGCTATGTTGGGTTCCCCAGAAGTTCACTCTGAGGTGAGGATTCTCACGCACATGACTTGTTAAGAATTGCTCCCAGGATAGACCAGGGAAGGGGTGACCAGGAAAAAGGACAGGGAAGGGGAGGAAGCCAGGCAAGGGGATAGGCTGATCTGGCTGGGAAGCTGTAGAGTGTGACTAATTCCTTGGAGCACCCCCCCCCCGCCCCCACCACTCTCAGTAAGGGAACTGTGTTTTCAGACTCCCCATCTATGAGTTACTGGCAAAGGGTTGCCTTGTGGTAGGTGGTACGTAAGCTTCTAGGAGCTTCTGACTCTCTGTTACGGTAGCCTGGGAGCAGTTTTCTTTTATTTTTTTTAAAGATTTTATTTATTTATTTGACACAGAGACAGCCAGCGAGAGAGGGAACACAAGCAGGGGGAGTGGGAGAGGAAGAAGCAGGCTCCCAGTGGGGCAGGGAGCCCGATGCGGGACTTGATCCCAGGACTCTGGGATCACGCCCTGAGGAAGGCAGACGCTTAACGACTGAGCCACCCAGGCGCCCCTGGGAGCAGTTTTCTAAACAGAGTCTCAGGTGAAGGCTGTTGGAGGCAAAACTCTTAACAGTCATGGGGAAAGGAATCCAAGGGGATCTGGCAGAGGACTGAGGAGTTCCAGACGTTAAACTCAGTCAGAACTTTTCTGCCTTGAGCAGCCTCAGAGAGCGGCTTCTCCCTTATGACAGAAAGTGAAATCGCTCAGTGGCAATGTGAGGGTGATTACCACGAAAAGAGGCTGGTCCCTAAGCACAGAGGATATGCCTGGGAGAGCTTAGATATCATCCCAGTGCAAGTCCTTCAACCATTTCCAGGAAACTGACTGGAACGTTCCAAGCTGTTTTCCAAAGAGCCCCTATGTGCATTAATGTTAAATTTATGACAGACAAGTTAATCTCATGTATTCAAATGAATGTTACTTGTCCTTCATCTGCATCATGCTTCATATAATGTCTTGGACATTTTTGAACTATGATTCTGTGGTGCTCACCATTACACACAAAAGGAAGCAGGTGACAGTAGACTGTTAAGTCAGGTTAAGTGCTATCCTTCATGGTAAGGCTTTTCATTCAGTTCCAAGAGACTCCGTGTTTAATGAGCAATTATTTCCCATAGTTAATGTCAATGGAATGCTGTACTATTGCAGACTTATTTCTGGTGACTGTTGTAATTCCTATCATATTTATGTCAGTCATGGGCTCGCAGTTATTTTATGTTTAAGGACTTTTACTATATTTTATTATAAATTTTACCCACAGCCCAAATTATACTTCCCAAAGATTTTCCATGAGTGATTCACACCAAGCTTAAGGTCAACAGTCATAAAATTCTACCAGGAAGTTCAGACACAATGGAAGTGATGATACTTACCTCACCATGTTTGTTGTACCATCAGCTGTGAACAATGCTGAGCTGACCCACGCATGTGTTGCTGTCCAACCTCCACTCACCATTCCTTTAGAACTACAATATCTGGATTTCCTTTGGGGCAATACTACCTTCAGGACCAGGGTATGTTCTGATTATCTTAAGTAAGCCAACGTATCTCACCTCCCTGGCCGGCCAAGGCCATTGGCTCAGGATGGGCAAATGATGTCATCAGAATGAGGAGAACCAGGCCCAGGGCGCTGGGTGGACTGCTGGAAGAGGAGGACATTTTTTCCTCTCCCAGACCGTGTGGTGCAAGGAGGAGGGACTGACATGTATTGTAATGTCCAAGAGAACCACAGTGGAAGCTAGTGAGGGAGGCCAACTGCATGGAGTCTCAAAATGAAGCCAATACAGAGAAGAGAGCCCAGGAGAGTCCAGGGCCTTGATACGATGTGAGTTATCTGGGTAAAGCCATGCTTGATAATCACTGGCCAATGATTTCCTTTTACTTTTTGAGCAGTGTGAGCTGGGGTTTCTGTCAGCTGTGATGTGAGGACTCTGATGTAACATAAACACTACCTAGCATTTATTGAGAGCTTAAAATGTGCCTGACACAATACTGCGAGCATCACAGAGTGCTTCTCCAAGCTTCACAACGTCCCAGTAAGGTATGTCCAATTATTATATCACAACTGAGAACACCAAAGCCTGGGAAGTTAAGTAATTTGCCCAATGTCACACAGACAGTCATGAAGCGAGGACTGAACCCAGAAAGTCTGATTTGAGTCTATCTTTACCATCATGTTCTTTTTGCCTCTCTGTATACAAAGAACAATCTTCGGTTACAGAAATGTGACCTTTTTTCATCCCACTTTCGACTTAAAAGATTACTATAAATGTAAAGAGACTCTGGTTGCATAGAGTAAATCCAAGGTACTGTTGGCCTAGTTCAGAACATGCTATATTGCATTTAATTTCTAGAACCAGCTTTAAGATTGTTTCTCTGACTGTAACTTAAAACCTGGGTTATGAATCTCAAAAGTAGGAATATAGGAAACCAGATACTTTAGCTACTGGTTACTTTCTTCATGTGAGCCAAGGCAAGACCACTCCTGCTTATGTTTGAATTGCAGAGAATGGAGAATAGAGAGAATGTTTTAAGCCTGTTTGGCTCTATGGATTTGTTTCTGCCTATGTGAAATCAAATGCTTTCTCTTTCTGACAGGATCATATAATGTATTCCTTTTTTTTTTTTAATCCATGGAGACCTTCAAATGATGAATACATTTTTAGTAAGCCAAATTAATAATAAATATGACTATGTGACTTGCATTGTACAGTCTGTATTAAAGAAGGAGTTCCAAGGAAAGGACTAACATGTATTATATTGTTCCAAAATTAGCCGCACTCATCTGTTCAGATTACCACTTGAAAAGGAGACGTCTTCAGATTCTCCAGGCCTGTGACATCAATTTTGTTCCTAACTTGTCCCGTTGCATAACTCTTTGATTAATCTGGAGGCATTTCCTACCTTGGGCTGAAGCACAAACCACTCATCACTTGGATTTTCAAAGTTCCATGAGTCAAAAGGAATCTCCACCTCTCCAAGGAAGCTGTTACGTCCAAATCGATCATGATGCCAGACCGAGAGCTGCAGAGTTCTTGTTTCCAGCTGGGTGTGGCTGATGGTGTACTGCAAACGAGAGTCACAATGTCACACTCCACGTGGAGGGCTCTGCCCAATTCTACGATAGGCTGAAACTTACTTTCACCATCTTTCATACACACTAGTAACATGACCGAAACAAACACACAAAAAACCACTGCATTTTTCCTTGTTTATGCGACAACTGGTGTTCTATGCCATAAACTCATTTTGTGTTTAGACCTTGCACTGAAAGATGAATCAGCCAATTATTTAGGAAAAAGTCAATAAACTTTAAGTAGTAAATAGAAAGTGTTAGGTAATGAAGATTGTCCCCTTTCCAATTTTAGCCAGTTTTCCTCTGCAAATCGTTTTTCAACATCGACTTCGTAAGCTTAATGTTTGCTATATCAACTCTCCAACTTCTCTGTCTTATTTTAGTCATGACGAGAACCCCCAGATCCAGAAAAGTACTGTCAGTGAGAAACTTGCAAACACCAAACTTCATCAAGTCTCACATAAGTGCAGGAGTGAAGAGACCAATACAGAGATTGAGCAGAAAGAAAATATTGCTGGGGTAGCTTTTTCTTTTCAGCACAACGTGATCCACAGCCACATGCCTTGTACACCCTCGAACCTGCTGCCAGTTCTCGGCAACTGTCACCTGAGATCACACTTCAGACTGTTTCTTGGTCTTGGATTTGCCTCTATACCCGTCCTTGCTGTTCCTGGCATGATTGACCTTGGCTCCCTGCTTCCTGAATTTGCCAAGTCACTCCATCTATTCTGCTTGGGCTCAGCTTTGCTACGGTATTAGGGCCACCGGATTCACCCCCTGCCTATATTCATTCATTCTCATTTTGATCTGTCTTCATATTGGTTCCTGCTTCCAAACATGACCCCACTGATGGATGTCCCCACCTACCAACTTCCTGCTATGGTGGATTCTGACTCCCTCACTCTGCCTACAAGGTCTGTACTCTTCCCTGCGACTGGCAATAACTTCTACATTCCAGTCTCCCCAGGTCTTTCTTACCAGGCTAGATTGGTTGAGGGTGGGAAAGGGGGGTGTTACATAGAAGTCCATGGGGGAAGGAATGTCTCCAGGATTGGGGCCTGGGTCATGTCTTATTGAGGTCACTTTCTCTGAGGTTCCTCAAATCCAACCATGCATCACCACTGTTCCTTAACCACAGGCCTAAATTTAGCTCAACTCTGAAACCTGACAAGAAATCACATATACTCATGCTGTGTGAGCAGAACGAGGAGTGTGTACAAAGTGACTTGCTAAGTTTGTGTCAAAACTGGGACACCCTCCTTTTAAGGGGAACTAGAAAAACCAGTTTTCCCAAGGGTGAAACATTTTTTGACAAGATACACGGGCTCAGGTGGAATGTCACTGGATTGTCTTTCCTTCGGGTGTCACTTTAGCAGCAGCAGAGAAATAAAGAGTTAAGGGTGGTTTACAGATTTTCTTTTCCAAAAACTGTTAGGAAAGCTAAGGGTATGACACGAATTTATTCAAATTCTACTTTTCTAAAAGATATTTAAGCCTGGACATGCAAATCCTCTGTCGTCCATTTTAAACCCATGAGGGTATGAATGGTATCACTTGAGTGACTATGAGAGAGCGTGTACTTACCTTTAGTGTCTCATTGAATTCTGGGTTGGTGCCCGTTCTGATCTTGGTCTTGCGCTTATTGCTTCTGGACTTGTCAGGAAGAAGGTATGACTTGACATAACTGTAGATGAAAAACATGAAAGTAATTATTGGGAGACATCTACTTTGCAAGGAACAGTCAGGGACTTCAGTGACTAAAAGAGGTGAAGGGAATAGGCCAGCAAACATGAAAGAACCAAACAGAATGTTGTCTACATGGCAGGATACCTTCAAATATAACTCTGGGCTTCCAATAAGAGAGAAGCAGTGAAGTATAGTGATAAAGGGTGTGGGCTCTGAAGTCAAGCCAACTAGGCTTGAATCACTCCATGATTTTGAGCCTAGGTAACCTCTCTGTGCCTCAGTTTCCTCATCTGTAAAACTGGGTAACAGTCCCTAACTTACGGCCTTGCAAGGACTAAATTGGTTGATACAGGGAGCTGACATGTTATACTACTCAATAAATGTCATCTATTCATAGGATCGATGGTCTCACGAAATACTGTAGGGTTATATTCCTCACCATTCCGATGTCAGGACTTCTGATGAATCCATGGTCATGGACGAATGAAAGAAAATGGTGAAAAAGAACAAATAGGAAATAACAACCCAATGTCACAATGGCAATTCTACCCGACACCTTGTGTTGAGCTATCCCAGGAGCCTCTCGGAGTAGGGGCATCAAGGCAGACTTAGAAATGCACAAGACGTACAAGACTGCGATGTACAAGACAAGACCAGGGCCACGAAGCACATCTAGCAGGGCTTTAGATGACCTCTTTCCGTGCCACTCTAAGTGATTATATTGGTCCTGAAGCCCTTGGATATTTAGCTGAGGAAGTAGGTGGACCAATCTATACTCAGAAGCCACTCATTTGGCTATCTTTTTTTTTTCAATTTTTAAAAAATTTTAAGTAATCTCTACACCCAGCATGGGGCTTGAACTCACAACCTCGAGATCAAAAGCTACATACTCCATTGACTGAGACAGTCAGGTGCCCCACTCCCATTTGTCTATCTTTAGATGCTTGGAAACAGTTTCTCTGAGTTGGTCATTGGACTTAGGTCACCTATTACGGAGGAAAGGGGTAACACAGCAGGCCTCAGATTGCTGTCCTTGGAAATGCCTGCTTATAACTTTTGCCATTGGCCGGCATCTGGAAACTTGGATTTTAGGAGGATTCTCATCACTCCCAGAACAGACAGATGTAAGTGGCTCGCTGTGACTAAACTATTTGTAAAAATAATATGGCTTAGGCGGAACATCTGCTTTCCTTCACGGAGACTGGAATTTCAGTATGTGATCAGTTGAGTCTCTAAACGAGCTTCCCTGGTAAACAGCACTGCACAGGTGCTCCCACGACCTGTTGCTGGAGGAATTAAGCACATCCTATGTGACCCCAGTGGGGGAGGACACTTGGAAGTTGAAGCCTGGATTCTTCCGAACTTCACCACACATGTCTTTTTTCTTTGATGCTTATGACTATAAGGGGAGTCCTGTGAGTCTTCCTAGTAAATCATCAAGCCTGGCAATGACCCTGGGAGTCCCTGACACATCTTTCTTCTAGCTCCCTTCCAATGTACCATGGTCCATACCTGCCTCCCAGATGATATCTGGAATCCTGAGAGCCTCAAAATTGTCCTTTTGGGTCATTCAATTAGGCTAACAGCTTGGTGATTTTCTCTGGAGAACAGGATACTCAGAGACTCTGGGGTATGCCAAGGTGTCAGCCAGCCTCCATCCCAGGGCTACCTCTGTGTAAACTACAAATACGTCAGTCCTGAATCGTGTCGACTAGTAGCTTTGGAAAAATCAGATAATCACGGACACGATCATTATACATACACTTAGAGAATATTTAGAAGTGTTGCACAGGAGGAAAATGACAATCGACCTTCTGAGAAGGCTCTGAATCAAGAGGAATGCTGAGACAAAACCACACATGCTGACAAAGAAAGCAGTGATTGAAACAGTCCGAGGAATATGTTATATGCTTACGCATCTGTCCTCTGTCTCTTTTCATCTCCTATGGCCAGATTTCTGCAATTCTTGACAAAGATGTAGAGCCCGCCAGTTTTGTAGCAGTAGCTGATGTGGAGAAGGATTTCTCCACTGACCTTCACGTTGCCATAGTCTCCTGTTTCACTGTAAACACTCATCATGCTGTTAAGGCTGGTCTGGAATAAACAAGATGAAAAGAGGTGTCCAGACTCTAATGAGCTCTTCACAGAAGCCACCCCCTTTATTCAATTAGAATTCCTATTCTTTATAATGAGCAGCAAAGTCTAGGGTGAGTGAAGCAAGCAAAAATCACTTGATTTGCTTCGTTTTCTTGGTATTGTATAAAATCCAAGCCTGACAAGGGACAAGAAGACTTAAGGAGCATTCGAAAGGAAGGCAGGAAACTTGTTGAGGGGGGAAGTGTTGCCTTTCTGGGCAAGTGAATAGCCTTTGTTTATTCACTTCTAATGAATACGGGGTCATTGAGGCGTTTCCAATCCCATGTCCTCTCCTCATCCCTGTAGCTTTTGCCTCTCTCACTGGTAGACTCAAGGTCAATCTACTTCAAGGTCTAGAATGCATCCATCAGGACAAAGAGAAGCTCATATATTCTGTGCTAGCAGAAGCCACAAGTTTCTCTCTCTGATACCCACAGAGAGCATCCCAGCAGTCTCTGGGAAGCCATAACTGCAGCTTTAACAAGGGCATGCTGGGAACTCCCTGGGCAGCTGTTTTGATCACGTAGGTAGTGTAAGACCAGGGCTTTGTAAACCTCTGTAAAATAACCACCCACAAAATAGAACACTAAGCAATCCATTAACACACCAACAAACAAATAAAATAAAATGTAAGAAAAAAAGTCAAAACCTTCCAGAATGAATTTCTGATTAGACACGAGTGACAAGAGACATATTTTAAATTAAATGTAACAAAATTATCCTTCAGTGTCAAAACTGTATCTTAGCAACATGACTATCACAAGAGACCACTTAGAAGGCTTTCATGAGTGACCCAGCAGTTTCAAAAGCCCTGTCTGTGAACCACTGGGAAGGACTAGAGTAAGTACAAAGAGAGCCTAGACTTCCCACTTTGTCTGATATGCATAACAGAAGTCATGACATTCCTCTAGTTGCTCAGAGACTGATCAAAGAACAGGATGTAGGGAATGTGGCCGGGATCTCTTCTAAACTTAAGTCAAGGGCAAGAGTAAACCAAGAATTCCATAATTACTGAGAAATCATAATTTCAAGAGAGCCAGTGAGTGAGCTCATTTGTCTTTCCCATTCCTAAAACAAAACAGAATCTTCATAATAACAGGTGGCTCTGAGTAGTGCTTTTCAAACTTTAATTGCACATAAATCACCTGGGGATCTTGTGAAAATGAGGATTCTGACGTAGTCAGTCTCAGGTGGGGTCTGAGAGTTCTCCTCGTTTCTAACAAACTCCTAGGTCCACAGTCTGCAAAAATGTGCATCGAGGCATCCCAGAGCACCACAGCAACCTCAGAGGGGGCCCATGGGGTATTTTAAAATTTCAAGAGAAACACAGTGACATCAGACACCATGAAAACTCTTAGCAGTAGTTCATGGTGTCAACATTACATCACAATTTATGCTTTTCAGTTAAGTCCTGTCTGTGTGAAGCTGAGTTTTTGACAGTTGCTGTGAAAAATAAGTAAGTACTGCATCAAAATCAACATGGACAGGGAAATAAAAGTGGTGGTGTCCAATCAGATTCCAAGATTTGACGAGTTGTGAAGTGCCCGACAGGTACCCACGTCCCATTAAGTAAGGATAACGGGCTATTTAAGAATGGAATAAAACTATTTTTCTTTCAATGTATGTGCAGTATTGTTTTGCATGTCTGCTAAGTTGTTAGGATACCAGTGCTTATAAAGTTTTTTTTTGACCTAACTGATGTGGAGAACAAAGGCAAAAGAAATATAGAAAAAATTAAATTTCCTTTGCAGCCCATTGACAAATACTTAAGACAGGCAGGAGATGACCTTCCTCCAGGAACTCAACTATCTCAATGTTAATACTTTTGCTAGAGGCAAAAGGCAACCTCAGCTTGATGTGAGCCCGACCTCCAGGATCCCATGTCTTCTTTAATAGAGAAAAATCCCTTTGGAAACTTCCTTTAGCTCTACTAGCCCCCAAGATATAGGTTAGCCGTCATCCTCCAAGGATATGGCTCCCTGATATACATCCGAAGGGGCTCATGACCAGGGTTTTACTAGACAGTAGTAAACTGGATAACAGTTGTTATCCTAACAACAACGAGCCCCTCAAGGTCCTGGAAACCTCGCTTCCAAATTCCTTAGAGACTTAAGCTATCCCCAACCCCCTCCTAACTTGAAAGTATATCATCACTTACTCCTCACAACCCTAGTGCCACTCTTTCTGCCCATGGTTCCTGTGCCCATGCTTTAATAAAACCACCCTTTTTGCACCAAAGACGTCTCAAGAATTTACTCCTGAACCCCAACATTTCACATCACTAGCTACTTAATAAATGGGTTAGTCGGCTGTCACTTTTGGCTCAGGAGTGGGATGAAAGATCACTAAGGGCTCCGTGAATTGACAGTGTTAGAGTCTCTGCCCCAAGTGAGGCAAGGCTGCTGGTCTGTGGACTATTCTTTGACTTCCAAGGGCTTTGCGAATAAGCCCCTCCCCCCTATTACATTTGACAAAACTCTGGCTCACAGAAATTACTGGCAGTGCCAAGACACAGCAAGAGCTCTGGCTTTTTAGTCTGAGGATGTTCCCAGCATGCCTCCCCACCTCCTCCTATCACCCAGTTGCATCTACACCACATCTCTCAGTAGCCACATCTTCAAAGAAGTCCTCAGTAAGCAGGGGACCCTACAGATAGGAGAAAACTTAGAAACCCACATATGTTGAAGCTTGGGAGAAATTAAGGCAGCTAAGGCAATTTTGCTACTAACCAAACTTTATGCTCTTAACCGAGCCAATGTTGTGATTTAAAATAGAGATTTTTATTCTAAAGGTATCTCATTAATGGTAAATCCTGTTGAACCATATGTATTTTGACTAGCGCTTAGACTCTAATGTTTAACGAATTTCTTTCCTTGGGATACTTGGATTCCCATAACGTTGTTTACCCTTTAAAGAGAAACTCTGGTTAACTGTATACAAGTCAGAAAAAGATAAGTGCTGGAAAAACTGCCCACCTAATCAGATTTCCCATACCATGAAATTGGCAAAGCATAGTTGGAAAGAAGGAAAAGGAAAGACTGAAAACTCACAGTGTCTGAGTCAGCATCAGGGACATTTAGGTAGGTCCACTTCCTGTCAGAGCCTGCTTGAGAATTCTTTAAGAAAGTCGCCCAAAGGAAAAAGAGTATTAGAGCAACAGACAGAAATCAGAGGAGAAAAGAAAAAGATTTATAGGCACATACACATAGACACATATGAGGATACGGGGCTCCTAAAGCCTACTTCTCAAGCAAAGCCTTGAACATGAAAGTAAGAAGGGACATTATTCTATAGGCAGTGAGTGAGAAGCTATGGACAGTGAGCCGGAAGGAAAGCTGACTAGGTATGTGTTTTGGGAAAATGACTGGTAACAGCATGGTGGATGGTTCGAAACAGACAGAATGGTAGCCGGGAAAGAAATGTATCAGCAGAGAACTGTGATAGTTGATGGGCTTGAGCTGATGAGAGCCTGAATTAGGGAGTGAAGAGGTTTTAAAAACTGGGTGAGGACCATGGAAGGAGAGGGAAGGAAAAGCTCACATAAAATTAGACCAAAAAGTACTGTGTGGGCAAAGGGCAAACAGGAGATTATAATGACTTTTAACTCACTGTCACACATATTCTCAAGAACATTCGTATCTCCTTTGGAAAAAGTACAGAAAACCAACAAGGGAAAGAAGAAGCTTCCCGTCACATGCTAGAGAACTGCTTACGGTTGACAGGCCACTTGCTAGACTGTGGGTGTTGGCAGAAAACCGGGAGGACACTAAGTCATGAACACTTTCCTCAGTCTCTTCCAAGGAGTCCTAAGGAAGGAGGAGAAAATCAGTGGTTTGGTTTATTTCTTTCCTAGAAAGAATTTCACTTCAAAAACCACTTTCTTTTTAAATACCTAAAAAATCCAATACAAATATCTAGAAATCACCCTATCCTGAATTTTTTTTTTTTGCTACCCATTCAACCTGAATTGCTTCATCAGAGGAGCGGGACCTCCTTCCTGGTGGTGCTTGCTTTATGAAAAGAACATGAAATTTGGAATCACACAGACTTGGGTATTCAACTTGTACCTCCCTGATCTCTAAGCTTTGGGCAATGTACTTAAGTTATTTTTTTAATTAGAAAAAGGGGTCTGTGCACACAGGTGTGCACATACTATCAAGATGGGGAAACAGATCTTAAAAATCTGACAGAGTAAACTATTTTAGACATTGGATTCTTGTCCAAAATTCCAGATTTTACTTTTCTTCCCCCCCATCCTCCCGGTTATTTAACCAAGACATTTTTATAGTAAAATTTCAAGCAATATAGATAAATATAAATTAAGCTTAGATCTCTCATTAATACATTAATGACAAAATGTCAAAATTTTAAGATATGTACACACATTCCTACATACACAATCACACATAAATAGAATATATCATGCATTTTTTTTTAAAGAACACCTTTCTTTTTTGCTTTTCCTCTCCTCCCTTTGTTTCCTCTTGCCCAGGGGTTCAATCAGCATTTTACATATTACGCATTCCATGCCTTTCTCCTTGTTTATGTGAAAAATGATAGAAAATTGTGCACACATAAATCTGGGAAGTCATCATAAGAATGTGTTTTAACCATAGTTTTATAAATTGAGATTCTTTTATATATAGAAATCTGTTTTCAAGTAAAAAAGAATTTCATTATAAAATATGACACATATAGAAAAATGCATAAAACATAAATGTACAGCATAGTAATATAAAGTGACCAAGGAGAAGACCCTTTTTTGTTCTTTCCATATCACAAACCCCTTTCTCCCCCATCTTTGAAATAATATCTTAACTCTTATGGTAATCGCATCTTTGCTTTTTATAGTTTTACTACCTAAGTATACATTCCCAAACAGTAGGATTTTGTTTTGCCTGTTTTTGAATTCTTTGTAAATGGAATTACATGTTATATACTCTTTCGGGTTTTGCCTCTTTGTCTCAATATTATAGTCTTTTAAGAGTCATCCAAATTGTTTCATATTGTTGTAGTTTGTTCATTTTTATTTATTATTCAATGGTAGGATATGTCACTATCCATTCTTCTGTTGCTGAATATTTGGGTTGTTTCCAGACTTCTTTCCTATTATTAACAAAGCTGCTACGAATATTCTTGAATATGTACCTTGATGCATAGAAACACAAGTTTCCCTTACGTATGCCCCAGTGAGAAGAACCGCCACGTCATAAGGCATGCATGTCTGCACATGGTTATCGATATTACTTTTAAGATAATGTCAAACAATTGGGAGTAATTGTACCAATCTACAATCTAACCAGCAATGTACGAGGGTGCCCTCTGCTCCGTATCCTTGTCTCCCAAAAGTTGGTATTGTCAGATTTTTTTTCCACTCTTGCTAATGTAGTAGATGTTTATGTGAAAATTAGTAAGGGAAGCCTCACTAAAATGGAGTCGGGATGTTTTAGCATGGGGAGCTCTCATACCCTATGACACGTAGTCAATTGTGAATCCAACAGGAAGAGATGAACTTCACTTTACATGGACTTGACCTTGTATATGGATATTACTCTACTATTTCAGCTGGAGGTAGGGTCACTTTTCTCATTCCCCTGGGCAACAGCTCAGCCAAGGTGAAGCCACCACATTGAGTAAACTCCCAGTTTATTCCAATGGACTTTAAGTTCATAAAAGCCTTCCCAACATACCCTTTTGCTCCTTAAAAAAGCACACCTCCCCTTTGTTCCCCAGCCTTGCCTATGGTTTTGCCACAACTTGTTTGTCTCAGATCACAATTTTCTTTTCATTCCCAAACAAACGTATCTTTTGCTGGTAAACTAACAAGCAGTTTCTATTTTTAAGGTTAATATTTAAAATCCTCATGATTTTAATTTTTGTTTCCCTTATTACTAAGTTGAGTACCTTTTTCTGATCATTGGCCAACTAAATTTCCTTGTGAAGTACTTTTTCAAAGCTTGCTTATTTTTATATTGATATATTTGCCTTTTTCACTGATAAGCTCACAAGATGAGCTGGAGCAACTTATAGACCTAGAAAGTCAGAATGTGCTTAAAACAAAACAAAAACAAACTAACAAAAACAAAAATAACAACAACATCAAAAAACCAACTCACAGTGATAGAAGTATGTCAAAGGGACATAGGAGCCAACTGAAACAGCTCCCAATGACCAAAGCTGGAAAAATTTGAGCGATAAAATAAAATAGTAATGGATTATACCTCAAAGTATAAAATAAATATCCATCAGCATACTGATATAAATAAACGACTGAATAATAAATGGATGGAAAAGAGACAAATTTCGCATGCAAAAATATTCCAAATAATTTATGTAGATATTCCATCTTTAAGAAGGTGGAACATAACTCTGTCAGTGTGGGCTGTACATAAAGTGATTCTGTTCTAAATAGTGCTAGATAGAAAAGTTGGAAATGCGTAACTTGATAGTGGAGAAACCTGACAAACAGTACTTCATTCAGGTGTTCAAAGTCAGCATCAACTGTAATTAGTCATGTTGATAGTATGTAGTGTAAAAACAAAATGGCGAGCCTGGGTGACACAGTCAAACACCTGACTTTTGGTTTCAGCTCAGGTCATGATCTCAGGGTAGTGAGATCGAGCCCCGTGTTGGGCTCTGCACTCAACACAGACTCTGCTTGAGATTCTCTCCCTCTGCCCCTTCTCTTTAAAATAAATAAATTAATCTTAAAAAAAGAAACTAAAAAGAAAAACAAAAAACCTAAACAAACAAAAACACCCCACGGGCCCAAAATGGCATTGCTTAAGGGGGAGCCCCCACACTAGGGCTTACTACCTCATCCAGTTGCAGTTTCAACCTCCAGCAGAAATGTAGTCTTAACCTGTCAGTCAGGAATCTTCTGATGGCAACGACTAGTCTGCCACTTGAGCCCTCTCCATCCCCCAAAGGGGGATGAAGTAATCTACATGATAAGACCCCTTGCTTCCCCCCCCCCAAGGAAAAGCACCCTTGTCTAGAACACTCCTTTTCTACTGCTAATAACTTTCTTGCCCTACCCTCCTTTTTATTAATACCTTCCATTTTGTGCACCTCCTCAGAGCTCCCCTCTTCTTGCTAGATGGGATGCTGCCTGATTCACTAATGATTTAATAAAGCCAATGACATCTTCAATTTTACTCAGCTGAATTTTGATTTTTAACAGTCCCCTTGACATGATATGGTGAGGATGCACTTTGTCACTGTGGTCTTCCTTCTAAAAATACATGACCCTTTTCTGATCATGAGAAAAACATCAGACAAACACAAATTAAGGGAAAATTTTACAAAATACCTGACCTCAAAACAATAGTTAATTAAAAACAAGGAAAATCTGAGGAATTGTCACAGCCAAGGGGAGCCTAAGAAGACATGACAATGAAATGTAATACAGTATTTTGGACGGGATTTTGGAACAGAAAAGGAACGTTTGGTAAAAAACCAAGGAAATCTGGATAAATTATGGACTTTAGTTAATTTTAATATCTCAGTATTGGTTCATTGTGACAAACATACTTACAAATACAAGATGTTAATAAGACAAACTGGATATGGGGTACATGGGAATTTTTTGTTTTAACAAATTTTCTATAAATCTAAAACCATTCTAAAATTTAAAAAAAATCACAAAAATCATTGTAAACCTGTGATAAATCCAGCTCGGTGATGGTGTTTTACGTTTCCTAGACATGACTGATTTCAATTTGCTAAAATTTTGGTTAGGATGTTTCCATCTGTACTTAGGAATACAATAAGCTAGTCATTTTCTTTTTCAAAATGCCTTCATCTGCTTTTGATATCTGGTTTTCACTGGCCTCAATAATACAGTTTGAAATACTCCTTTTTCAATTGTTTGGAAAAGTGTGTATATTCTTATATGAGGTTTCTAGAGTAATCAAATTCATAGAGACAGAAAGTAGAATGGTGGATGCCAGGGGCTGGATGGAAAGGGAAATGAAGATTTACTGTAACAGGTACAGAATTTCAGGGGTGCCTGGGTGGCTCAGTTGGTTAAGCATCTGACTCTTAATCTGGACTCAGGTCATGATCTCAGGGTCATAAGATCAAGCCCTGCATCAGGCTCCATGATCAGTGTGGAATCTACTTGGGATTCTCTCTCCCTCTCCCTCTGCCCCTCCCCCCCTGCTCATGCTCTAAGTAAATAAATAAAATCTTTTTAAAAAGTAGGTACAGAATTTCAATTGGGGGAGATGAAAACTTCCTGGAGATGGATGGTAGGGATGGTTGTACAATATGAATGTATTTTATGCCATAGAACTGTAGACTTAAAAATAGGTAAAATAATAAAATAGTGCATTTTATATTATATATATATTTTTTACAATACAAAAGTTTGTGTAATATTTAGAATTGTAATTTCCTTGAATGTGTCATAGAGCTTGCCAACAAAGTCATCTAGGTCTGACTTTTTTCTTTATGAGAAGATTTCTAACTATTTCAGTTTTATTTACCCTGTCTGGAAATTTCAAGTTTGAGGAAATTATATTTTTATAGAAATTTATTCATTTCATCTAAGTTTTCAAAATTCTTGGTATATCAATGTTGATATTATATCTGTTTTATCTATAGTTACATTTATTTTTTCATTCATAGTATTATTTGTTTTTGCCTTCTGTATTTTTTCATTGATGATCTTTCCAGAGATTATTTACCTTGTTAGTTTTTTTTTTTCGAAGAACCAACTTTTGTTTTGCATTTTATCTTTGTTTTATAATTTTATTAATTTCTATTCTTAATTATATCTTTATTTTTATTTTCTTTGAGTTTAACGTGTAATTCTTCTCACCAAAAGTTAAATTCATAGTGAATAATTTTCACCCCTTCGTCCTCTCTCACATAAATATTTAAGGTTATGTAATTTTCTCCCAAGTGAGACTTTTGCTGCATTCTTTACTCTTTTTTTGGTAGTATTGTTATTTTCATATAGTTCTGATTGTTTTTATATGCTCATTATGATTTCTTCTTCTTTAACCCAGTAATTATTTAGCAGTGTGTTTTTACTTGGCAGATTTGTGGGATAACTTATGTTTTTGTTATTAATACCTATCATAACTGTGTTGAGGTCGGAGAACATGCTGAGTATGATTTGGAACAGAATTAAAGTCTGAGTTATTATGTATACATTCTCTCTCACTTCTTTGGTCTTAGCTTTGTATTTATTAAGATAGCAACTTTACTAGCTTATACAATCACCTTTACTTTTTATATCCCTTGCAACAGTTCCTGAGATTTCTTCCTCCTATTTCATTTAAAACGATTTCAGTTTGAGCCTTTTTATCTTGTACCCACTGTCATTGTTGAAAACTCTGATATTAATTTGATCCTTGTTCATGTGTATGTAATAGGATTTCTCTCTAGAAGTTGTGTTTTTTTTAAGGATTTTCTCTTATAATTGATATTCTTGGTTATAATGTACCTAGGTATAAGTTGTTACTTATATCTCATTTTTGGCACTTTCCAATTGAAACAGATTTTTCTTTAATCCTGAGACATAAATCCCAATCATTTTTTCAAATAGTCCCTTTTCTATATTTTTCTCTTTTGGTTTTTCTGGGTATGCTACTGCCCAGTTGATAGCACTTGAACTATTAGTTCTTGTATTTTTTTATTTAAAAAAAGATATGAAAACTTTCAAACACCCACAAAAATAGAGGAAACAGTATAATGAACCCTTGTAACTGATCACCCAACTTACAATTATCGATATATTGCCAAAGTTTTGTCATCTACTCTCCATGCCATTTACTTATTTCCCACAGCTTTACTGAGGTATAATTTACAAACCATAAAATCTGCCAACTCTAAGTGTACACTCCAGTGACTTTTAGCAAGTTTACAGTTGTGCAAACATCAACATTATCCAGTTTTAAAACATATCCATCAGCCCGATGTTTCCTCATGCCTGTTTGCAATCAATCCCCACTCCCTTAGAAGCCATGAATCTGCTTTACTTTCTGCATAGATTTGCCTTTTCTGGACATTTCATATAAATGGAATCACACAATATGTGGCCTTTTGTGTCTGGTTTCTTTCATTAAGCATTGTGGTTTTTAGTTTCATCCATCTTGTAGCATGAATCAGTACTTCATTCCTTTTTATTACTGAATATTATTTCATTGTATGGAATACAATATATAATTTATTTATTCACCCATTGATGGATATCTGGATTATTTCCACTCTTTGGCTATTAGGACTAATGTATCTATGAACATTTGTGTGCACATCTTTGTGTGGACATAGCTTTTCACTTCTCTTGGGCAGATACTTAGGGATGGAAATGCTGGGTTGTATAGTAACTATACGTTTTACTTTTAAAGATACTGGCGAACTTCTATTCCAGAGTGTCTGTACCATTTTACCTTTCTGAACAGCAGCATAGAAGGGCTTCGGTTTCTGTACATCTTTGCCAACATTTCTGTCTTTTAGCTTATAGCCATTCTAGTAGTGTTAAGTGGTATCTCATTGCAGTTTTAATAACTCATGTCTCTAATAATTAGTGATGCGTCTTCTCACGTGGTTATTGAATATTTATAAATCTCCTTTGGCAAAATATCTATTCAAATCTTTTACCCATTTTCTAATAGGATTGTCTTTTTTTATATCGATTGTAGGGGTTCTTTATATATTCTAGATACAAGTCCTTTTTCAAATATAGTATCTACAAATATTTTACTCGAGTCTATGGCTTGTCTTTTCATTTTCATAATGATGTCTTTTGAGATACAAAATTTTAACTCTGATAAAATTTATCATTTTTTTCTTGAGTGTATCATGCATCATATATTTGGTGTCATATCTAAGAATTCTTTGCCTAACTTGAAGTCTTAAAGATTTTCTCCTAGGTTTCATTTTAGAAATGTTATACTTTTAGTTCTTACATTTAGGGATATAATCCATTTTGAGTTAGTTTTTATTCATCATATGTGTTTTGGGTTTTTTGTTTGTTTGTTTTTATGGCATACGGATACCCAGTTGTCCTATCATGATTTGATGAAAAGATCCTTTCCTCACTGACTTGCCAAAAATCAATTGACTAAAAATATAAGGGCTTATTTCTGGACTGTCAATTATATTCTTTTGATTGCCTATGTTTATACCAATACTGCACTGTACTGATTACCATAGCTGTATACAAAGTTTTGACATCTACTAGAGAAAGTCTTCCAACTTTGCTTTTTGAAATTTTTTGCTTATTCTGGATCCTCTGCATTTCCATATAAATTTTAGAATCAGCATGTCTGTTTCCACAAGATAACTGATTTTAATAGGGTTTATGTTGAGTTTATAGATTTGGAGAGAATATTGAATCTTCTAATCCATGCACATACAATGTCTATTTATTTAGATCTTCTTCAACTTAGCTCAGCAATATTTTTTCTAAACTTCAGTGTAACTTACAGCTTTTTGACAATTTTATTCCTATGTATTTTATTCTTTTTCATGCTATTCTTGATGGAATTATATTCTTAATTTCATTTCAGATTGTTCATTGCTGATATAGAGAAATACAATTAATTTTTGTATATTGATCTTATATCTTCCAACCTTGGTGGACTTATTAGTTCTAGTAATATTTTTCTAGATTCTTTAGGATTTTTCACATACAGAATCATGTAAACTGCATATAAAGAAGTTATTACTTTTTCTTTCCAATGAGATGCTTTCCTTTCCTTTGTCCTGTTTCCTCCTTTCTATTTTTCCTTTTTACTTTCTTTTCTTTTTCCCCTTCCTAACTGCATTGGCTAGAATCTCCTGCAAAATGTTGAACAGAAATGAAGAAGGTGATAATCCTTGTGCCCTGTTCTTGCACTTAGGGGGAAAGTTTTTTTGTTTGTTTTGTTTTGTTTTGTTGCCATCATGTGTAATCTTAACTGTCGGAATTTTGTAGGTGCTCTTTATTAGACTGAGAAAGTTCACCCTTATTTTTTGAGAGTTTTATTATAAATAGATGAATTTTGTCAAATGCTTTTTCTGTATCTATTGAGATGATGTGGTTATTGTCATTTATTATATTGATAAGCTATATTACAGTAATTTATTTTTAAATGCTTAATCAACCTTGCATCGACAGAATAAATCCCACTTGGTTATGGCATGCAATCCTTTTTTTGTTACTGGACTTAGTTCTCTAATACTTTATAAATGCTTTTTCCATCTGTATTCTAATGGATATGATTCTGTAGTTTTCTTTTCTTGCAATGTCTTTCTCTAGCTTTGCTGTCAGGGTAACACTGGCTTCACAAAACTAGTTGGGAAGAAATTTTCTGAGCAATTTGTTAAAGAATTGATATTATTTCCTTTTCAATGAAGCAATTTATTCCTCAGCATTTCTTTAGGGGAGAATTTTAAATTACTAATTCAATATCTTTTGTTTTTAGGTTTGAGAGGGAGAGAGCGTTTGCACGCACATGCAAGGGGCGGGGAGGGGCAGAGGCAGAGACAGAATCTCAAGCAGACTTCCTGTTCAGCATGGAGTCTGATGCAGGGCTTGATCTCATGACCCTGAGATCACGACCTAGCCGAAATCAAGAGTCGGATGCTTAACTGACTGATCCACCCAGGTGTCCCATTTAATTCAATATCTTTTTTACTTAAGTATAATTAACAAACAGTGTTATATTAGTTTAAGGTGTATGATATAATGATTCAACAATTCCAAGTATTTCTCAGTGCTCAGCAAGTTAAGTGTACTCTTAACCCCCTTTATTTCATCCATCCCCCCACCTCTGTCTACTCTGGCAATAACCAGCTTGCTCTCTGTATTTATAGGTCTAATTATGCTTTTTGTTTATTCACTTCTTTTTAGATTTCACATGTAAGTGAAATCATATGGTATTTGTCTTTCTCAGACTTATTTCATGTAAAATTATACCCTCTAGGTCCATCCATGCTGTTGCAAATGGCAAGATTTCATTCTTTTTTAAGGTTGAGCACTGTTCCATTGTATGTGTGTGTGTGTGTGTGTATACACACACCACATCTTCTTTATCTACTCATCTATGGATGCACACTTAGACTGCTTCAATAGCTTGGCTATTGCAAATAATGCAGCGATAAATATAGGGGTGTGCATATCTTTTCAAATTAATGTTTTTGTTTTATTTGGATAAATACCCAGTAGTGGAATTACTGGATTATATGATAATTCCATTTTTAATTTTTTGAGGAGCTGTCATACTGTTTTCCACAGAGGCTTCATCAATTTGCATTCCCCCAACAGTGCAGGAGGGTTCCTTTCTCTCCACATCCTTGCCAACACTTATTTCTTTTTGATTCTAACCATTCTGACAGGTGTAAAGTGACAGCTCATTGTGGTTTTAATTTGCATTTCTCTGATGCTTAGTGATGGTGAGTATCTTTTCAAGTGTCTGTTGGCTATCTGTATGTCTTCTTTGGAAAAAATGTTTATTAAGGTCCTCTGCTCACTGTTTAATTGGATTGTCCCCTCCCCCCGCCACAGTGTTGAGTTACATAACTTCTTTACATATTTTGGATATTAACCCCTTAATGGATAAATCATTTGCAAATATCTACTCTTATTGTGTAGGTTGCCTTTTTTTTTTTCATTGATGGTTTCCTTCATGGGATAACAGCTTGTTATTTTGGTGTAGTCCCAATAGTTTAATTTTGCTTTTGTTTCCCTTACCTGAGGAGACACATCTAGAAAAATGTTTCTACAGCTGATGTAAAAAAATCACTATGTTTTTTGCTAGAAGTTTTATGGTTTCAGGTCTCACATTTAGGGCTTTCATCCAATTTGAGTTTTGTGTATGGTGTTAAAAAATGGTCCAGTTTCATTCTTTTGCATGTTGTTGTCCCGTTTTCCCAGCATCATTTGTTGGAAAGACTATCTTTTCCCCTTGCATATTCACGCCTCCTTTGCAATAGATTAATTGACCATATAAGCGTGGGTTTATTTCTGGGCTCTCTATTCTGTTCCATTGATCTCTGTGAATATTTTTGTGACCTTTGTTTTGATTATTACAGCTTTGTAGTATAGCTTGAAATCTGGGATTGTGATACCTCCAGCTTTGTTCTTCTTTTTCAAGACTGCTTTGGCTATTTGGGGTCTTTGGTGGTTCCATACAAATTTTAGGATTATTTGTTCTAGTTCTGTGAAAAATGTTGTTGGTATTTTGATAGGGATTGCATTAAATCTGTAGATTGCTTTGGGTAGTACGGACATTTTAACAATATTTGTTCTTCCAATGCATGAGCATGGAATATCTTTCCATTAGCTTATATCCTCTTCAGGTTCTTTCATGACTGTTTATATAAGTTTTCAGAGTACAGGTCTTTGACCTTTTGGTTAAGTTTATTTCTAGGTATTTTATTCTTTTTGGTGCAATTACAAATGGGATTTTCTTAATTTCTCTTTTTGCTACTTCATTATTAGTGTATAGAAATGCAACAGATTTCTGTGTATTATTTTTATAACCTGTGACTTTACTGAATTCATTTATCAGTTCTTTGGTGGAGTCTATAGGGTTTTTTATATGCAGTGTCATGTCATTTGCAAATAGTGGAAGTTTTACTTCTTCCTTACCAATTTGGGTGCCTTCTGTTTCTTTATGTTGCCTGATTACTGTGGCTAGGACTTCCAATACTATGTTGAATTGGTGAGAATGGACATCCTTGTCTTGTTCCTGATCTTGGAGGAAAAGTTCTCGAGTTGATGTTAGCTCTAAGTTTTTTCATATATGGCCTTTATGTTGAGATATGTTCCCTCTAAACCTCCTTAGTTCAGAGTTTTTATTATGAATGGATATTGTACTTTGTCAAATGCTTTTTCTACATCTACTGAGATGATAATATTTTTTCCTTTCTCTTGTAAATGTGATGTATCATATTAATTGATTTGTGAATACTGAACCACCCCTGCATCCCTGGAGTAAATCTCACTTGATTGTGGTGAATGATTTTTTAACTGTATTGTTGGATTCAGTTTACTAATATTTTGAGGATTTCTGCATCTATGTTCAGCAGAGATACTGGCCTACAGTTTTCTTTCTTCATCATGTCTTTACCTGGTTTTGGTATCAGCATAATGCTGGCCTTATAGAACGAATCTGAAAGTTTTCCTCCTCTTCTAGTTTTTGGAAATTTTGAGATGAACAGGTATTAACTCTTCTTTAAATATTTGGTAGAATTCACCTGTGAAGCCATCTGGTTCTGGACTTTTACTTGTTGGGAGTTTTTCAATTACTGATTCAATTTCATTGTTACTACATGGTCTACTCAAATCTTCTATTTCTTCGTGATACAGTTTTTGTGTTGAAGTCCTTTAACTTTTGTTTACCTAGGAAACCCTTTATCTCTTTTTCAATTCTGAATAACTTTGCTGGGTATTCTTGGTTGTAGGGTTTTTTTTTTTGTTTGTTTTTTCCTTTCAGGACTTTATATCATGCCACTTCCTTCTGACTTAGAAAGTTTCTGATAAAAACTCAGGTGTTTCCCTTGTATTTAACTATTTTCTCTTGCAGCTTTTAAAATTCTCTCTTCATCACTATTTTTTTGCCATTTTAATTATTATGTGTCTTAACGTGGACCTCCTTGGGTTCATTTTATTGGAGACTCTCTGTGCCTTTTGGATTTGGATGTGTGTTTTCCTTGCCGAGACTGGGGAAGCTTTCAGCTCTTATTTCTTTAAATAAGTTTCCTGCCCCCTTTTCTCCTTCTTTTTCTCCTGGGATCCCTATAACATAAATGTTATTATGCTTAATGATCGTGCTGAGTTCCCATAAGCTATTTATTCTCATTTTGTATTGTTCTTTTTTCTTTTTGCTCTTCGGCTTGGTTGCTTTCTGTTACCCTGTCTTCCAGATTGTTGATTTGTTCTTCTGCATATTCTAATTTATTGTTGATTCCCTCTAGTGCATTTTTAATGTCAGCTATTGAGTTCTCTAGGATCAGGAATAGTTTAATAACATTGGAATTAGCTGTTCTTTGAAGGTTGAACAGAAGTAAGCTTTGAAACCATTCAATCTTAACTCCCTGCACTTCCCCCCCACACACACACATCGCTTTCTGTGGTGGATTTAAAAAATACTTTCCAGGTTTCTTTAGTAAATAACATTGAGTTTTAGAACTAAGTTTCCTGGCTTGCTTCAGAAAATTACATTAATGTCATTTAGCATTTGTGTTATATCTTTCTTCCAAGGAGTTCAAATTGCATTATAG
The DNA here is from genome assembly GCF_024610735.1 of Ursus americanus. Taxonomy (NCBI): domain Eukaryota; kingdom Metazoa; phylum Chordata; class Mammalia; order Carnivora; family Ursidae; genus Ursus; species Ursus americanus. The sequence continues at coordinate 90,758,529 of NC_142164.1, forward strand.
CAATTACAGAAATAAGAATCAAGATACTAGAACTGGAAGGAACCTTAAAAATAACCTAACTCAACCTTCTCATTTCATAAATGAGTTCACATAAACATTAATTTTCACATAATTTAGTTTCGGTTAAGAAAGTAGTTTATTAGGGGTAACTTCAGATGTAGAAATGTTCATATAAGCTACATAGTCAGCTAAATAATATTTGGTTTAGGAAATGTTGGGATCCTTCACTTTCCAGGTTTAGATTAAATGATGTTAAGCCAGGAACTGAAATACCCAACAGGTGTTCTTTTAGTGAAAATCTTCACTCATTATACTGATTATCAGTTAACTTTTCTAAATCATTCTTTAGCTGTTTTTGTATATTGAATGTGGAGACTAATAGGAATGGATTATCATATATCTTCACTTTATTCTCACCTAAAAGTGGAAAGGTTTGGAACAAGACTGTGCCCTTTCCTCATGATCATTAGACTTTCTTCCATATCCAACTTACCAAGTCTTTGTCTAAAGCCCCAGGGACAGACTTGCTTCTTATGTTTACAGTATTCTCTAAGTCTTCTGGAAATGACCCACTCAGATCTAACTCAGATCGACTTCGGTCTGGAGGAAGGAAGAGTAAAGGAGAGATATGAATCAGCTTATTTTGTAAGAAGATTTCAGTTTTCATTGCAAATGTTTTATCTTTATTCCCATTCTTTCTAGGCACAGGGCATGGAGTGTCACGAAAGCAACAGAGTCAATAAGTTCACACTGTTTATACTAACACACTTTTCTAAAAAATTTTTTTGAAATTTTCTTGGATAGCATTGCCAACAGTGATGTCTTCATTTCATCTTCAATTAAAGAAAGCTTAATGTTCTATTGTAAAATGCAAATTTTTAAGCTGTTTAAGGTTCCTGTTTTTCTCATAGACTGAAAAACTCTTATTGAATGGGTCCTTAAAATATAATCAGCCCATGGAAAAAATAAAGCGTGACTCATTCCTGATTTATATACTTGGAGAATTCACTGTGCTTTCATATCTGACATAAAATGCTATTAAATGAGATAGCAAGATTCTTTCATATGAAAAGGGAGTGGCTATAGGTAAACTGAGAGGAAGTTCTATTTCTTTAGGCACCAGAACATTCTTTCATCAGAGGAACACTTTGTTTTTAAAAATATAATTTAAAGAACGATGCACAGTTCAGGAATGCTGTGGACAACTTACTAAGACACAGTTTATTTACACAGAACGAACAGTCCTGCTGAGAGAGATCCAGCTGCTCATCATGAGAAAGATTAAAGAGAGCAATCACGTACTTGGATTTGAAATAGTAAATTAAATAATGCAGAAGTGCTTAGGACAGTGCCCGACACAGAATACGTACTCAATAAACAGGAGCTGTTGACTAGCTGTTGATGATCTATGAGGTTGGCCTCTGTGCTAGATTAAAATTTTTAACGGGAGAACCAATCTTGTCATCCTGAACAAAATGCGACAATAACCACATATATTTAGAATATGCTTTGGGAGCTTCCTGACTAGGAAAGACTCCCCAACTCAGCACACAGAATAAAGCCTCAGGCTTTATGCAAATATCATCATTAGGTAACAGTTACCTTTCTCATGTTGAGGATTTTGTCATGATTTTAATTCTACACAGTGGACATAAGCTTCATAACTATGGCAAATTTCTCTAAAGACTTTTCTTATTCGTAGGTAATCAAATCACAACACCAATAATACCTGCTTCCCAGGGTTGCTGTGATGGAAGTGAAATGATATACCGTATTTGAATATGCCATACAAATGAAAAGGGTTGTTATTAATACCTTAATGCTGCTTGCAAATAACTTTTTATTTAAACCACAGGATAATTAATCTGTCTAGATATAGGGCATTTATGACCACCATGTCAAATGAACTATCATTTCCTTGAATTCTGGGAAAGCGCCTTTACCTTTCCCTCAAACGAACCAATTATGTTTCCTACACTCCTGCACTGACATTTGGTATAGCTCTGAAACTTGGCAGTGATGACTGACAAGTGTATACACTTAACAAATGGATTTTGCATGAATGCAAGAGGCTCAGGTATTACCTGGGTCCGCATTTAAGCTGTTCTTATGGAATGGGCCTACCATGATGGATCAAGGAAAGATGGCTATTTTCTAAATCATGGAACATCCACTTAATATCACACAAGGCAGTTAATTTCAAATGATTTAGTCACTTAAAAAAAAAAGAGTAACCATGCTGTAAATACCCACCTGAGGAGAGGGAGATCTCAGACACCGCTATGGAAGGTGTACCAGAAACGTTTCTGCGATGACTCTTTGTGAGGTCCTCATAAGTGCTTTCAATGGCAGCCAAATCCACGGAATTTTCAGAACCATGTTCCTTCTCACGAAGTAAAAATGAAAAAAAAACCCATTATAATGCCTGTAATTTACTTTAAAAGCCTCCCATCTGAATATACTGCAGGATGACCATATTTATGTCCTATTCCTCTTTCGGAGGAGCTAGCTGACATTTGGGGGGACCCTCACCAGGAGTCCATATAACTCTAAGGCTTACTATCAATAATTGCTCCATAAAATCTATACCAAGAGGTTTGTTAATTAGCACAAAAGTTGTTCAAAATAATTCTTCATTCACAAAATTGTGAGTGTTCTAATACATGGTTAGCAAGAAAGATGATATAATATCTCCAACCTTACACGAACTTTATATAAGAATCTGGCTAGCTTTGCGTCCCCAGAGTAATACTCAAGCTTAGTACTCTGGTCCTATGTTTATCCCCACTCTCAACACCCTGTTTCCCCAGCCACCGCTTACCTCCTCTACCCCGATTTAACAGAACACCATGACCCACAATCCAGATTAACACATGGCATCGAAGGGCCCCCAGGATACTGCCCCAGCCTTGGGCCAGACTCTGTGCTGATTGCTCAGTGCCTCTGCCAGATCAGTTACTAAACATTTTGAATATCATTCCTTGTTAGGTCGCCAAGAAGTAGGGGTAATCATCAACTATCCACACACTTCTCTGGCTATTGAACGGTACTGCTTGCTAAGTTTAGTATAAATACTTATGAAATTTTAAATATGCCTTTTACCTTATCAGCAAGTACAACTCAGACTATAAGTATTGAAAGAAATCTTCTATTATTAGTCAATCTGTCTGAATGCCTTTTGGCTTTTCCTGAAAAATATTTATAGAATCTGACTGTTCGTAGCCTCTGCTTTAAGTTCATGATTTATTTTTCTGAAGTCGCATTATAGGAAGAGTTGATATTTTAAATAAATATTGATTTTTTATATTCAGTATTGAGATACTATTTTTACTAAAGCATAGTTCACATATGATATTAGTTTCAGGTAGATAACACAGTGATTTGACAATTGTATACATTATGCAATGCTCACCACAATTAGTGTAGTCACCATCTGTCACCATGCAATGTTATTACAATATTATTGACTCTATTCCCTATCCCCTACTTTTCATCTCCATGACTTATTTATTTTATAAATAGAAGTTTGGACCTCTTAATCTCCTCCACCTATTGCACCCATCCCCTCATTCCCCTCTCCTCTGGCGACCACCAGTCTATTCTCTAATATATATGAGTCTGTTTCTAGTTTTGTCCCAGTTTGTTCATTTATTTTGATTTTTAGGTTGCACATATAAGTGAAGTTATATGGTATTTGTCTTTCTCTGTCTGACGTACTTCTGTTAGCATAACACCCTCTAAGTCTATCTGTGTTGTCACAAATGCTATGATCTCATTCTTTTTTATGGCTGAGTAATATTCCAGTGTGTGTGTGTATGTGTGTGTGTGTGTGTGTACACACCACATCTTCTTTATCCATTCATCTATCAGTGGACATTGGGGTTGCTTCCATATCTTGGCTATTGTAAATAATGATACAATATACATAGGGGCACAAATATCTTCTTCAATTAGTGTTTTGGTTTTCTTTGGGTAAATACCCAGTAGTGGAATTACTGGATCATATGGTAGTTCTACTTCTAATTTTTTTGGAGAAACCTCCATAATGTTTTCCACAATGGTTGTACCAATTCGCATTCCCACCAACGGTGCACAGGATTCACGACCTCCCCTTCTATCTCCTTGTTCCAAAGCCTAGTTTCTCACCTGCAGTAAGACAATGGCATCCTAACTGGCCTCCTGGCTTCTCCATTTGTTTCCCTACAACTGTTTCTCAGCACAGCCCCCAGATCCCGTGTAAAGAGAAGCCACATCCTCTGCCCATTTTTTAACTGGAGTTTTTGGTTTGGGGGTGTTGAGTTGTATAAGTTCTTTATGTATTTTGGATTAAGGAGTGCACTTATCGTGATGAGCACTGGGTGATGTATGAATTGCTGAATCACTATATCGGACACCTGAAACTAAAATAACACTATGTTAACTATACTGGAGTACAAAAAAACTTAATTAAAACATAAAAACAAAAAAAATTACAAAGAAAAGCCACATCTGCTCAAAACCCTCCAACCGTCCTCACCTTATTCCAACTAAATGTCAAAATGCATACAGTAGTCTGGCCCTGTTACCTCTCTGAGCTCATTTCCTAGTACTTCTCCCTTTACTCCTTCACAACAGCGACACTGGCTGCCCTGTTCTTCCTTGAACATACCTGGCATGTTCCCACTTCAGAGTCTTAGCACTGGCCATTTCTCCAGGGGCATTAAAAATATTTTAGATGCTGGCTGAACACGGGCACTGACCATTCAAGATGGAGGCCAGCCATAAGTAATTGGAGCAGCCTTTCCTGTATGTGTACCTGCTGAATACTAGCGCTGTGCCTGCCCGAAGGGGCACCTTGCTACAGACTCCTGCATGGCTAATTCTTTCACTTACTACACTCTTAGCCTGACTAGGACCAAGAGTTCTTAAATATAGACGTCAGCTACATGTATGGAGTTTCCTGCTTAACCAAAAAATCCAGATGCTCATTTATTTAAAAGAATAACTTCCACATTCCATATATATTTCATGTATAATGCAATTTAAGTCTTCATTATGTGTTGATCTTGAATTTTAGCAGTTTTATAGAACAAGAAACTATCAAAAATATCAAGACTCTACTTTTCCTGATTTAAATCAGTCTGGAAAATGTTTAGTGCAGTTAACTTATGAACATCTTGACAAATAACATGGAGGCTCAAAAGCAGAGACTAGAATTCTAAACATTATTTATATTTTGTTTAAACCATATAACCACCACCTTTGAACCTGCTCTTTCCTTTTGCTTCACATTTCTGGCTTCCCACCAGGAGCTAAGGATGCAGGAGGTTCAGTCCTGATATAGAAGCTTCTTTCTTTCTTTTTTTTTTTTGTTAAAATCAATTTGAACTTTATTATGTTAGTCACCGTACAGTACATCGTTAGTTTCTGATGTAGTGTTCCATGATTCACTGTTTGCGTATAACACCCAGTGCTCATTGTAACACATGCCCTCCTTAAAACCCATCACCAGACTACCCCATCCACCCACCCCTCTTCCCTCTGAAACCCTCAGATTTTTTTCCCGGAGTCCATAGTCTCTCATGGTTCGTCTCTCCCTCTGATTTCCCTCCCTTCTGTTTTCCTTTCCTTCTCCTAATGTCCTCTGTGCCATTCCTTATGTTTCACATATGAGTGAAACCATATAATTGTCTTTCTCTGCTTGACTTATTTCACTTAGCATAATCTCCTCCAGTTCCATCCATGTCGATGCAAATGGTGGGTATTCATCCTTTCTGGTGGCTGAGTAATATTCCATTGTATATATGAACCACATCTTCTTTATCCATTTGTCTGTTGAAGGGCATCTCGGCTCCCTTTTGAGTTTAACTATTGTGGACATTGCTGCTATGAACATTGGGGTATATGGGCCCCTTCTCTTCACTACATCTGTATCTTTGGGGTAAATACCCAGTAATGCAACTGCCGGGTCATAGGGTAGCTCTATTTTTAACTTGTTAAGGAACCTCCATACTGTTTTCCAGAATGGCTGTACCAGCTTGCATTCCCACCAGCAGTGTAAGAGGGTCCCCCTTTCTCCGCATGCTCTCCAACATTTGCTGTTTCCTGCCTTGTTAATTTTTGCCATTCTAACTGGTGTAAGGTGGTATCTCGATGTGGTTTTGATTTGAATTTCCCTGACGGCTAATGATGTTGAACATTTTTTCACATGTCTGTTACTCATTTGTACGTCTTCCTGATAAAGAAGTTTCTACAATTAAATAGCATAAACAGCACACTTCGAGATACAGAGAACTCAAACCCAACCAGGCCATGATGGTGAGGTCGAGTCTCAGAGGCTGGGGGTCCTTTCGCATTTGAGTACTTACTCTAATGCTGACTGAAGTCACACTGTGTGTGCTTGGGGCCGGTGACCTCTGAGTGACGGGGGTCACACCACTGCTCCGGCTGCTCTTCGGGGTTGCAGGGCCTGCTTCCTGGTCATTAAGATCTGATGAACCAGTACTTCCCCTAAAGGAGAAAGAATATTCTGACTCTAACGTGGTCAGCAGCTACCATGTCGCTTTCCTCCTCAAACACTCACTAGGTTTAAGCCCATTTGTCTGACTCCAGGGTTTTCATAAGTGAGCTTCGCCCTACCTTTCCAGCTTTATCTCCCACTGCTCACCAGCATTCTCCCAGCCTGGACAGGCTCCTTGCTGTCCTCTCAACTCACCACACTCATGGCTCCTGCTTCTACCTCTAAGGCTTTTGCTCATGTTCTCTCCACCTGATAGGCTCTATTTGCCACTCCCTGTTTATGCAAACCTTCTCCATCCTTCAAGGCTCAGCTGAAGTCCAGCCTCCCCCATCAGGACTTTCCTGTCATTTGCAAGCCTTGTCAACTTCTGCTCCACTCAATTCTTATTGACTTACAGTCTTTGCTAAACTGTGCAGTCTTCGAGTACAGGATGTCTTATTTGGCTTCAAGTGATCCACATATGTGGGCCTTGGTGCTTCTTTCAACCTAAACTCCTTGGGGACAGAGTTCATATTTACTATGATATCTCCACCACCTTCATAATACCTTAGTGCAAAGGAGGCACTCGGGACATATTTAATCAAAGAGTGGAAATTATGTTGTTTTTCTGTGTGTTGTTTCAGTGTCTGACTCATGATGCACATTTAATAAATGTGGTATAAAAATAATGACATTTGGTAAATGGGCTTGACTCACTTTGTTTGCTAAAACTGATTCAATTCCATTCAATAATGATTAATAAAAAAAACAGTTCCTGCCCTTAAGGTGAACACAATTTTCTCATCACATGGAGTTTCATAAGTAAGTGTAAGTTTTGACAAATTACAGTTTAAGAGAAGTGTTTGTTCTATTTTATTCTTTATCCTTGGGGAGGACAAAATACACTAAGTGGTAAAATAGAAGCTTTTGTGAATTTCACTCTTTTATTTACTGTTTAATAAGTTATAAGTGCATCTATAATAATAAACATTTAACCGTTTAAAGCCTCGTTTAAAGCAGTGATAGTTAACAGTGATTAGAATTTACAGTCGACCCAATCGGAAAAGATATGCAAAAGAACAGAGAAAGGGTGTTTTTTTTTTTCTTTTTAAAGAATGTCTGACTGTGCACGTGACATTACTGGAAGACAAATCTGGCAGGAGAAAGAACTGGCATTGACTGCTGCAGCTATCAACTACAGCTTGTAAGTTTTTCTAGACTGTGCACCAGAGAGGCCACGAAAATCAAATCAAATATGCCCTGACTTCGACAGCCAGCTACCACCACCCTCCATAAGTAGGCAAATGGAAGCTACATTTACTGAGTATTTTCTAGGTGTTTGACACTTTCCACTCCCCAACATCCCTGTAAAAAAAAAAAAAAGAAAAGAAAAAGAAAAAGATACCAATAGTCTTTTAAAGATAAGAAAACTGAGTCTTGGAGAGGTTAAACAATTATTCCATATAGGCACACATGTGTCTGTGTCCACACACAACACACACCACCACTACCACATTCTCACACGGTTAGTACGTAGCAAAGTCAGGATAAAAACTGAGACCTGCCTGCCTACCCAAACCTGTGCTCATTCCAGTTGCTCATATTACTTACTCTTCATTTCACCAAGAGCGGGTTGATACAACCAGGCAGGTTCTGCATTGATAGAAGGAGCTATCATGCGGAAAATAATCCAAGGATCAGAGGGCTGGGAGTTAGTTCCTTGGAATCTGATTAAGAGAACTAAAAATTCTCTGGGTAGCATTCTTCTTAATTACTTTATTTGAGATAAAGAGTGAGAGAGAGAAAGCACGAGAGTGGGGAGGGTCAGAGGGAGAAGCAGACCCCCGCTGAGTAGGGAGCCTGATGTGGGATTCGATCCTGGGATTCCAGGATCATGACCTGAGCCAGAGGCAGACACTTAACCGACTGAGCCACCCAGGCAACCCTGGGTAGCATTGTTCTAATACCACATAGAAATAGTCTCTGGCTGCTTCTTCTAGAGATAGCACTCTGAATGAATTATAGATTGCTCAGGAGGGTCTAGGACTCTGTCTTAATTCTGATGACAAGAGATATAAAGTTTTGTGATTAAATAAATTGATATGATTTGAAATTAGAAGTTCCTTGGTAAATTTCCTGAGCCCTCCTCCCTCAGGGACTATACTTCCTGCACTTGACAACAGTTAGCCACCCAACTGATTTTGCTCATCTCAGAAGTCCTAGGTTTTAGAGACCTACTCAGTAACGCTGTGCTGTGATAGTAGGTTCTCTACTCTCAGAACAATGTTACCACAAAAATTTCTCTCCTTACTATTTTAAGTAAAATCTCCTTGAAACAAGAAAGGATAGACATGAATCTTGCAGAAATGAGCCAAGAAGTTATGATCCAAAGGGACTCATGCAGATATATCTGCTTGTGCCGGTCCTAACCATTCTTCCTGACCCAGGTGGTTTTGAAAAAGTCCCCATCATGGATTTGCTTTGCTGGAACCAAAAGTCCTACTTATGGAGAAGCTCTAACAGAAGTTGATTAATTGTGGCGATGACATTCAAAAGGCTATCCTGTAATAGGAAAACAAGTCTTATGATTATAAGTCAGCTACTACAAATCATTGCCAGACTCATCTCAAAAAATGACATATAATTTCACATTTGTCCCTGACATTTACTGTGAGCTTTTCAAAAATATTTTCCTCTCAACTGGTTGTTTCAGTTTGTTAGACTAAAAAAGATTTAGTCTAATGAGGCAGAATATCATAAATATTTGGGTGCCAACTCTTTTAGATGTTATATAAAATATGACATGAAATACATAAATCTTTGACACTTAAATAGGAAGAGGATAAAGCCTTCCTCAAGTCTAGATTCAAGGAGTTTAAAGTTCAATTTGGAAAGAGCTATTTTTTTGGGCAGAGAACCTGAAGAGAAATCTTTCCAAAGAAGGCATACAGATGGTCAACAGACACATGAAAAAATGCTCACCATCACTCATCATCAGGGAAATACAAATCAAAACCACAATGAGATCTCCCCTCACACCTGTCAGAACTGCTAGAATCAAAAAGACAAGAAACAACAAGAGTTGGTGAGGATGTGGAGAAAAGGGAACCCTCGTGCACTATTGGTAGGAATGTAAATTGGTGCAGCCACCGTGGAAAACAGTGTGGAGGTTCCTCAAAAAATTAAAAGTCAAAATATCATATGATCCAGTAACCCCACTACTGGGTATTTACCCGAAGAAAACAAAAACACTAATATAAAAAGACATATGCGCCCCTTATGCTTACTGCAGCATTATTTACAATAGCCAAGATATGGAAGCAGCCCAAGTTACCACTGAGAGATGAGTGGATAAAGAAGATGTGGTGTGTATACAATGGGATATTATTCAGCCGTAAAAAAAGAATGAAATCTTGTCATTTGTGACAACAGAGATGGACCTAGAGGATATAATGCTGAGTGAAATAAATCAGTCAGAAAAAGAAAAATACCGTATGATTTCAGTCATATGTGGAATCTAAAAAACAAATGAATACACAAACAAAAAGTAGAATCAGACCTATAGATACAGAAAACAAACTGGTAGTTGGAGGGGAGAGGATGGGCAAAATGAGTGGAGTGGGAGATAAAGGCTTCCAGGCATAGAATGAAGAAGTCATAGGAATAAAAGGTGCAGCATAGGGAATACAGTCAATGGCATTTTGTGGGTTTTTTTTAAAGATTTTATTTATTTGACAGAGAAAGAGAGCGAGCAAGCACGAGCAGGGGGGGCGAGAGAGGGAGAAGCAGGCTCCCCACCGAGAAGGGAGCCCAACATCGGGCTCGATCCCAGGACCCTGGGATCATGACCTGAGCCGAAGGCAGACGCTTAACCGACTAAGCCACCCAGACGCCCCCAGTCAATGGTATTGTAACAGTGCTGTATGGTGACAGATGGTAGCTACACTTCCAGTGAGCACAGCATAACATATAGACTGGTTGAATCACTGTTGTACACCTAAAATGAATGTGATGCTGTGCGTCAGCTATACTTAAAAAAAATGGAGGGGCACCTGGGTGGCTCAGTCGTTAAGCGTCTGCCTTCAGCTCAGGGCATGATCCCAGAGTCCTGGGATCAAGTCCCACATCAGGCTCCTCCGCTGGAAGCCTGCTTCTTCCTCTCCTACTCCTACTCCTCCTGCCTATGTTCCCTCTCTCGCTGGCTGTCAGTCTCTCTCTGCCAAATAAATAAATAAAATCTTTTTAAAAAAATGGAAAAGCTGTATTTTTTTAGATTTTTATTTATTTGTCGGGGGGGAGAGAGAGAGAGAGAGAAAACAAGCAGGGGGAGGGGCAGGCAGAGGGAGAAGCAGGTTCCCCACTGAGCAGGGAGCCCATTGTGAGACTAGATCAGAGGACCCCAGGATCATGACCTGAGCCAAAGGCAGACACTTAACCGACTGAGCCACACAGGCATCCCTGAAAGAGCTATTTTTGATTCAGATATCATGTTACTGATACTTATATCAGAAGTATTAGAAAGTGTCAATAAAACTTTAAGCTAAAATTTGCTTAAAGGGAAACTGACAAGAAAGAGATATATTTTTCCTGTTCTAATAGGGCCCAAAGCATGGGGATAGGACACTGCCTAGGGAGCTCGGATGTTCCAGGTTACTTGAAAGACACATTTCCTAGAGAAGGAAACAGTCTCATTTACTTTAGCTTATGAAATATACTTTAAAAGCCTTCCATTTTGTTATCTCTAATCTCAAGCTGGCCCAAAATCTTGATAATGGCTTTCTAGATGTATTTTATGTATGTATGTATGTATGTATTTAAAGATTTTATTTATTTGAAAAAGAGAGAGAGAGAGAGAGAGAGAGAGAGAATGAGTAGGGGGAGTGGCAGAGGGAGGAGAAGCAGACTCCCCGTGGAGCAGGGAGCCTGCGACAGGGCTGGATCCCAGGACGCTGAGATCATGACAGGAGCCAAAGTCAGACGCTTCACCAACTGAGCCACCCAGGCGCCCCTAGATATACCTATTTTTAGATAAAGGATCTAAGGATAGGGGAGAGAGACTATAATGAGTTGCCTTTATGGATTATGAAACTGTCTCCCAGGAGTTGTAGTCTGAAAAGCATTTCCCAGGATGCAACCTTCCCAGAGTGGGCTGACAATGTTGAGTCTGTGCCTGCACGGTTAAATGAGTGCTCCCCTAAGGAAGATCAACTAAAAGGCAGCACTGATCTGAGAGACAGGAACACTCACTGGCTAGTGCACAGCATGACACAGGGACCGCATGATATTCTTTCTGTGGTTTATGCACTCTCCTAACTTTTTTTAGTCAGATCTGAAATGGATATGTAAGAAAAACCAGGGAGGTTGCAGCTGGCAAGTGAGGTGATCCCATTAAATGCGAAAGAGATGTTAAAAATGAGAAAGAAAAGAGAAAAAAGGTGAACATAGTTCAGCTTTCTAGTCTTTGGTGATCCCAAAATGCTTTGTCTTTGTCGACAGTCTTTTGTGAGATGGGTGGCCCTCATCCTTGGCTTCATATCAGAAACACTGGGGAAGCTTTTAAAAATTCCCATACCCAAGGGTTAAGCGTCTGCCTCTGGCTCAGGTCACGATCTCGGGGTCCTGGGATTGAGCCCCGCACTGGGCTCCACACTTACTGGAGAGTCTGCTTCTCCCTCTCCCATTGCCCTTCTCCCTGCTTGTGCTCCTTCTCTTTCTCAAAATAAATAAATAAATAAAATCTTTAAAAAATCCCCATGCCCAGACTACATCCAAGACTAATCACATCAGACTCTGGGCTTGAGATCTAGGCCTAGAGGATCGATAAGCTCTAATGACACTCCCATCCCCCAGGGATTTCAATATGCAGCCAAGGTTGAGAAATACTGGGCTAAACTGTGGATTGGTTTAAATTTACTGATCTCAGACATCTCTGTACCTGTAATTTCCCCCCTCTCATACCACTATGTCTTAACCCCAGTGTTCACATCAAGAGAGCTGAGCTGTCCTCCAGACTTAGCCTGTGATAAATGGAAGGACGCCTTCTGGGTTAGTGAGTGAATCTGTTACACCAGGACTCAGCCAACTATGGCCCATGGATTGAATTGGGACCACCACCTGTTTTTGTATAGCTTGTGAGCCAAGCATGGTTTTTACATTTTTAAGTAAAACAAAAACAAAAACAAAAAAACACTTTATAACATGAAAATGACATGAAATTCAAATTTCAGTACCCACAAATAAAGTTTTATTGTAATGCTGGCAAGCCCATCCATTTATGTACAGTCTACAGCTGCTTTCATGCTCCAACAGCGGAGTTGGGTAGTTGAGAAAGAGACTATACGGCCCACAAAGGCAAACGTATTAACTGTCTATATATCTACAGAAAGTTTATTGACTCCTGTGAGTGTCGCCCATGCACACAGGCACACAACACAGAGATACGGGAATCTCCATTTAAAAACCAAACTCTTTGGAGAGGTCAACACATCCTCAAAGAATGAATTTCAGGTATTGGGTACATGCGTATATACATACATATGCGCATATGTATGTGTGTTTTATTCTTAAGCACAAGAGCTTTGGAATACAGAATTAGGGAAGCAGAGAAATTAGGAAAAAGCAGAAATCCATTTGGAAGCTTCTCTAGCTGCCATTTCTTCTGAAGTCACTGTCTTTCTGTGGCTTAATTACACATATTTTCCTTCCTTTTCCTTTTTGGAGAAAGGACAAAGATGCAACGTGACAGGTGTTCAATGACATTTTGTTCAATGAATCTGAGTGTTAATTATATAAAGAACCATAAGAACTTTATAATTTCATTTACTAAAACAAAGGGTGATTTGTTTGGTGGCTTGAAAATGTTTAGTGTTTCCTTAAAGGACCTGTTCTCTTTAGGAAGACTCTCTCTAAAGTAGAGGAGATGGTCACCAGGAGGGAAGGACCATGAGTGGGTATGAAGGAAACAGAAAAGGTAAAATACCCAGTCTGATAATATTTTGGTCTTTTACCATCACAGTAGAATCCTGATCCCATGTCTTCTTTCTAAATAATGGATGGAAGCCAGTTGGAAGAGAGAGGCCAGCAGCCATGAAAAACTTTGGGTGAAATCAAAGCCAAGAGCAAGAAGAAAGCCAACTGCCTTCCTCCGTGGACACTAGGGAATGCAAGTGTTTAGCAGAACTTAGCTTTCAGTAACTGAATGGAACAGGTACGTACTTCACTAAACTCTTGTTCTACCTTAAGAGAAAGGTCATCAAGGTTATCCAAAGCCATCCACATCTTGGTCCAACTTAGCTCTTCATTTCATCTCGTGTATACTACACTTCAATATTTACACTCTAAAAACCCTGAACTATTTATTTTCCAGGACATGCAACATTGCTTTATACCCTTTTCTTTTGTACTTTCTACTTCCTCTATTTCATTCTTAACTTTGTTCACCTGGCCAAGCCCTCCTCATCCCTTAAAACTGCTTAAAGGTCATCTCCATGAAGCTTCCCTGAATCCTCTGAAAGGATAAATGCCTCTCTCTGGTTTTCCCATAGCACACACAACATCTTTTTAACATGATACAATATGGTCTTAAAATCATTTGGTTGTCTTAAAATTATCTTCCCTGACAAAGTTTGGGAAGTCCATGAAGGGGTAGAATAGTATCATTGTCTAAGCACTCTCACACTTAATTACCATTTGGAATAGAATACTAGGTCAATAATGTGGACAGAACTGTGTGTTGAATTTATCTGTATAAATAAAATTCATAGGTGAGCAAGTCCTATACCTCTACTCCTCAGGGAAGAAGAAAGACCATTATCGTATCTTAGCTACCCTGAGAAAGTACATATCACACAAGACCCCTGAGTGAAAAAAAATTATTATACTGGAGGAGGGAAATGTGTTAAATTTAGTTCATTGAAACAGAACACATCAGGGCAGGGAATCTTTGTGGAATAACTGGAGAAAAAGATAAGATAGCAAGGAGGTGACCATTAAGAATGAGGCAAGTCAAGAACCCAGCTGTAATCCAGCCAAAGTATAATATCCGGAGTCTGGCTGAACTACCAAGTCTCTGTAACTCCTCACATTACTGTCATTATAAAAAGGAAAGTTACATGTATATAAAGTAAATAGAAATCAGGGGTGGAGCAACCAGTGGTCTGACAAACTGCCTTTGGAAGAGGGACAAGAGCGGTTGGGGAGGGATGCGGTAGCGGACGGCAGAGACACCACCCCTTTCCCCTCGGCCCTCACCTCTACCCGCAGAGTCCTGTTGACTGGGAAAAACCACAACTCTATGCCCGAAGACTTTTTTGGATCACAAGAGCATGGAGTGCCTGTGCGCAGAACAAGTCCCAAGTGCCAGAGAGTTAGTGCTCTAGAATTAGTCCTCAACCAGTCATCAACAGGGAGCTGGTGTATACATACCTCGGATTCTCAGTCTCTTGACTGGATAATTCTGAGGTGTATTATATACTGTTTCCTATATTTGGCCACTGAGATTGAGCTCTGGTTGCCCATAGCGGTAACTGGCTTAATGACACCCTCTTTTTGGCTTTCGCTCCTTCCCTGGATCACTTCCCCACTCCCCTTGGGTTTCCAAGATCACATCCTAAACCAATTACTTACTCTTGAATCCTTATTTCAGGGTCTGTTCTGGGGGAGCCCAAATCAAGGTAGTGTGTATGGTGGGCAAAAGACGAGTAAAAAGGGATGATTGTGAGGTATAAATAGAAGTTTCTAGCTGAAGATGTGCTTGGCAATTCCAGACCCCATGTTGCTCCCACTGATATGTTCACAGTCTAAGTAAATAACCTTGTGAATCTGATATGCTTGCCGTATTCTCCAGTGTGATGAATGCTGCTGAGAAACACAGCATCACAACCTTCATCCATTTTTTACTCAACAGAGTGAATTTTAACTTCAAAGTTCCATTTTTCCTTTGTTTTTTAGGGGACATCATTGATGTCTTACCCAGATCAGCTCAGATCATTTGTACCAGCTCTGTGTGCCCATGTCCAGCTTCTGAGTGCTTTCCTGCTAATGACTTGCACCTATGGCCTTCAGAGACCTTTAGCACTGCAGCCTAGATATGCTTTGGCATGTCTCCCCTACCCCCATAGTTAGAGTTGTCAAATAAAATACAAAACTCCCAGTTAAATTTGGATGTCAGATAAATAATGAATACTTCTTAGTGTAAAAATATACTAATATTAACTGAGGGTTTTAGAGGGGCGGGAGGTGGGGGGATGGGCTAGCCCGGTGATGGGTATTAAGGAGGGCACGTATTGCATGGAACACTGGGTATTATATGCAAACGATGAATCATGGAGCACTACCTCAAAAACTATATAGTATATAAATGAAAATAATATTTCATGGGGGTCAACTTATTTATTTACTTACTTATTTTTTTAAAGATTTTATTTATTTGACAGAGAGAGAACGCGAGCACCAACAGGGGGAGCAGCAGGCAGTGGGAGAGGGAGAAGCAGGCTCCCCGTGGAACAGGGAGCCTGATGCGGGGCTGGATCCCAGGACCCAAGGACCATGACCTGAGCCGAAGGCAGACGTTTCACCAACTGAGACACCCAGGCGCCCCGGATATCAACTTCTTTAAAAGTCGTTTATCTGAAATTCAGATTTACCTGGGCGTCCATCCTGTATTTTTATTCACTAAATCTGGAAACCCTATCCAAAGGAATCCACGGTCAACGACTAATTGGTGTAGGAGTGCAATGGTCCAGCTCCTCAAAATGGAAAACCTCAGAGACACACTTTATGATCCAGAATCCCTTGCAGGATCAAGCTGAGTTTTCACATTCAGGCCTCACCTGAGACAGCACATTGCTTGGGTTCTTTCCCTTCTTTATTCTGCTTCTGTTCCTCCTGTACTGGTTTCTTCTGGAATCGTTTCGTGAATAAATCACTTGCTTACGCATCCTCGTCTGAGGGTTTGTTTCTGGGTGAGGACTTCAGATAGATATCTCACAAATCAGACCACGCTGATAACTCATCATGATATAAAAGGGATTAGGAATCACTGCTCTGAAGAGCAGTCTGTTGATGAACTATAGCTTACATGCATATTCTTTTTTTTTTTAAAGTCTCTCCTGCCTCATCTGTCAAGTCCCTAGCAACAAGGGAAGAGCCCTTTGCCAGGCTCTCGTGGGAGGCTGCTGGGCCTTGCCTAACCCATTCATACTTTTCCCTGCTTTCCAACTACTGAAAAGAAAGTCAACCAGGCATCTGGTGAAACATCATTTCCGCTCTGGTATGATAGGAGTTTTAAACAAGAATGCCCAAGGCCAGCTGCTCCAAAAAAACGAGCAATGAACCATGAAGAAACAGGCATTGTGGAGGAGAAAGGGGAATTCACTGCTAAGCTAGGTCAGGGACTAGACCAAAGAGACTGGGCTCTTAAAATCTCTTTAGGGACATTTGCTGTTCCATATTTGAAAATGAGCTACGGGGGAGAATGCACTTTTGCTTGCAAAACCTAAGAAGAAAAGAGTCTGCCAGTTTTACTACTTGGCTTTGCAGAATTACTGCAGCTTCGAGCAAACCAAAAGGAGCTAATGCCTTTTGGTGATGAGAGTTGAGAAAAGATGGGCTACTTCCTGCCCAACTTTCTAAGGAATAATTCTGGGATGATGTAACTCATCTCACTGTGGCAGCCCATTAATGAGTCATCA
Organism: Ursus americanus; assembly: GCF_024610735.1. Lineage (NCBI taxonomy): Eukaryota > Metazoa > Chordata > Mammalia > Carnivora > Ursidae > Ursus > Ursus americanus. The sequence continues at coordinate 90,775,698 of NC_142164.1, forward strand.
CTTTGATAAATGCACGTTCCAGGAAAAGAACATTTGCTCTACTGATCTCCCAAACAGCTTTTTTTTCTCTTTCTTTATGGGAAAACATTGTTCTTGGCATGCTTAAACCAAAGCATCCCTGACTACTATATTCTGATCTTCTAGAAACCACTTCAGGTACTTATGATTTAAAAGATCAAGTCTACTTTGCCTCCTTTCATTTTACAACAAGAACAAGAAAATCCTGGGTCAATACACCAGTGTTTGGTGAAACATGTCCATATGACTTTATAACTTAATGATTATTTACACCCACCAGTAGATAACACACAAGAAATAAACCCAGGCAGGTGGATTCTGGAAGAACAGCAGAAGCGCTATGATACTAGGAGCATGCCCCTTCTTCTTGTTGAGTAACTGGAAGACTAATTAGTTTAAAATGGAAAAACCTGTGGGTTGGGTCAGGAGATTTTTTTTTTTTTTTAGATTTTTTTACAAGAATTCTATCTTCTTTTTATATATATTGTCCCTCTGAAATGCTAGCCTGAAGTCTTTACCAAGATGGCTCATCCATGGGAGTCCCCAAGAGGCGGGGCAAAAATAGCAACATTAAACTAGTTGTTTATCACCTCTAAATAATTTGGAGCACTGTCTGAGAGTCAGGAGTTCAACGACCAAAAACAAAAATGAGACTTTTACGGAAAGAGTCTGTGGAACTTGGCATGGGGCTACCCCAAGGTCAGTCAAAGGAAGCTATTTCAAGGACCAAAGCAACTATGGTTTGAATTGTTTTTTACCATAAAGGAAATAGATCTATATTCTCGAAAATTTGAAAAATATGGAATATAGTGACGATCTTTTGCTAGTGGATGAAAAATGATTTATTTTCTACTTTCTTATTTTTTTCTGTGTGGTTTTACGCAAAGTGCATGACTTGGCAGGAACGCTATAGAGAAAAAAGAAGCAGGTGTGGAGAGTCACCATGGAAAAAAAAAATGAATGGTCAGAAGAGGGTCCTCTCTAGGGGGATGTGGTGTTCCATATTCTAAAATGAATCACAGGGGAGAATTCAATTCTGCTTGCGTAACCTGAGGAGGCTTCACTCCCTGGCTTTGCAGAATTACTGCAGGTCCAAGAAAGCAAAAGGGAGTTAACATTGGGACAAAACAGCGAAACATGAGGGTAGATCTTTTTTCTCCTCATGGCCTTTGATAATACATTCAGCGTGAAAATAAGCCTTGACTTATGCCCCAACAGGATAAACAAAATCCAGCTTGATATGAAACCAACTATGCTCTTGGCTACCCTTTCTTTTAGCTTTTCTTGACAAGGTGGTAACTCTGTGCATAGGAGCCTCTCACCTGGCCCCACTGTTAACGAGTTAGATGAAGAGGAACTAGAAAGAAGTGGAATTTATGGAAATTCTCTGGAGCAATTCAAGTGATGAAATTATTAATAATTTTTAAAGCTACGGGGTGCCTGGGTGGCTCAGTCGTTAAGCGTCTGCCTTCGGCTCAGGGCGTGATCCCGGCGTTCTGGGATCGAGCCCCACGTCAGGCTCCTCCGCTGGGAGCCTGCTTCTTCCTCTCCCACTCCCCCTGCTTGTGTTCCCTCTCTCGCTGGCTGTCTCTCTCTGTCGAATGAATAAATAAAAATCTTTAAAAAAAATTTAAGGTCTTCTCATGTCTTTTATTTTTATTTTTTTTAAAGATTTTATTTATTTATTTGACAGAGATAGAGACAGCCAGCGAGAGAGGGAACACAAGCGGGGGGAGTGGGAGAGGAAGAAGCAGGCTCCCAGTGGAGGATCCTGATGTGGGACTCGATCCCAGGACTCTGGGATCACGCCCTGGGCCGAAGGCAGACACTTAATGACTGAGCCACCCAGGCGCCCCGTGAGCCACCCAGGTGCCCCGTCTTTAAAAAAAAAAACATTTTAAAGCTAATATATACATATATATATATATATATTAATCGCTCAGATGTTTCTTTTTCAGAAGCTTAAACAGAAAGAAGATCAAGAAATCTATGAGAAGAATTTATTTTCCCTGTACACCTCCATTAGAACTGCAGCCTTAAGTCCCAAGACATCAAGTCTCATCCCTACAGGTAACACAGATGATTCTGATAGCTGTGATTCCAGAAAGGTAAGTGCTCCCTATTTCAATTAAAATAAAAATACCCTCCTGTCTTTTCATATTATGTTGGGAGTTCTCCAAGAGGTAATCCTTTACAGGTACCTAGAAGCACCGTTTGAATAGAAATACATCAACCTTCTTCTCAGGCTCTACTACTGCCCAATCTGTATGTGCCTTACCTGTCCGAACCAGGGACTGACTTTAAACTCCGAAAGTTTTGGCTGTCTAAGTCCAAGCTGTAGCTCCGCCCACTTTCCATTTTTGGAGTTATGATTTCTCCTCTGGTTGCTGACCTGAACTTGGCCAGAAGAAATCTGAAATTATATAAATATGTCTATACTTAAAAGGTCACATTAGAGAAAAGGCATTTCAAAATTTCCTTTCAAGAATACCATTCCTTAAAAAAAAAAACAAAGAATATCATCTTCAATATTCTCAACAGTAAATAATTCTTCAATAACGTGGCCTCGGGGCTGATTGGTTGTGGGGAATTCCTGGTGCCTCTGCCATACACTGTCAAGGGGGAGGGGACAGGCAGTTATCACCTGCTCCCAAGGCCGCCCCACTTGCTGGTAAGCCAGGTCTCTGTCCCTGCTCGGAAAAAGACCATCAGCTTTGGAAGTCCCCACTGTCACCTGAGAAGGAGGAATATCGCCCGGGTTGAGTCTGTATTCAGGGATGCTAAGAATAGGGAGCCTGGACTCCCCTTGCTCAGAAAGGGGAGCTAAAGTGATTCTCCGGGACAAACTGAGGTGGCCACTGATTAGACTAAGCTCCATGAGAACAGCAACTCTGCCCTGCTGGTTTCCTGCCCGTTCCCCTGAGCCTAGAGTGATGCCTGGTACACACGAGAACCCGATCAGTTCTTGCAGAGTGAATGACTAAACCCAGGTGGTGGAAACCATCTTTCTATCTTTCGTGACGTTTCTCCCCGTGGGAGTGAAGTCTGAACAATGGAGTGTCTCATGTAGGATGAAATCTGACTCCACTGCCATTTTACTAAATTATTTAGAACTTGAGCAAAAATAGCTTTTCAGGAACTGAGATTTGAGTCATGATCCAGGCTACTGAGTGTCCAAAACATGGGGGTTTTCAAATATACTTTAAAAAAAGAACCAAAGCTATATTCTTGTTATGACAGCATTGAGAGAAGCCAGTTCATTTATCTTACATTCGGGTTTTCTAGGGGGAAAACATGTATTCCACAGGTACGGGGACAATCTTAATAGAAGCTGCCAAGATGTCTCCGTTTCAAAGATATATCGAGTGTCTTGTCAAAGTGTCAGAAGCTTCAATCTAACTGGAAAATTACATTTTTTTGGTGAGAACAACACTTAATATAATATCAATCTGTGCTGCTCTGGGAACCCCCTTGTACATGACCCCACGTCCACTCTTCTACTTAAGCTGTTTTTTTCATGTGGAATCACTCTTCCCCATCTTTTGCTATCCTGGACCCCCACCCACCTTTCAAGGTCCTCATCTAGTCACACTTACAATTTGATGTCTTTCCCAATGGCCTCTGTGACCTCCCGACACTGATTATCTAAGCCCCTTATTTAAGATTGACTTAGTTATTCATTGCCTTATGATCTCTCTTGTAGTGAATTAACACTTCCCTCTTCATTTAGAAAGGCTTTCAGGTAGTTCACATTGTCATCTTACACTTTCCCGAACTTCTTCTATACGTATTAATTTTCTAGGCGTGAACCTTTGCTACCCAACTAGCTGTTACAGTCCTTGAAGACAGATCCATCAGATCTCAGTTCTGAGTTCCCACAGGGTGCAGTCCAGAGCTGTGATTGTTTTTAATTCAGAGTGTATACAATTCATTGTGCCGGTGGGTTACTTCTTATCTCCCGGCTCCAAGTTCATCGTTCTGTGACCTACGCGGTGAAGGCTGGGCTATGGCTTTGCAAATTACAGCTCCTACAAGCACTTGTGGGCTCTGAGTGGCTTGTCCAATCAAGTCATTGACTGTTTTCGATGAGCCAGGCACCACGCTGGAGGCTGTAGCGCGAAAAGAAAGAAAGCAAAAAGCCACAGGTCCAGCACTAAGGGAGCTCATAGTTCAGCGTGTGCTGGGGCTGGGGAGTTGGGGAGTTGGGGCGTTGGGGCGTGGTGTCAGACTACAATGTAACATGTGATACACAGGCACAAGGCCTTGAGGGGGCTCCAAAGGGCGACAAGCGGACTCAACCTGGGAAGAAGGACCGATACGTGGGATATATGGTCACTCCAAGCTCTCTCTCACATTCATCTCTGCTCATTAATGAAGACATGGTTCGTCATGAGTGTCTGAGTTACAGGCCATTTAGGTTTCTTTTGCACTCACAGTTCAAGATTCTAAGAACAAAAACCAAACAAAACCAAACCAGACTTTCTCTAGAGCCAGAGAAAGGCTTAGATACTAGCAGTGTCTCAAACTGCTTCCCGCTGAGAGAACAAAACAATGCTACTTAGAAAGAATCATGAAGTGACTTGGTGGATATGAGAATCCTCACTACCTAAGTCACAAAACAGACCGACGGTTGCCTGAGAAACGAAGCCCTGCAAAATGCAGAGCTGGGAAGCAGAAGTCGGCCTTCTGGTCCTTTCCACCTGCCTTTTAGGGGCCTCCTATCTCCCCTGAGGAAGCCCTGATGCCCCCAGTTTCCTACTGCCTCCCTGAATCTTGCTCCCCTACGTGATTCCCATTCTGATTCTTCGTACTTGAGACATATCTTTTCTGAATTAAGTTACTGGGGTAGCCAAAGATGATTTCTTCCTTAAGGAAGCTCACATTTTAAACAGGGGACACTATGTTTTAGGCCCAATTAATAAATCTTCCATTTGGATATTTCCTATATCAGCACTTAGGCTGGGCAAGGGTGGTGACAACCGAGCGAGTTGTCACCTCTTTATGGACAAGACTGGTCCTGACATGAAAGCTTCTACCTCAACATAATGAGAGCCTTTCAGTGCGAGACCAGATATGCCAAGTGAAAGAAAAACTTTTACAGGTTCAGGTCCAAGGGGACCTTTAATTGTCTAAGACCAAAAGTAAATAAAACTGCATTTCCTGAGGGGAATGATAGGAGAATGTTGCCTTGGTCAGGTATGTTGACCTTCTCTGGGTCACTGAAGTGATATCCAACTTGAAAAACTATGGAGTTTTTATTTCAGAGGTTTCTAGAATAAAGAGCAACTATTCCCTTGGAAAAGGTGTGTCTTACCCCTTTCTCCTGGGTCCATCATGACTGGCCTTTTGCCTGGCAGAAGGTGAAGTGTCTGCCTTTCCTGGGTCCTGGCGGGGTTGCTCTTGACTTTGTACTTCTTCAGTTCCTCATTAAAAACAATCAGAAGACAAATTTCCATACAAAATTGCCAGAAATGAGAGCAATTTTTTCTTCTCCATTCTCTTTCCTACGTTAGCATGGGACAAAGAAGTCTACAATAATCGGCGATGACATTCCCATCCCATCACACAGTTATTTCTAATCTGCTGACTGTCCCGGAGTTAAATGAAGACGAAGATCAGGACTCATCTGTGGGAGGTTTGCTGAGATAAGCTTTCTAGGGATGACTGCGATGGAGGGGGATACATCATCCCGCTACAGATATTTTTAGGGCAGAGGAGCCTGGGTTCATGAGAACTTGAAATCCCTAGAGACCGGGATTATAGAAACAATACCTGATTTCTGAGCACATAAACCAGATTCCCTGTGAGGGGGAGCAGCTGTGTCTATACCTCATGACTTGAGGGAGTCTACATTCCTAAAGGTTCTGAGGTTCGAGTGGGGAAAGCAGTCAGAGCTAATTGCTTCATTCTAACTCTCCTCCATTCTACCCCCCTGTGGCATCAGACCTGGTCTCACCCACAGGGGAAAGCCCTTCCTTGCTAGGGCCACAACCAGAAGTGACACTGGAATCATCCCAAACCTTCCAGCTCTACCTGCCAGACTTAACATCAAGGGCATTTGTCTCTGGCTATGAAAGATGAGAGGCCCTAGCAACAGGCCAGAAGATGCCTCCCCACACATGAGCAATAGTCCCCTAAACACAAGTTTCACTCGATATTTAACCAATTAAACTGTCGGTTGAATGCACAGAACAGCAGTCTCAAGGTGGGGTGTGATTTGCACTGGGTGACAGTATAATTCTTCATTGAGTAACAGGGCCCTGAGCATTTCAGGCCATTTAGCATTCTGGTTCCTGCCCACTAAATGCTGTTCGTTCCACCCCAGACATTGCAACAACCAGAAACACCCCCTTGCATTTCTAAATGCTCCCCTGGCTTGAGGGAGGAGGGCATGGTACACGCTCTCATCGTTTGGTTGAGAACCACTGGATTAGTAAAAGGAACGTTTAAAAGCAATTTTATTGAAATATAACTTGTTGAAAAATCAAGGATTGCTTTCACAATATGAATCATTTAATTCATCTGTTTTATGTTACTTTCTTAAATGTCTAGTAAAATCCTGGAAGTGCATTCAGGGAAAGAACTATCTGTGATGAAGATAAATGCCTCCTTTGAAAATCTCAGTGTGTCAGATAGATGGAAAATCACTGTGGATTTTATTTTCTACCGACTTCCTCTTCCCTTGTATGAATTGCAGATTGAGATTTCATGCTACTGAGTTTTGAAATGACCTAAGGGATTCAGGGAAATTCAACTACGTTCATTTGCAACATATGTAGGGAAATTACAGAGCCCACCAAAATGGAGAGTAAGACAGTTTTGAAACCAAATAATTGCTTTAATTACCTGGACTTCTTCTCAAGATGGACTGTCGGACTACATCGGTGCCCAGAACATTGACTTGCTTGAAACGCTTTGCCTTTTCTTCAAAAAACCATTCACCAGTTACGATCCTTAGCTGTCTGCTCAAGGGAAAAGGGGGAGAGCATTGAAATTCAGTTATTTAGCCAAATAATTAACTCTCGAAAATCCCTAATTGAGTGAAAAAATAGCCAGTCATTTATAGAGTCTATCTCAATGTCTCCAGTATTTTACGGTGATTATAATGGCTACTATTACTTGAATATATACTATATACCAGTTACTTGCTAATTGCTCTTCATGCTTCATATATTTTTATCCACATAACAAACCTGTGTAAACATAATTATCCTCTTTTTATATATGAGGAAATTGACACTTAGAGCAATAAAATGACATGTCTCCTATCATATAGCTGTTAAGTAAGATCCTATCCCAGGCAGTCTGGCCTAGGGCTCAAGTTCTTAACCACTGCATTGGTGGGAAAATACGCTTCAGTGGAAACAGGGGGGAATGAATGAAGGTTTTGAATTATGAAGGGGCCAAAATTAGACTCTGTTTTAGAATGATATCTTGATGTAATACGATGACTGGCTTAGAGTAAAGACCAAACGGAATAAAGAGACAGGTTTGGCCATGGAAATAGTCCAGAAGAGAGATGACAAGACCCATGCTGGGGAAATGAGGAGATAAATTAAAAAGAGGGGAAGTAGAGATAAATTAAAAATATAGAAAGTAGAAGGGCCTGCCTGGATTTCATAATCAACCAAATGTTGAAGGGGCAAAAGAAGGATCTTTGTTTTTTGTTTTTTTTTTTAAATGTTTTTTTATTACATTATGTTAGTCACCATACAGTACATCCCTGGTTTTTGATGTAAAGTTCCATGATTCATTAGTTGCGTATAACAACCCAGTGCACCATGCAATACGTGCCCTCCTTACTACCCATCACCAGCCTATCCCATTCCCCCACCCCCCTCCCCTCTGAAGCCCTCAGTTTGTTTCTCAGAGTCCATATTCTCTCATGCTTCATTCCCCCTTCTGATTACCCCCCCTTTCTTTATCCCTTTCTTCCCCTACTGAACTTCCTAGTTCTTACGTTCCATAGATGAGAGAAATCATCTTTGAACAACCATGCCCATTTTTAAAGGCCCTGCCTGCAATGACTACACGAACCCTTTATCTCAGTTGCACAGGCCTATTTACCATTCTCTGAACATGGATTATCAAAGTGTTGGTACAGTAGCGTTCAAATACCCCTGTCTGAACACTTCTACAGAGGACTGTAATGGAAAAGAGGTTGAAAGGTAGGATTGGGTCATATAATGGAAATCTTTGAATGTCATGTTAAGGAGTTAGAGTGAACTCTCAGTTTTTCTAAAGCTACGGCTAGATGATATAATCTCTGGAAATTATATGGACAAAGGAGAAACCAGAGGCAGGACAATTAGGAAATTATTGCAATAGGTAGAATAGGAAATGATGAAGATGTATATCAGGGATGGGGGCAAGGGGTGAAAAGAAGGATAGAGATTCTTGGGTCACTGAAAATCAGCAAGATTGGTGACAAGTCAGATGTGGTGGCTGAAGAAAAGCAGCTGAGAATCAACTAGAGATTTCTAGCCCTAGGAATCATACACATGTGATTCAGCAACTAAGTGTTCTTAGAAATTAATAACTGGATCCTAAATTTAAAAAAAAAAACAGAAAAATATGTCAATATGTTCCCCACCAGCAATTACTCTGAAATGCTACTTCTCAATAGAAAAGACAAAATTAAATTATTTTTTAATAATATTTTTTTATTATGTTATGTTAGTCACCATACAGTACATCCCTGGTTTTTTATGTAAAGTTCCATGATTCATTAGTTGCGTATAACACCCAGTGCACCATGCAATACATGCCCTCCTTACTACCCATCAAATTAAATTATATATGAAACACAGTTCCACTAGTGGGGATAAAAACGGAAAATGTTACCCTTGGAGCAAATTATTCACTGAGAGGAAAGACTATAGCATGTATCTCTCAGATTTACTCCCAAGTGCCTAGATGGTCTGTTGAGAAGCAAGGGCTACTGGATTAGCTACAAACTACATACAATGTATTTATGGAATATATCAAATCTAAGAAAATCTAATCTACCAAAACAAAATGCTTGAATGGGTTGAATTATTTCTGGATGCATCTCAAGTGCTCCACAGACTTATATATCATTATTCATGTTGGAAACAGAGGTCGTAACTGTGCTATTCTGAATTCTCAAGGTGTCTCTTCAAGGTTCCTGTCCCTCCGTTATTCAACCAAATGCTTGGTGCTGCTATGACTGCACTTTGCTAATGGAATTAAAGTTATTAATCAGCTGACCTTAAAATAGGGAGATTGTCCTAGATGATCTAGGTGGACCCAAAGTGATCACAGAGCCCTTAAAATCAGGAAGAAGAGGAGGAAGTCGGATCTCTGATGCTTCAATGCTAGAGAATGGGAAGTCAGATTTCAAATGTGAGAAAGATCCGATGCACTGAGAAGGCTCTGAGATGTAGACATCAACAGGCAAGGACCAGAGAGAGAGGATTCTCGGAACGAAGGCTGGCTCTTAGCTAACAGCAGACAAGGAAACAGGAGCCTCATTCCTACAGCCATAAGGAATCAGATTCTGCCTACCAAAGTGAGCTTGGAAGCCAAATCTTTGCAAAGCCTTCCAGTGGGAGCTCAGCCAGCCAACACCTTGACTTCAGCCTTGCGAACTTGACCAGAGAAACAGACCCAGCCAGCCAATGTTTCTGAGCTACGGAAGGGGGCGATAATATATTTGCACTGTTTGAAGCTGCTAAATTTGTTATGAGGGCAAGAGAAAAGGAAAACAATACTCCAACGTAGCAATATATTTGTTTTAATATCCAACTCAGGAAATGACGTGCACAGGTTGTGAGAAAATAAATACAGAAAATTCAGGAGACCAATAGGGCAGAGGTTGGCAAACAATGGTGTGTGGGCAAAATTCACCCCCCTACATGTTTTGTATGGGTCTGGGAGCTAGGAGTGGTTTTTACATTTTTTTGTGGTTGGGAAAAAAATCAAAAGAACAGTATTTCATGACATATGAAAAGTATATGAATTCCATTTAAAATCAGCGTCTGTAAGTTTTATTGAAATACAGCCATGCCCATTTGTTTATGTATTATCTCTGGCTGCTTTTCTACTATAAAGCAAAGTTGAGTATTTTTAGCAGAAACCACATGGTCTTCAAAGTTTCAATATTTACTCTCTGGAATTTTAGTTTTTAAGAATTTGCCAACCTCTGCAATAGGACAGAGTTTACACAAAAAGAAAAAAACGGAAATAAATATAGATTAGCGACTGAAAGTGACCCAATAGTGGCATACCAAAAATCTCACTTCTGTTTTTATTTTTTTTTAAATCTTGCTGGGATATGGGGTGAGCTGGAGAGCACACCACCAGCAGTTTTCTGTGTGACAGGGGAAGTGGGACATCAACTGTCTACATGCCCCGGGAAGTGGTCCTCCATATCATCTTTACCATATGTGCCTAGAGCTGCTGCCAACACCTATAACCCAAATAAGGTCTTCCCAGAATCGTTAGTCATTACCTCTTGCTATCCTTGTAAAAACAATAACTATAATCCTTGTATTTGCTCAACTCCGATGTGCACTTGAGTCATCTGTCATTCCAGAGCTCTGCAACATCAGAACAATCTCTTGGGACTGTGCCTTTGCCACGTTCTCTGGTCCTGGAGGTAGATGGGAGCCTTGTCGGAAGAATGAGGAGCCAATACCAAGCGCGTGTATATCATGTACCAAGTAACGGGCTAGGCGCTTAATACAGATCTCTAGTCCTCACTGTAAGCCATGAAGTAGTTGTTAGTATTCTCTCTTTCAGAGGAGGAAACCAAAGCTCACAGGGTTAAATAACTTGCCAAACGTATAATGGCGGTATGACAGAAACAGGATTTATACTGAAAGCTCATACTCTTTACATTTGGCTAAACCGCCAGAAAAGAATGCAGAGTTGCCAGCTATAACAAGGCTTTAAGTAAAGATGAAAACTTAGGGAAGTGAAGGAATACTACATAGCATTTCATAGGATGGGCTATGATTGTGCACGTGTGTGCAGGCACACATCCACACATGTATCCTGGGGGTAGACTGATAGGAATAGAGCAGAATGAAAGAGTAAAGAAAATAAACACGATACCCACCATGAAATACAAAAGACTAATTCAAAGGCATACACGCACCCCTACATTTGTTGCAGCTTTACAAAAGCCAAACTACAGCCCAAGTGTCCAAGGACAGATGAACAGATAAAGAAGATGTGGTGTCTGTGTGTGTGTGTGTGTGTGTAAACACACACAGAATGTTATTTAGCCGTAAATAGTGAAATCTTTCCATTTGTAACAACATAAGTAGAGCTAGAGAGTATAATGCTAAGCAAAATAAGTCAGTCAGAGAAAGACAAATACCATATGATCTCACTCATATGTGGGAACTTAGGAAACAACAAACGGACAAAGAGAGAGAGAGAGAGAGAGAGAGAGAGAGAGAGAGAGAAACTAAGGAAGGCTTTAACCAAAGAGAACAAAACTGATGGTTACGAGAAGGGAGGTGAGTGGGGTGATAGGGGATATATGGGATGGGGATTAAAGAGTACACTTAATCATGATGAAAAGAAAATGGAAAAAAAAGAATATTCTAGCAGTATTTTTATAACATTATAAACTGAAACAGTATAAATGCTCATCAACAAGAAAACAGACACATTACATGATGATACAATAGTGAGGATAAAGATGCATGTAATGGTATTCACATAAACATGGATAGATTGCACAAAAAATGCTGAGCTAAAAATGTCACAAAGAATATATACAGTATGATTTCCATTTCTGTAGCACTCAAAAATGAAAAGTTATATATTACCTAGGCACATATCCAAGTGCAGCAAAAACCATGAAGTAAAGCAAGGGAATGAAAAATACAAAATGAGAACAGTCTCATTCTTAAACTGGGTGATGAATACATCACATTACTGTTTAAATTGTACATACACGTTACAGAGTGTCTTGCTACATATGATAATTTGACATTTTTTAAAAACCCTCTAGTCTATGTAGATGTTAAGATACTCCTCCACAGTAAACAAAGCATTCAAAACCTGGACAGGGCTCTTGTATATAATTAATAGGTGACTCAAAAATAGCATGTCAAGGTGCTCAAAACAGTTTCTTACCACTCCCAAATTCTCTGGATCAGTGTGGGATCACTCTGATGTGAATCTTTCCCTTGTAGCTAGATTCTGGAAACTTGATAAAGTGGACTGATTTTGAAATCACTATGTGGCAACTGCCAATGCCCATCAAATCAAAGATCACCAGGAACCCACTAATGTTGAACAAGTTGAGATATTTTTTTCACCACAATGAAGGAAAACACATGCCATGAGCCATGGTGCATCTCAGTAAGAGGGCATCTGAAAGAGTTTAATATAGGATTTGGATTTATGGTAGGTAATTTTGGAGAGAGTTCAAGGGAGCAGGGATTTGGTCTAAATTAGGTGATGTCAGGAAGTGGGGACAATGCGACGACTGGTGTCTTAATAGTTTTTATGTAGATGGAGGGCAAATGAGAATAAGGCTGAAGCTGCAATTGGTAAGGAAGCAGCAGGTCATTCACACCAGTCAGGAAAGGGGTTTGTTTTGTACTTTGTGGCTTGAACGGTCACCTTGTTTTTGTCTATTCTAAGACTATGTATTGTTCTTCCTTTGTTTCACTTCATCATGGTTGCAGTGTAATCCTGTGGGATGCCGATGCTCTGAGATTATGTCTAACAGATGAACACCATGGCCTCCCTGTGAGTGTCAGCTCATCTCCTAACAGCATCAAAGCCTGCATGCAAACATGAGACCGGTTTCCAGATGTCAGGGGCTGAATTTCTCTTCCTCATAACAAAGGACGATACACTCCCTTTTGCACTCTCTCTGTGTATCTTGCAACTGTTGGTACTATCTTCTTTCAAGTTTACTGGCGGAGACCCATATTTTATCTATTTTGGTTATATTTCATCTACTTCAGTAATTATTACCAATTCATCAAAAATAAAAACATCAGTTTCCTCCTTCTTTAAAAAGACAAAGACTCTCACAAGGATACACAACAGCATGAAATGTCACATGGCATGAATAGAAGATCAGGTCATCAATACCATAGAAGTAACTCACTTTTTGGTTCCGTCACGTTGTCTTTCGGAGTTCAACTGGAGTGCTGATTAGGAAAAATGATCATTATGACTGTCTTTGTGTTGGATGGCAACTGCCACAGCTAGTATAATTATGTGGAATTTTGTAGTTCTCATTAAGAGAGCAAAATGAACTAACTGGCTGTGTCAGGGTCCCTTTCATTCTGTTTCTAGAGTTAAATCTAAGACTAGACCTACAGCAACGAACTTGTTAAAATGAGAAGTGATTGTAGAAAATGCCTAGGGCCGCTCAGCCCATTGTAACAGGTAGCCTCCCTCCATCAGTCCTTGCTATAAATCGTTCCAGTGGTCCAGCAATAAAATCTCTTTATTTTGATCCAATCCGAGGTAAATGACAATAAAGGTTGTGCTTCCAACTGATTAGAGAATGAGTCACTTTCTGACTCATCTCATCTCTTAGAGGTCAGGGTGAGAATTTCAATTTTATGGTCTATTAAGCATGGAGACAGCCCAGTGGTGTTGCAGCATTCCCTCACAACAAACAAAGGGTGTTCACTGCCAATAAAATATCATTCATGCTTCTTTTTGAAAACTAGTCCATAAATGGCAAACAAGATACTTCTAATACTGACAGATAGTTTAAGTCTCAGAGATCACACAGACTAGTAGCAGGAATAGTGGAGAAGTAATGGTCTGTTTTCAGCTTTAAAAATAAGGAGGGACTTTGATAAATCAAATTAGACACTCATCATGTAAATTTCCAGCTGTCACAGAAGGATGTAAGTTTTTGTCATAGAAGCATAAGAATTAACTGAAAGCTCTGTTTCTTCCTCCAGACATTTGAATGCATAAAAACAGAGTTTACGTTACTGAGGAGACAATACTGTAATAAACTCATCTTCCTCCTTAGACTGTGAAACCATTGAGGGTAGTCTATGTTTTATTCATCTTTGTATCTGAATGTCCTAGTATACCAAAAGGTTATCAATAAATATTATAAAAGGGATGGATGGATGGGTTGATACATGGATGGATCAATTGGATAGGTGGATGGTTGGGGTTATTAAGTTATTGTTTCATCAATAAAAGTAGTGCAAGTGATTCAGAAGTTCTGTATCGATGCATTAACATCTACTATGGAAGACACAGAACTTTCAATTTGTTATTATTTATTCTTACACCCTTCTGACAACAACTGGTATTATGTTTTTCTGTGACAGCTGAAAATTTACTGTGTTCCGAGGGCAAATGTACTTGGCATAGCTCATGGACTTTTTGTATTTTTTTAATCCCATGCTGCTGACAGAAGAAAACCACGTTTGTTCCATAACTTGCTTAAGCCTGAAATGCTTTAAGTAGAAACCTGCCATCTACTCACTCACTCACTCACTCATTCATTCATTCACTCATGTATCCATTCATTTGCTTATTCATCCATCATTAACAGTCACTGAGTACCCGCTATAGGCATTCTTTTAGGCCCTAGAACTACATCAGTGAACACTGATAAAAACCCCTGCCCTCATGGTTATAAAGCTTATATTCTAGTGGAGGAAGAAAGATAATAAACAGGACTAATAAGTAAAATACATAGTATATACATATTAAGGTAAAAAACACAGGAAGGGGGGTATTAGTTTGGGTAGAGTAGCTTCCATAACAAACAACCTCCAAATTCCAATGACTTAACACATTTAAAGTTTATCTCTTATTAATATAACCTAATGTTGATCTGACAAGATTTAGAGAAAAGTTTATGTCAATCGGACCTGCAATTACCATCTATACTGACTAGCAGACCACTGATGGCAAAACTTTCAATTAGCAATGTGTGAATACACCAGACACTTGGGTCTTATATTGAGAAGTATGCTTCAGTGATTACAAGTGGCATTTAGAGGTTAAAAACAAAATTCCTCGGGGCGCCTGGGTGGCACAGCAGTTAAGTGTCTGCCTTCGGCTCAGGGCGTTATGGGATCGAGCCCCACATCGGGCTCCTCTGCTATGAGCCTGCTTCTTCCTCTCCCACTCCTCCTGCTTGTGTTCCCTCTCTCGCTGGTTGTCTCTATCTCTGTCGAATAAACAAATAAAATCTTAAAAAAAAAACACACACAAAATTCCTCTTCCCACATAGAAGCTTGAAGCAACTCCTGATCGACTGAAGGGCTCATGAGTCACAATCCCTAGTTACTATTATTTGAGTAAATGAGGGTCCGGGGTTAGAGAAGAGGGTGAACAGTAATGGAATAAGAAATAGAAATGATTTAATACTAGGAATCAAATAAAAATTCTGCATAGGATTAGAAAAATAGTTATTGAGAAATTCCTTATAAGTCCTCAGACTCTGCAATTGGAAGGTCATTTATTAAAATTCCATTTTCTTCTTCATTGCCCTGAAATGGTAAATCCCACCTTGACAGCATTTTGTGGGAAAAGAGCTGGTTGAAGAAATAAACAAACTTTGATACTTATCCCAACTCTATTAATACACATACTAACCTCTTAGTGTTCTAATTTCCACTATTTAAAAAATCTAAAATCAAATGCCTGTCTTTACTCCTTAAGAGTAAATGGGACCCCAAAATAGATCAGCTCTCACAGGGAGAGAGGCTCCAATTTTGAAATCAGCTCAATCTCTGATTTGATTAAGATAATCTTGAATATTTAGTGGTCTTATTTTATTTTCCTCCTGTAAGTAAAATATACATTCTCAAATGATAGATATTGTTACACAGAATTTCACTAACTTTTACAATTTTTCAAATACTTTGTCCATCGATCAAAAGTTATCAGGTTTATGAGAAAACAGGATATGACCAAAACCAAGAGAAACAAACAAACAGAAAATCAGTCCCATAAGGGACTCAGATAATAGAATGATCATTCATAGACTTTTAAATAATTACAGATAACTTATCCAAGAAATTACAAGAAAAGGGTGAAGGTCAGCAGAGTCAGAAACATAACAAAAGCAAAATGAAAAATCTAAAACTGAAAAACCCAACTGAACTTATGAATGAAATAAATGTGCTTAACAGCAAATTAGACATAGTCAAAGATAAGATTAGTGAATTGAAAGATCAGAAAAAATATACAAAATGAATTCAGAGATATAAAGGGATAAAATATGGAAAGGAGTATAAGAGATACATGGAAGCTATTGAATAAAACTAATATACATATTTGGAGTATCTGAAGTAGAGGAGAGAGAGGGGAGAAAGCAGTATGTGAAGAGATATTATCTGAGCAATATTCAAATATGACAAAAGATATTAATAGATACAGACTTAAGACAGTCTAGATACAACAACGTGGACAAATATAAAGGCAATCAGACATAGGCTAGATGTGTTATAGAAACTGTGTAAATCCAACAGAAAAGGGGAAAATATTAAAAGGAGACAGTGAAAACTATTGTTACAGTTGATTCTTGGACAACACAACTTTGAACTGTATGGGTTTACTTACATGTGGATTTTTTCCAATATATTGTTAAAATTTTTGGAGATTTGTGACAATTTGAAAAAACTCACAGATGAACTGCACAGCTTAGAAATATTAAAAAATTAGGAAAAAGTTAGGTATGTCATGAATGCATAAGATATATGCAGACACGAGCCTGTTTTATCATTTGCTACCATAAAATACATACAAATATATCGCAAACTGTGAACATTTATCAAAATTTATGCAAAGACTTACAGACCATACATGGCACTATTTGCAGCTGAGAAAAATGTAAACAAATGTAAAGATCAGTATTAAGTCATGATTGCATAAAATTACCTGTAGTATAAATTGTACTGATGTAGTAATTTCATAGTCACCTCCTGTTGCTATTGTGGTGAGCTCCACTGTTCCAAGTATCTACTTAAGATGCCATGTGACAATAATCATCTCCACGTGAACAGTTCATTTCTACAGTAAACTACGTATCACAGTAAAAAGCGATCCTTCGTGGTTCTCATATTTGTCAGTTTAGTGCAATACCTCAAACTTCAAATGACACCCTTGGACCCATACACAGTACCACTAGTGAGGCTGGGAGTGCTCCTAAAAAGGAGAGAAAAGTCATGGACTTATAAGGAAAAGATGAATTGCTTGATACACACCACAGATTGAGGTCTGCAGCTATGCTTAGCCACCAATTCAAGATATATGAATCCAGTGGAAGGACCATCATAAAAAAAGAAAAAACACCTCACGAAGCCGTTGCTGCAGTTACAACCAGCAGGTGGGAAAACATTGCACTTTTCTCAAAATACCTATCTCGTATTGAAAATGCAGCTTTTATGTAGGTGCAAGATTGTTATAAGAAAGGCATAGCCTATAGACTCTTATGATTTGGGGAAAACATGAAATCGTTATATGACAACCTAAAGCAAAAGAAAGGTGAAGGATCTAAAGCTGGAGAATTTAATGCCAGCAAAGGATGGTTTGATAATTTTAGAAAGAGAGAAAAAAAGTCAAGATAACAGGGGAAGCAGTTTTGGCCAACTAAGAGGCCGCAGATGAGTTCCCAGACACCACTTACACACTCACGGAGGAGAAAGGATATCTGCTTGAACAGGTTTTTAATGCAGATGAAAGTGCCCTATTTGGGGGGGGGAATATTCCACAAAGGACATTTGTTAGTAATGAAGAGAAACGAGCACTAGGATTTAAGGCGGGAAGGGATAGGCTAACTGTACTGTTTTGTGCAAATGCAGTTGGGTTTATGATCAGGAATGCGCTTACTATAAAGCTGCTAAGCTTCGCCCCGCCCCTTGAAGGGAAAAGGTAAACATCAGCTGCTAGTGTTTTGGTTGTATAACAAGAAGGCCTGAACAATGAGAACACTTCCTCTAAATTGGTTTCACCCATGCTTTGTCCCTGAAGTCAGGAAATACCTTGCCCGTAAGGGACTGCCTTTTAAAGCTATTTTGATATCGGACAATGCCTCTGGCTACCCAGAATCCCATGATTTCAACACCGAGGGCATCAAAATGGTCTATTTCCCCCAAACACAATGTCTCTAATTCAGCTTCTAGATCAGAGGGTCATAAGGACATTTAAGGCTTCATTATACATGGTACTCTATGGAATGGATTGTCAACATTATGGAAGAGAACCCTGATAGAGAAAACATGAAAGCGTGGGAGGATTATACCATTGAAGATGCCATCATTGTTATAGGAGAAGCCATGAAAACCATCAAGCCCGAATCAATAAATTTCTGCTGGGGAAAACTGTGTCCAGATGTTGTGCATGACTTCACAGGATTTGTACAGAGCCAACGAAGGAAATCATGAAAGAGACTGTGGCTATGGCAAAAAAGGTGGGGGGCGGGTAAAGGGTTTCAAGGTATGAATCTTGGAGAAGTTCAAGAGCTAACAGACACCACATCACAGGAATTAACAGAAGATGGCTTGATGGAGATGAGAGCTTCTGAACCAGTCCAGAGGATGAAGAAGAAGAAGACATAGAAGAAGTGGTGCCAGAAAACAAATGGACATTAGACAACAGGGCAGAAAAGTCTCGATTATTCCATATGGCTTTCGGCTTCTCTGACCACATGGACTCTTCTATGACATGGGCACTGAAACTAAAGCAAATGGTAGAAGAAGTATTGGTACTATATAGAAATATTTTAAGAGAAATGAAAAAGCAAAAAAGTCAGAAATTAGGATGTATTTCTGTAAAGTTACACTGAGTGTACCTCCCTCTCCTTCCCTCCTTTCCACCTCCTCCGCCTCTGCCACCCCTAAGACAGCAAGACCAACCCCCCTTCCTCCTCCTCAGCCCACTCAGTGTGAAGAGGACAAGGATGAAGACCTTTATGATGACCCACTCCCATTTAACAAAGAGTAATCATCGTGCCATAAAGTTAATAAACTTATACATTCATACAGTTAAGAAATGTATCTGTTACGTATGTGTGTGTCTTTGTGCGAAAATCTAATAACTACAAGAAATGTATGAGACATTTTTGTATCATCATCATCATCTAAGTATTTACCATGTAGAACACTGTGTGCAAGACGTATATGGAAGCGATTATGCCTATCCGCACATAGGCATAAGATGAATGATAATTAATATGTGATTAATGTATCAGTTTTCTTACTGTTTTCTAACTTTGCTTTCAACGAATTACATTACCTTACATTAAGCTCTCTCTCCTAGTTGGAGAAACTGCATATCAGCCTATCATTACAGGTAAGTGGTTTTGAAAAATGTAACAATGTTTCCAAAACTGTATTATTAATATGACCGTAATACCATATGCTATAAAAAATTTTATAACAATCCATGCATTCGTGTCTAGGCTAGGCTACCATGAAGCAGGAGAATCAATTACACTAGGCTACCAAAAAACGATCATATTTTTGCTTCTTCATTATCAATGCATGAGTTGACATACCTACAAATAAACGTGAATTTCTTTTTCACATTATCTTATTTTTGAGGTCAAATGTTAATAATATATATAATATCTACCATATTTTTCAAAGATTTATTTTATTTGAGAGAGAGAGAGCAAATGTGAGCAGGAGGAGGGACATAGGGAGAGGGAGAGAGAGAATCCTCAGACTCTCTGCTGAGTATGGAGCCAGATGTGGGGCTCAATCCCAGGACCCTGAGATCATGACCTGAACTGAAATCAAGAGTCGGCTACTTAACCGACTGAGCCACCCAGGCACCCTTAACATCTATAGTATTTTATATCATAGAAGACAATACTCGTATAGGTACTGACAGATGATTCATCCTGTAAACAGATCATGGAAACTTACAGGATTGATAATAACAACACAGTACTATGTATGCATTTTCTCTCCTATAATTTTCTTTTTTTTAAAAAAGATTTTATTTATTTATTTGACAGAGATAGAGACAGCCAGCGAGAGAGGGAACACAAGCAGGGGGAGTGGGAGAGGAAGCAGCAGGCTCACAGCGGAGAAGCCTGATGTGGGGCTCGATCCCATAACGCCGGGATCACGCCCTAAGCCGAAGGCAGACGCTTAACCACTGTGCCACCCAGGCGCCCCTCTCCTATAATTTTCTTAATAAAACTTTTTTCTAGCTCACTTTATTGTCAAAATACAGTATATAATACCTGTAACATACACAATATGTGCTAATGAACTGTTTATGTTATTGGTAAGGCTTCTGGTCAACAGAGGCTATTAAGTTTACAGGGAGTCAAAAGTTATAAATGGATTTTTGACTATGTGGGGGGTCAGTGCCCCTAACCCACATTGTTCAAGGGTCGATAGTACTTTCAAAAAAGCAACAGCATAGTGACATCTGATTTCTTAGCAAAAACACTGGAAACCAGGGGCGCCTGGGTGGCACAGCGGTTAAGCGTCTGCCTTCAGCTCAGGGTGTGATCCCGGCGTTATGGGATCGAACCCCACATCAGGCTCCTCCACTATGAGCCTGCTTCTTCCTCTCCCATTCCCCCTGCTTGTGTTCCCTCTCTCGCTGGCTGTCTCTATCCTGTCAAATAAATTTTAAAAAATCTTAAAAAAAAAAAAAACACTGGAAACCAAAAGCCAATGGAATAATGTGCTCAAATGAGTGAAAGTTAGTAACTTCTAACCTAGAATTCAGTAAGCAGCAGAAACATGCTTGAAAACTAAGAGTAAAATAAAGCATTGCTAAGAAAAACAAAATCTGAGAGCATTTATCACTAGGAGAACTCCACTAAAAGAAATACTGAAGGGTACCCTTTAGGCAGAAGGAAAATTATCCCAGAAGGAAACACAGAAATGTAGTAATAAAAAATACAAAGCAATGGAAAGGGTAACAGTGTAGTAAATCTAAGTGAACGTTGACTATAAAAATAACAATAATTTCTTGTGGGATTAAGTGTGTTAGTCTGAATGTCTGTGTCTCCCTCATAATTCGTATTGAAACATAATCCAGTGTGATGGTATTTGGGGGTAGAGCCTTTGGCAGGTGACTGTGTTGCCCTTATAAAGAGACCCCAGAGAGCTCCCTTGCCCCTTTCACAGTGTGAGGACATAATGAGAACACAGCTATCTATGAAGCAGGAAGCAGGCCCTCAGCAGACAACATATCTGTCAGAAACCTGATTTTGGATTTCCCAGTCTCCAAGATTGTGAGAAATAAATTTCTGTTGTTTATAAGCCACCCAGTCTATGTTATTATTTTATAGCAGTCTGAATGGACTAAGACAAAGTATGTATATGTGTGTGTGTATTTCTTTATATATATGTATATGTATGTATATACATGTGTGTATAGGTATTGATATACAGATATTTAAAATGTACAATAGCACTAGAAGGGGAGTTAAGGGAGTTAAAGCATTTTAAGATTCTGGTATTAGAAGCACCAAAAGCACTAATTTATATTAGATTTTAATAAGTCAAGAATGTATGTTGTAATTACTAGAGTAATCATTAGATGAGTGATAAAAATGTTTAAATAACAGAGAAATGGAAAAAATACTTAGACAACTGAAATGAAGGCAAATAAATAGATAAAAGAATGGACAGATGGGACAGAGAGTGAGTAAATAGGTGATAGATTTTAAGTAAAAGATATGAGTAATTTTGTTAGTACAAATGGAATAAATATCTTAATTAATGACAACAATTGTTGGACAGGATTTAACACATACATGCACATTTACATGCTACTTACAAGAGATACACCTTAAATATAAGGAAACAAAATGGTTGAAAATGAAAGGATAAAAGAGAATTTGCCAAACATACGCTAAAAGAAACATACACAAAAAATGCTGTTGCAGCCATAGCAACAAGCAAAGTAAACTTTAAGGAAAAAATCAGAACTAGAGATCAGGATGGAGTTTTCATAATGAAAAATGTTTCTGCACACCCATAAAATATCACAATCCAAAATATTTAAGCACTCAAGACTATCATTTCAACATATATAAATCAAATATTATCAGAACTAAAAGGATCAATAGAAAATTGACAATCATTATTGAGAGAGTTTAGTATATACCTCTCTCAATATCAGACAGAATATAGAGATAAAACAATCAGTGAGGATATGGGGGATTTGGACGACACAATTAACCAACATCACGAATAGACATATCTAGGATATTCCAATAAACAACTACAGAATTCTTTTTTTCAAGGTATAGGAAACATTTAACAAAACTGACCATTTGCTGGGCCAAATTTCAAAGACTGACATCAGATAAAGTATGTTCTCTGACCACAATAGAATAAAGCTAGCAATCAATATCAAAAAGAGATACAGAAAATCCCATGAAATTAGTAACTCATAGTTAAAGATGATGGAAATTACACAGAGAATGAAATAAATGTCTTAAAAATGATGGCTATAAAAATGTGTGGGATGCAGCTTTATAAAGCAGTAAAAACAGGAAAATTTATATCCTTAAATGCATGTTAGAGAAAACGAAGGCTACAAAATCAAGTCGCTAAACACCTGAATCACAAAAAAAAAAATTTATGAAAAAAAAAGCAGAATGATATACAAATTATAGAACCTAGATGTACCAAAAGGATGAGAATATATCCATTCAAATACCAGGGAATGTAGAAAAGTTTGAGTCATTACAGTTTTAAGGTTACTTGAGAAGGAGTTGGGATCCAAATCTCAGTCCAGAGCAAAACTCATAGAGAGGATTCCATATAAAGACACAAGGATATAATGTTTATTCACCTAAAAGTCATCAAATGCCCATAGGGAAAAGCTGAATGACAGTGTTCTCAAATAGACTTCTCTTATAGATTGGCCATGCTTTAAAATGAGTTTTCTTAAACGTATTAATTCTACTCACAATTTTTAAATTAAATATCCATAATGCAAAAAAAATCATTAGTGAAAAATACAATAAATCCAAAGAAAGTAAAAAGAAGAAAATAAAGAAGGCAGAAAGCAAGAAAATTAAAAACAAATATGCAATATGGCAAAAAGACACAAGTATTACAAAATAAGAAATAAAACAGTCTATTCTTCACAGATGACATGACTGTATATAAATAAAATCTGCAAGGCTCCACAAAAACTGTAATAAATAAGAAGTAAATTCAACAAGATTGCTGAATACAACGTCAGACTACACAAATCAATTGCATTTCCCCATATCAACAATTAGAAAATAAAATTTAAGAAAGATTCTATGTGTGATAACATAAAAAGCAGATACTTGGAAAAAATCTAATAAGGTATAAGATTTGTACAAGACTATAAAATATTGAAAGAAATTAAAAGCAAATAAAGGAAAAGGCCATTAGTATTTATGTATCGCAAGGCTAAATTTTGAAAGATGTCAATACTCCCCAGAAGTACCTATTGATATAACACGATCCCTGTAAAAATGCCAGTAGGGTTTATTTTGTGGAAATTGTTAAGCTGATTCTTAAAATTTATATGAAAATACCAGGGGCCAATAATAGCCAAGGCAATTTGAACAAAAAGAACAGGTTGCAAGTCTACTGGATATAAAATTTCATAATAAAACTACAATAATCAAAATACTGTGGCACTGGCACGATGTTAGACACCTTTGAGAGCAGACATAAATAATACTTGGTTTGTGAAAGTGACATTGTGCAGCAGTGAAAAAATGATGGTCATTTTAATTAAAGGTCCTGGGTCATGTGCATATATATATTCAAATAAAAAAATAAATCCCTAACTCATAGCATACACAAAAATCAGTTCCAGGTAGATTGTAGGGCTAAGGGTAAAAGTTAACCCGGGTAACAATAAAGAAGATCACATAGGAGAATATTTTCATGATTTGGGAGTTAGGGGAATTTTTCTTTAACAGAATACAGGAACCCCCCCCCCCACTAATCAAATAGGAAAAGATAAACAAATCAAGTTACTAAAAATTAGATATTTCTGTTCATCAAATGGCACCATTAAGAGAATGAAAAGGCAAGTCAGAAAAGGTATCTCTAACACTAATAACCCACGTGGTTTGTATGCAGAATATATAAAGAGCTTCTTCAAGTGAGTTGCTGAAAGACGATAGAAAAATAAGCAAGAGACTTGAACTGGCACTTCACAAAAAGGGATGTTTAAATGGTCAATAAAGATCTGAAAATATTCTCAATAATAAAATGTAAATTAATCTACTACACACTCAACAAAATTATAAAAACAAAAAAACAAAAAAGTAAAAATGTAAATAACCACCACTCTGGTGTATTGCTAGTGAGAGGGGAACATGGCACAACCCCTCTGGAAAGCTCTCTGGCATCATCTACGGAAATTGAACACATACATATTCTATGACACAGCCATTTTAGTCCTATGTATATACCCAACAGAAATGCACACACATGTGTACCAAGAGGCAAGTACAAGAATCTTTATAATCACATTATTTGTAAGAGGTAAAAACTGAAAACATCTCAAATATCTATTAATTAGAATAGTATATTCATTCATATCTACTTATAAAATGTGATATTATAAAAGAGTAAAAATGAACAGATGACTAATAGGGCAACAAAATACATTAGTCTCACAAGTATGTTAACAAAAAGAAGTTATAAACAAACAAATACACACCATGTCATTAAATTTATATAAAGTATAAAGAAGTCAAAGCTAATCTATGGTGTTAGCAGGATAGTGTTTCTTTTTGGGAGATAAAAAAGGAGCAGTGACCGGGAGGAGGAAGGGGAAAGGCTTCTGGAATATTAGTAATGCTCTACTTCTTCACGTTAGTGATAATTGCATGGAAATTGGGGTAATTCCCTAAGCTGTACACCAGTGCCACTCAAGCAGAGACAACTTTTGCTCCTCAGGGGACATTTAGCAACATCTGTGGGAATTTTTCACTGTCACAGCTGGAAGGTATAGGAGGGGTACTGGCGTCTAGTGGGTAGAGACCGGGAATACCGCTAAACACCTACGATGCACTGCTGCTGTTGCTCCCAACAGAGAGTCCTATCACGCGAGACAGCAGTAATGCCGAGACCGAGAAACTCTGCTGTATACTTGTCACCTGTGTTCTTTTGTGCATGTAAGTTAACACGCATAAAAGAAACTCAAAAGGCTATTTGTATATGTCTCCATAAAAAACAAGGGTGTTAGTCTCTATCCAAGTTTTTCTGTTTCCATCTCTTTGCTTCTCATTGATTTTTAAATTTGATTTGTTGCCTTCTATTGGTCACTAACAACTGAGAGGGAGAAATGCTCCTGCAAAACTGTGTAGAAGCAAAATGAAAACTGAGGAAATTCTGTCCATTAATCTGTTATTTCCTTGGTGACTTATTCTGACTATACCGGAAGAGCCTTCATATCCAACTCGGAAATGCCAAATGAAGGGGAGCAGAATCAGAGAAAGCTATTATGACACACTCAGGCAAGCTTTCTAAGAAGTGTCCAGGATGGAAAACAGCAACTTCTACATTACTTACTTGACTCACAGATGTATTGTGTTACTTTTAACCAGAAAGCAAAGTGCATTATTGATAGTTTTTCCAAACAAGTAGATGGACAAATAGCCAAAGGAAATAATTTGATTTCACGGGAAAACAAGATAACCAAATTACTTTTGCATCCTAATTTGCAGATGATTAAACTCCACTTAGAAAGTGAATACAGATTTTGGACTTCTGGGGAAGATGGTATAGTAAGAGTACCCTAAGCTGACCTCGTCCCACAGACACAACTAGCTAACACCCATGTCCGTGTATGTAACCCAGAGAACGACCCAAAGACTGGCCGAACGACTCACCACAGCTCAGTGTAGATAAGAGGACACATCAAAGACGGTAGGAAGGGCAGAGATGCAGTTGGGAGCTAAAGAGACCCACAGGGCTGCCTCTGGGAGAGAGGAATACCGCGGGTGTGGGGTGTAGGAGGAACAGAGGAGGAGATCCCCACCCCAGGCACCCCAGGCATGGAGGACCTGCCCCAGGAAAACAAATCCCCATAACATTTGGCTTTGAAAACCAGAGGGACCTAATTTTGTGAGTTCTTACTATCAGTGGGGCTTAACACCTGGGACTTTAAGACTCAGAGGGCTTGGCTCTGGGATAGCCAGGAGGGCAAATGGAAACTGAGTCCCCACCCTTAAAGAGACAGCACAACAAAGAGCCCCACTGAGATACAGCACAGAAGCAGTAGTTTGAAAAGGCCTGGGGGTATACGGGAGGGAGACGTGCTTCTTAATCTCAGAGCATGTGCTGGAAGGGCAGAGATCATTGGGAGACCTCTCCAAGAACAAAAGAGCTGGCAGGCACCATTTCCCTCTCCCCCCCACCCAACCTAGACACACAGACACCTGTGAGAACCAGCTTGCTAACAGTGTACCACGCCCTTGCATTCTCCTGTGGACCTGCCCCCTCCAACAAGCTCTTCACCAGAGCCCGTCCAATGTGCTGTCACAAGCCTGGCAGTGTGCAAGCAGCCCAACAGGGGCCAGTACCACTCCAGAGGGACTCCTGCCCCACGGAGAGGGGAATATAACCACACACACCGTTCCCACTGCAGCCCCAACAGTGGGCTGCGGGCAGACACCTGGTCTGACTGCAGAGCCTGTCCACCAACAAAAGCTTCTCAGGAGACAACACAGGGAGAGTTGCCCTATAGACATCTGACAAATGCCTGGTCTGGCTCCACTCAAGCCCACGATGGCCCCAGACTGGCCCACTACCATCACAGGGACCAAACCCTGCCCACAACAGGCAGAGAGCACCATTGCAAACAACTTGACCGAAGGCAAAAGCGGCTCAGCCAAAACAGTAGGGTGCACGCAACACATATAGGAGACAACCCTGAAGCACCAGGTTCTGCTGAACAGGGGACGTTACACTGCAGGGCACTAGAGTATTTCCTCTTCATAAGGCTATTACTTCCAAGAGCAGGAGATGTAGGAGTTCCCATCTGGCTCAGATGGTAGAGCATGTGACTCTTGATCTTTGGGGTTATGAGTTCAAGCCCCGCACTGGGCATGGAACCTACTTAAAAAAAAAAAAGAGCAGGAGATGTAGCTGACTTTTCTAACACAGAAACAGACATAGAGAGTTAGACAAAATGAGGAGACAGAGGATGGTCCCAAATGAAAGAACAGGGCAAAAATCACAGCAAGAGAGCTTACTGAAATGGAGAAAAGTAATATGCCTGATAGAGAATTTAAAGTAATGGTCATAAAGATACTCACTGGATTTGAGAAGAATGAAGGGCCATAGTGAGATTTTTAACAAATGGATAGAAAACATAGAAAAGGAAATTAAGAATTCAATAAGTGAAGTTAAAAATACACTAGAAGGAATAGTAAACTAGAGGAAGCAGAAGAATGGATCAGTGACCTGGAGGACAGAGTAGTAGAAAGCAATCAGGCCGAACAGGAGAGAGAAAAAATAATAAAAAATAAAAACAGACTTAGGGAACTCAGTGACACCATTAAGCATAATAACATTCACATTATAGGGATCCCAGAATGAGAAGAGACAGAAAAGGGGGCAGGAAATTATTTAAGGCAATAAGAGCTGAAAACTTCCCAAATCTGGGGAATAAAACGAAAATCTAGATCCAGGAGGCACAGATAGCTCACAACAAAATTAACCCAAGGAAGTCCACACCAAGACATGTAGTAATTAAAATGGTACAAAGTAGTGATAAAGAGAGAATTTTAAACGCAACAAGAGGAAACAAAACAGTTACGTGAAAGGGAAACTCCATAAGGCTATCAGCTGATTTTTTTAGCAGCAACACTGTAGGCCAGAAGGAAGTAGCATGATACAGTCAAAGAGCTGAAAGGAAAAAAACCTGCAGCCAAGAACACTCTATCCAGCCAGGTTATATCATTCAGAATAGGAGGAGAGATAAAGAGTTTGTCAAACTCAACACTCAAAAAACAAATAACCCAGTCAAAAAACGGGCAGAAGACACAAACAGACACTTCTCCAAAGAAGACATATAAATGGCCAACAGACACATGAAAAGATGTTCAACATCACTAGCCATCAGGGAAATACAAATCAAAACCACATTGAGATACCACCCTACACCAGTTAGAATGGCAAAAATTAACAAAACAGGAAACAACAAATGTTGGTGAGGATGCGGAGACAGGGGAACCCTCTTACACTGTTGGTGGGAATGCAAGCTGGTACAGCCACTCTGGAAAACAGTATGGAGGTTCCTCAAGATGTTAAAAATAGAGCTACCCTACGACCCAGCAATTGTGTTACTGAGTATTTAACCCAAAGATACAGATGTAGTGAAAAGAAGGGGCACATATACCCCAATGTTCATAGCAGCAATGTCCACAATAACTAAACTGTGGAAGGAGATGAGATGCCCTTCAACAGATGAATGGATAAAGAATATGTGGTCCATATATACAATGGAATATTATTCAGCCATCAGAAAGGATGAATACCCACCATTTGCATCAACATGGATGGAAATGGAGGGGATTATGCTAAGTGAAATAAGTCAAGCAGAGAAAGACAATTATATGGTTTCACTCATATGTGGAACATAAGCAATAGCATGGAGGACCACAGGGGAAGGGGGAGAAATCAGAGGGAGAGACGAACCATAAGCAACTATGGACCACAGGAAACAATCTGAGGGTTTCAGAGGGGAGGGGGTGAGGGGAAGGGGTAACAGGGTGATGGGTATTAAGGAGGGCATGTGTTGTGATGAGCACTGGGTATTATATGTAACTAATCGTTAAACACTATGTCAAAAACTAATGATGTACTATACAGTGGCTAAGTGAACATAATAAAAAAATACCATCAACTTATTATAGACTGCTATATGCATAAGATGTTATACACAAACCTAACGGTAACCACAAATCAAAAATCAGAAATACATATGCAAAAAATAAAGAGAAAGGAATCCAGCAAACTGTGAGAGAATAGAGGGAAAAAAAGGGAACAAAGAATGACAAAAACAACCACAAAACAGGTAACAAAATGGCAATAAGTACATACCTATCAATAATTACTTTGAATGTAAGTGGACTAAACACTCCAATCAAAAGATATAGGGTGACAGAATTGATAAAAAAGGAAGACCCATCTATATGCTGCATATAAAAGACAGATTTTGCACCTAAAGACACAGGCAGATTGAAAGTGAAAGGATAGGAAGGCATTTATCATGCAAGTGGAAGTGAAAAGAAAGCCAAGGTAGCAATACTTATATCAGACAAAATAGACTTTACAACAAAGACTGTAACAAGAGACAAAGAAGGACACTATATAATAATAAGGGGGGAAATCCAACAAGAAGATATAACAACTGTAAATATTTATCCTCCCAACATGGCATCACCCAAAATTCATAAAACAGTTAATAACAAACATAAAGGAACTAATCAATAGTAACACAATTATAGTAGAGAACTTTAACATTCTACTCACATCAATGGACAGATCATCCAAACAGAAAATCAACAACGAAACAGTGGCTTTGAATGACACATTGAACCAGATAGATTTAACAGATATATTCAGAAATTCCATCCTAAATCAGCAGAATACATACACTTTTCATGTGCACATGGAACATTCTCCAAAACAGACCACATATTAGGCCACAGAACAAGTCTCGACAAATTCAAAAAGACTGAAGTCGTACCATGCATCTTTACTGACCACAACAATATGCAGCTAGAAATCAACCTCAAGAAAAAATCTGGAAAGACCACAAATACATGAAGGTTAAATGACAAGCTACTAAACAATGAATGGGTCAAACAAGAACTCAAAGAGGAAATAAAAAAAAATACATGCACACAAAGGAAAATGAAAACACAATGGTCCCAAACCCTTGGGATGCAGCAAAAGCCGTTCAATGAGGGAAGTTTATAGCAATATAGGCCTACGTCATGAAACGATCAACAAATATGATAAACCTCTAGCCAAAGTCATCAATGGGGGGGGGTCAAATTAAAAAGTCAGAAATGAAAGAAGAGAAATAACAACCAACATGACAGAAATACAAAAGATTATAAGAGAATATTACGGAAAATTATATGCCAACAAACGGGACATTCTAGAAGAAATGGATAAATTCATAGAAACATATAACTTCCCAAAACTAAATCAGGAAGAAATAAAAAATTTGAACAGATTATCAGCAATTGTTATTGAATGAGTAATCAAAAAACTCCCAATAAGCAAGAGTCCAGGACCAGATGGCTTCACCGATGATTAAGGAGAGTTAATACCTATTCTTCTCAAAGTACTCAAAAAATAGTAGAAGAAGGAAACCTTCCAAATTCATCCCATGACGCCAGCTTTACCTTGATTCCAAAACAAGATAAAGATACTAAAAGAGTGAGAACACTACACACTAATATATCTGATGAGCATAGATGCAAAAATCCTCCAAAAAAATACCGGCAAACTGAATCCAACAATACATTAAAGAAATCTTTCACCATAACCAACTGGGATTTATCCCTGGGATGCAAGGGTGGTTCAATATTCACAAATCAATCAACGGGATACATCACATCAATAAGAGAAAGGATACAAACCATATGATCATTTCAACAGATGCAGAAAAAGCTTTGCCCCTCAGCTGCCAGGGAGAGCAGGCTGGCTATTACATTCTCATCTTGCCAGTGACCCCAAACACCCCCAAACTCCTTAGGGAGTTGCCTCTGCCTCTGAGAAGACATGTGGAGTCAGGTGGGGCTAGAAGTGAAGAAAGCTTGTGGGTGGGTTTCAAATGTAGGAGACCGCATTCTGTGAAGCTTCCAATTTTACTGTTTTATAGTTTTTAAAACTAAAAATACCATTCTCTCTATTTTGCTCGTGGTCGCTCACTCATGCTCACTGCTCCCCCCGCTCAGAATTCTACAAAGGCATTGCTGAGCCTGGGTTGGGCTAGATTTTAATTCTACTCTCTATCCCTAAATTTTAAAATACTCCTTTCTTCTTTTCCTTTCCCCACACCAAGCCCTTGGGTCATCGGATCTGGCTTTCCACAGCAAGGAAAGAAACTCACGCGACTTTGGCACAGATGGTGCACTTCCAGCTGCCATCGAGGCCCGAGACGCGACACTCGCTGCACACTCGCAGGGAGCAGGCCCGGCACGGGTCTCCTCGGTCGAACAGTAAGCCCAGGTTTCTCTGGCAGTGAGCACAGACTCTGCCGGTTTGTTGCTGAGTCTTCCCACTTCTACGCTTTGCTTCTAAGAGTTCATTTTTCAGCTTCCTGGAAGGAGAGAGGGAGGGAAAATCACTTAAAAAAAAAAGAAAACAGGAGTGGCGCTCTCTTCATGGAAGGAGTATTTTCATTTGCAAGAATCAAGTAGTCAGAGGCAGATACTTTCAGAAAACACAATTTCTCTCTCTCGAGTCAACAATCCTTTGATATCAGTACTTGAAACACATAGCGTTTGTGGTTTACATATGATTTTTAACATCCTCCACTAGTGCAATGAGTTTGCTAATAGTACATATTGCTATTCTCCGCTAACCTCTCCGAGCAGATCTTCAACACCCTAACCTGGGAGCACAACCCACCTGGCAGCTCACACAATACCATCTTCCTTACCTGTCTAGATATACCACGTGAAGCAAGAGTGTGAAATCAAACTTGGCAACGGTGATACTTCCCTGAAGTCATCCGATAAAGAGTTTTCTACAAGGACAGATCCCACCATTTCAGATCTCAACACTTCTGCTTAGCATTTGAGGTTTTCTAACAACTTCCACCAACCTCTGGGTTTTGCTGTCAGATATACCTCGGTTTGAATCTAGGTTCCATCATGAATTAGCTGTGCAGCCTGGCAATGATTCACCCACTACACTCTGGTCTCTTGCTCTCTACAATGGGGGTAATGATGTTCTTATGTGATTGTTTTTAAGATTAAACAAGATGATCTGTGTAAAGGTACCAGCATGGTGCCCGGCATATATTAAATAAATGCTAGTTCCATGTCCCTTCTTTCGCTACCTGACATATAATTTTTTTAGATATACACATTAGAAACGAGCTCTTCAAAGCGATGTGACAGCGTCATCTGGGAACTTATTGGGATTGAATGCAGAATCTCAGGCCCCACCTTAGACCTGGATCAGATTCTGCACATTCACAAAATCTCCAGGGCATCAGAGTTTGAGAAGCATAGCTTCAGAACATCTGGGCTCAAATTTGTCTATCTGCTGGAATCACCTGGGAAGATTTTAAAAAATAGTGATTCTCGAGTCTCACCCTTCTCCCTGCCAGACTCTGATGGCATTTTTTTTAAAGTGTGACTATTTATTCTAATATACTGCCAAATTTGGAAAATACTACTCCAAAAGATAGGTTCGTCTCTACTTAAAAGTTTCAGAGACATGCTGTTTCTTTATGCTATCGATCTCCAGTCCCTTCTCTCTCTCTCTCTCTCTAAGATTTATTTTTTTTGAGAGAGAGAGAGAGAGAAAGAGAGCACATAAGTGGGGGAGGGAGGGCAGAGAGAGAGGAAGAGAATCTCCAGCAGACTCCCTGCTGAGTGCAGAGCCCAAAGTGGGGCTCAATCTCATGACCTAAGCCAAAATCGAGTCGGACGCTTAACCAACTAAGCCACCCAGGTGCCCCTCTAGTCCCTTCTTGAACACAACATTTCTATGTTTCAGAAAAAACAAACATCCCAGAATCATTTCACACATCTCATACCATTTCCTTTTACATTTGTGGTACTGAGCCTTGTTATACCAGACTAGACTAGCATCTCTCCAAAAGCAGGAATGATGACTTTAGTTTCTTGAATATACTGCTCATGACCCAACTCTGTGCTAGACTACAAGGTACTTAAATATCATAAACTATTATCTCTTTGGGGTCTTCAAACCAACTTGTGAAGTATTACATCATTCACATTAAAGATAGAGAGCAGTATACATAAAACCAGAAACGAGGTCTTTTAATTCCTAGCCTAATGAGAGCTTTCTAAATGGGGAATTTAAAAAGGGAGGAGTAAAGTTTCTAAAACCTTTGATCAATTGTCTCCTCCATTCATCCAATGAACATTTCTTGAGTGTCTATCCTGTGCCAGGCATTCTGGTATTCAGAGACAAGAATGAGTCAAAACAGGGTATCTGCTAAGAAATTCGCATTATTCTCAATGTTAGTCAAGAAGAGGACAAACCACGCAAGATGATTCATGTGCTACAACAGGCGGATAGAGAATGCTCTTAAGACCTCATTCTTACTCACCAGAACACAAACAAGAACCCACAACAAGTTTTCCTAATCCCTGATTTAGAGTTTACAAAGTACCCTTATGTCCTTTTTTTCATGAACTGGCTTATGAAATTGAATGTAAGAAAAGCTCCACACAATTTACTTTTGAAAACTTGCAGAAGCTACAAGCTTTAAAATAACAGAATGAGCTCTCATTTGAAAACCACACTTATTATCTGGAGAATCACAACAGATGTTTGAACACCTCAGGGCACGAGACATAAAACATTGCTTATTCGAAATCTACAACAATGCACCCAACAATGGCAAAAAAACAGGTAATTAAAATGGGTAGAACAAAGATAGCAATCATAAATAGCAGTCCTATCTGAATAGGCTGCTGGGCTAAAGAGTAATAAATGGAGAAAATAGGGGTATTCCAGGACATTCCAGAGGCAAATTTTCTTCTGGAAAAAAATTCCATGAGCAGATGCCTGGATCACTTTTACTTACCAGTTCCTTAATCACTTAGTAGTTCCTTAGAGTGGGTGAGACCACTTGGAAAAATTATGGCCATATACAGAAACATTTTCTTCTTTTTTTAGATTTTATTTACTTAGAGAGAGAGCACACACAAGTGGCAGGGAGGAGCAGAGGGAGATGGAGAGGGAAAAACAGACTCCCTACAGAGCAGGGAACGTCACGCAGGACTCCACCCCAGGCCCCTGGGATCATGACCCGAGCTGAAGGCAGAGGCTTAACCGACTGAACCACCCAGGTGCCCGAAAATGAAACATTTTCATTGCATCTTTCTCTGTGCTCCACTGACAGGACTCTATTTAGCAATCGTGTTTCACCTAGTTCAGTTCTAGAGTCTGAAAAGACTTGGGGCCCCCTGTACATCAGGGTACAAGGAAGCAAGAATTTAAAGGTCCCAACACACTAGTCAGGACATTTTTAAGGCAACTGGTGCCAGTTGTCCCACATATTGGGAGCTATCTCTGAGACGGTGGGAAAGGATGGGAAGAATTCCACAGGCTGGCACAAAATACTAAACAGCCTGGTTTTTCAGATTGTTCTTAGAAACTGACCTAATTTAATCATGCCTAGGATAATTTACATGAAATGGACATAGCCATTTTCAGACACTCAAGAGGAGAAAGGTTAAAGGGAGGGTAATTGGAACTAGGAAAAGAAAGTATGCAAGGGAGAATTGGTATCAAGGAGAAAAGGAGTATTGGGAGCTCAGAGAGAGGAATAGGGTGGGAGAGGTCTTTTCCCTCTGCTTTACTATCCAGCACCAACAAAGCAAAGTAGGCCTTATTTGGATCCTGCATTGGCTGACCCAGTCTGAGAAAGGTATCTGAGGAAGGTGACTTTCTGGGCTTTAAGCATGGTATCTGTTCATCTCCCACACCCACATAGAAATGCTTCTGGTTGGGGCGCCTGAGTGGCTCAGTCGTTAAGCGTCTGCCTTCAGGTCAGGGCGTGATCCTGGGCGTTCTGGGATCAAGCCCCACATCAGGCTCCTCCTCTGGGAGCCTGCTTCTTCCTCTCCCACTCCCCCTCCTTGTGTTCCCTCTCTCACTGGCTGTCTCTGTCAGATAAATAAAATCTTAAAAAAAAAAAAAAAAAAGAAAGAAAGAAATGCTTCCGGTTCCAAGTAACAGGCTTAAACACAGGCTTCAGTTGTTAGCCCACATAACTAGAAATCCAGAATTAGGCAGTTCTTGCATTAGTTCAGAGGCAAATCAGACCACTAAGGGACTCAGGATCCTTTCATCCTGAAGGTCCCCTATCTTCAAGGTGTGGCTTATCATTCTTATGCAAATGACCAGCCAGCTCCGGAATGGCACCCGTGTTTAAGACAGGAGGAAGGGGCAAGCTGTGTCAGCTGTACCCGTCTCTTAACAGAAAAACGAAAATTGACTTGGAATTCCACACCCCCTCCATCAGATTCTCCTTAGGTTCTCCTGATCAGACAGTGTCCTAGCACCACCACCAACTGCAAAGGAGGCTGGGAAAGTGGAACGAGTCAGATCACACAGCCCTGTCCTCTTGACATTAAACGTGGTCCTGTGACTAGCATTTGTCCTTGAAATGCAGGATGTGGTCCCACATAAAAGCTTTAAGAGCGAGTGCGTGGCTTACCACGTACCCTCGTTTGCATGGAGAGTGGCAGTGTCCGAAATAGTGTCTGCTCTGTGAGTCTGAGCCTGGTCTGAGGAAGCTGTGAAAGAGAGTCCTCGGCCATTTTGTTAACAGACACGCAGCACGGACGAGAAACAAACCTTCATGGTTTTAAGGTGCTAAGAGTTTGGGGCTGTTATTGTAGCATCACTTAGCCCGTCTGACTGCTAAGTCGAGCCTAGTTCTTCATCTGGCTGCTTCTTCGTCTGACTTCCCTATGTCCTTTTTATTTTGGTTTTACTGCTGCTTCCCCAGGGAAGCTTTCTCTGACCACCAAATCTACAGCAAATACCCACTTTATTCTCACTCCCAGAACTGTGTTCTTTTTCCTTAGAGCACTTACTGTAATTTTTTTTTACTTACTGTAATTTTTAATTGTACATTTATTTGGCTGTTTCTACTGGTTTAATGTTTGTCTTGCTAATTTCTCTGTAATCTCCATGAGGGCAAGACTATATCTGTGTTTAGCTATGCATGTTACAGCACATAACCTAGTGCCTGGAACATAACTGATATCGTTTGATTGAATGAATAAAAGAAAGCATAAGCACAAGCTAGCAAGTGCCAGAGGAAGAGGAAGAGGAAGAGGGAGGGAAGGAAGGAAAAAAAAAAAAGAGATAAAGAGCGAAGGGAAGGAAGGAAAACTCAGCCATGCCGTTAACTAGCTGGCACTCGGCATTCGAGTTAACCTCTCTGGATCTCAGTTACTTCAACTTCTAAATAAATATTCCTTTTATATCTTCCTCCGAGGGTGTTTATAGGAGTCAGAGGCAATAAAGTATGGTAGGGTGTTCTGTAAATTATAATGGCCTTTACAATATGAAGTCATCAATCTTAAAAGGAGAGTGAGAAGAGAAAAATGTACAATGTTGGGTCTGTTGAAAATAAAGTCAAATTAAAATTGGCTAAAACTGAGATCAAACACACTCTGAAAAAGTAATCCAAGCCTGAGAAAACTACAGAATGTTCTCAATTACTTGTTAAGGACTTCCAGAACTTTCTCTGTCTTCCTTAACTTTATTTCTACACTGTTGTTCAGAATGAAAAACCATTTTGATTCTTGCCAATATACAAAATCTAACCAATTACTCTATTTGTTCTAGTGTGGAGAGAAGCAAAGAGTATGGGAGGTGGATAGAAAAGTGTAGTAGAGATAAATATGGCCCCAAATCAACTGTTAAAAACTGATGAAAAATAAAAATAAAAAAAGTTGAAGACATTTAATGCCAGCTAACATCAATTCTTTATTTGAGATGAACTCAGGTTGCTCTTGCATTTTAAAATATCAGTTTATTCCTTAGATTTCCTTGTTGCTACAAAGATGTGCTGATATTAACATGCAAATTGATGACCCATATGTAATTGGAATCTAAAAGACCGAAGAGGACTGGGGAGTTAAGATGGCGGAGGA
This sequence comes from Ursus americanus, assembly GCF_024610735.1. Taxonomy (NCBI): domain Eukaryota; kingdom Metazoa; phylum Chordata; class Mammalia; order Carnivora; family Ursidae; genus Ursus; species Ursus americanus. The sequence goes on from NC_142164.1 coordinate 90,812,521, forward strand.
ATAGGGGACCCCTTTTTCAGCCGGTCCCCTGAGTCGAGCTGGATAGGTACCAGACCAGCCTATATAACCACGGAATCAGCCTGAGACGCAGGATGATGCATCTGGATCTCTACAAATGAACATCTCCAGCGCTGAGTATTGAGGTACGAAGAGGGGAGCTGTAAACCGTGCACGGATATCGGAAGATAAACGGAAGGGGGAGGGAGCCGCCGCGTTTGGGCGCCGGGAAGCGGCAGCCACCTGCACGGGGGAGCGGGGGACACACAGAGGGCACCCGCGAGAGAGCGGACTGAGACCGGTGAGCCGTGAACGCGCGCGCGCCACCAGGCATCTCCCGGAACACCGGAATCCCGGTGTGCTCACGGGATCCAGACTGAGACCGGGAACTCCCGGAGCGCGCGCGGGGCGGCTGGCGGCTGGCGGGCCACCTGCACGGGGGAGCGGGCGGACTCGCGGTCGGCACCCGCGAAACAGCAGACTGAGACCCTGAACCGGGTGCGCGCGCCACCAGGCTTCTCACAAAACTCCGGAATCGAGGTGTGCTCACCGGGCATAGACTGAGACCGGGAGACCCGGGAGCGCGCGGGGCGGCCGGTGGCTGGAGGCATTAGAAACACAAAGGACAGAGACGCAGCCGGTGGCTGGCGGCATTAGAAACACAAAGGACAGAGACGCGCCGGCCCTGGAAGTGAGGGCAGGGTCGCCGAGTTGGTGCGCACATCCCGGGACGCTGCAGGGTTGAGCAGCACCAACAGTAACAGAGTTAAAGTGGCCAGAACATCAGTGGAGAACGGGCCGCAATCCCTCTGTTCTGTGACAATGCAGCCTCTGCTGATCTGACCCTCAGAAGAGGCATAGCCGGCCGCCAGGGAAAGCCGCCAGAGAACAAAAGCCTGGAAATACCGGCTCAGAGAGTGCCCATCCCCATCCTCCCTCGCAGGGGACACGGAGACTCTACCCAAACAGGGCTGCCTGAGTATCGGCGCGGCAGGCCCCTCCCCCAGAACACAGAAGGCAGGCTGAAAAATCAAGAAGCCCACAACCGGAGGCGCCTGGGTGGCGCAGTCATTGAGCTCCTGTCTCCGGCTTAGGGCGTGATCCCGGCGTTCCGGAAAGGAGTCCCTCATCGGGCTCCTCCGCTGGGAGCCTGCTTCTTCCTCTCTCACTCCCCTGCTTCTGTTTCGTTCTTGCTGACTGTCTGTCTCCCTCTCTCAGATAAGTAAATAAATAAAATCTTTAAAGAAGAAGCCCACATCTCTAAGATCCCTATAAAACAAGGGGCACGGCCTGGGACCCAGTCAATAATTTTGGGCTCTGGAAAGCCCGCAACCTCTCTTCATCAGAATGACAAGAAGGAGAAGCCCCCCCCAGCAAAGAAAAGACAGTGAATCAGTGGCCTCTGCCACAGAAGTAACGGATATGGATGTAACCAAATTATCAGAAATGGAATTCAGAGTAACAATGGTCAAGATAATGAGTAGACTTGAAAAAAGTATTCAGGAAAATATTACTGAGAATATACAATCCCTAAGGGCAGAAATGAGAGCGAATTTGACAGAAATTAAAAATTCTATGAGCCAAATGCAGGCAAAACTAGAGGCTCTGACGGCCAGGGTCACGGAAGCGGAGGAAAGGGTTAGTGAATTGGAGGATGGGTTAATAGAGGAAAAAATAAAAATAGAAGATGGTCTTAAAAAAATCCACGCCCACGAATGTTGGCTACGGGAGATTACTGACTCAACGAAACGATCCAATGTTAGAATCATCGGCATCCCCGAGGGGGTGGAGAAAAACAGAGGTCTAGAAGAGATATTTGAACAAATTGTAGCTGAAAACTTCCCTAATCTAGCAAGGGAAACAAAAATTCGTGTCCAAGAGGCAGAGAGGACCCCTCCCAAGCTCAACCATGACAGACCTACACCACGTCACGTCATAGTGCAATTCGCAAATATGAGATCCAAGGAAACAGTATTGAAAGCGGCCAGGGCAAAGAAATTTCTCACGTACCAAGGCAAAGGCATCAGAATTACATCAGACCTGTCTACACAGACCTGGAATGAGAGAAAGGGTTGGGGGAGCATTTTTAAAGCTCTTTCAGAGAAAAACATGCAGCCAAGGATCCTTTATCCAGCAAGGCTATCATTCAGAATTGATGGAGAAATAAAGACATTTCAGAATCGACAGTCACTAGCCAATTTCGTAACCACGAAACCAGCCCTACAGGAGGTATTACGGGGGGTTCTATAAAAGTAAAAAGGCCCCAAGAGTGATACAAAACAGAAAGTCACAGCCAATACAAACAAAGACTTTACTGACAACATGGCAGAATTAAAAGCATATCTCTCAGTACTCAGCCTGAACATTAATGGTTTAAATTCTGGTTTCAAACGCCACAGGGTTGCAGATTGGATAAAAAGAAATGACCCATCCATTTGCTGTCTACAAGAGACTCATTTCGAACCCAAAGATGCATTCAGACTGAGAGTAAGGGGATGGAGTACCATCTTTCACGCAAATGGACCTCAAAAGAAAGCTGGGGTAGCAATTCTCATATCAGATAAATTGGATTTTAAACTACAGACTATAGTTAGAGATGCAGAAGGGCACTATATTATTCTTAAAGGAAGTATTCAACAAGTGGATATGACAATTATAAATATATATGCCCCCAACAGGGGAGCAGCAAGATACACAAGCCAACTCTTAACCAGAATAAAGAGACATATAGATAAAAATACATTAATAGTAGGGGACCTCAACACTCCACTCTCAGAAATAGACAGAACACCCTGGCAAAAACTAAGCAAAGAATCAAAGGCTTTGAATGCCATACTCGACGAGTTGGACCTCTTAGATATATATAGAACACTGCACCCCAGAACCAAAGAATACTCATTCTATTCTAATGCCCATGGAACATTTTCAAGAATAGACCATGTTCTGGGACACAAAACAGGTCTCAGCCGATACCAAAAGATTGAAATTATCCCCTGCATATTCTCAGACCACAACGCTCTGAAATTGGAACTCAACCACAAGGAAAAATTTGGAAGAAACTCAAACACTTGGAGACTAAGAACCATCCTGCTCAGGAATGACTCGATAAACCAGGAAATCAAAAATCAAATTAAACAATTTATGGAGACCAATGAGAATGAAAATACAACAGTCCAAAACCTATGGGATACTGCAAAGGCAGTCCTAAGGGGGAAATACATAGCCATCCAAGCCTCACTCAAAAGAATAGAAAAATCTAAAATGCAGTTTTTATATTCTCACCTCAAGAAGCTGGAACAGCAACAGAGGGACAGGCCTAATCCACGCACAAGGAAGCAGTTGACCAAAATTAAAGCTGAAATCAATCAAGCAGAAACCAGAAGTACAGTAGAGCAGATCAACAGGACTAGAAGCTGGTTCTTGGAGAGAATCAATAAAATTGACAGACCACTGGCAAGACTTATCCAAAAGAAAAGAGAAAGGACCCAGATTATTAAAATTATGAATGAAAAAGGAGAGGTCACGACGAACACCATTGAAATTGGAAGGATTATTAGAAATTTTTATCAACAGCTATATGCCAATAAACTAAGCAATCTGGAAGAGATGGAATCCTTCCTGGAAACCTATAAACTACCAAGATTGAAAAAGGAAGAAATTGATTTCTTAAACAGGCCAATTAATTATGAAGAAATTGAGTCAGTGATAAACAACCTTCCAAATAACAAAACTCCAGGCCCGGACGGTTTTCCTGGGGAATTCTACCAAACATTCAAAGAAGAAATAATACCTATTCTCCTAAAGCTATTTCAAAAAATAGAAACAGAAGGAAAGCTACCAAACTCATTCTATGAGGCCAATATTACCTTGATCCCCAAACCAGGCAAAGACCCCCTCAAAAAGGAGAATTACAGACCGATTTCCCTAATGAATATGGACGCCAAAATCCTCAACAAGATACTTGCTAATAGAATCCAACAGTTCATTAAAAGGATTATCCACCACGATCAAGTGGGATTCATACCTGGGATGCAAGCGTGGTTCAATATTCGCAAATCAATCAGCGTGATACATCATATCAACAAGAAAAGACTCAAGAACCATATGATCCTCTCAATCGATGCCGAAAAAGCATTTGACAAAATACAGCATCCTTTCCTGATTAAAACCCTTCAGAGTGTAGGAATAGAAGGTACATTTCTCAATCTCATAAAAGCCATCTATGAAAAGCCTACTGCAAATATTATTCTCAATGGGGAAAAGCTGGAAGCCTTTCCCTTAAGATCAGGAACACGACAAGGATGCCCACTCTCGCCACTATTATTCAACATAGTACTAGAAGTCCTTGCAACAGCAATCAGACAACAAAAAGGGATCAAAGGTATTCAAATCGGCAAAGAAGAAGTCAAAATGTCTCTCTTCGCAGACGACATGATACTCTATATGGAAAACCCAAAAGAAGCCACTCCCAAACTATTAGAAGTTATAGAGCAATTCAGTAATGTGGCGGGATACAAAATCAATGCTCAGAAATCAGTCGCATTTCTGTACACGAATAACGAGAACGAAGAAAGAGAAATCAGGGAATCCATCCCATTTACAATAGCACCAAAAACCATACGTTACCTTGGAATTAACTTAACCAGAGACGTAAAGGACCTTTATTCTAGAAACTATAAATCACTCTTAAAAGACATTGAGGAAGACATAAAAAGATGGAAAGATATTCCATGCTCATGGATCGGAAGAATTAACATAGTTAAAATGTCCATGCTACCCAGAGCAATCTACACTTTCAATGCTATCCCGATCAAAATACCGAGAACGTTTTTCAAAGAACTGGAACAAATAGTCCTTAAATTTGTATGGAACCAGAAAAGACCCCGAATCTCCAAGGAACTGTTGAAAAGGAAAAACAAAGCTGGAGGCATCACAATGCCGGATTTCGAGCTGTACTACAAAGCTGTGATCACAAAGACAGCATGGTACTGGCACAAAAACAGACACATAGACCAATGGAACAGAATAGAGAGCCCAGAAATGGACCCTCAGCTCTTTGGGCAACTAATATTTGATAAAGCAGGAAAAAACATCCGGTGGGAAAAAGACAGTCTCTTCAATAAATGGTGCTGGGAAAATTGGACAGCTACATGCAAAAGAATGAAACTTGATCACTATCTCACACCATACACAAAAATAAACTCCAAATGGATGAAAGACCTCGATGTGAGACAGGAATCCATCAAAATTCTAGAGGAGAACATAGGCAGCAACCTCTACGACATCGGCCAAAGCAACCTTTTTCATGACACATCCCCAAAGGCAAGAGAAACAAAAGATAAAATGAATTTATGGGACTTCATCAAGATTAAAAGTTTCTGCACATCCAAGGAAACAGTCAGAAAAACTAAGAGGCAGCCCACGGAATGGGAGAATATATTTGCAAATGACACTACAGATAAAGGACTGGTATCCAAGATCTACAAAGAACTTCTCAAACTCAATACACGAGAAACAAATAAACAAATCAAAAAATGGGCAGAAGATATGAACAGACACTTTTCCAATGAAGACATACAAATGGCTAACAGACACATGAAAAAATGTTCAAAATCATTAGCCATCAAGGAAATTCAAATCAAAACCACACTGAGATACCACCTTACGCCAGTTAGAATGGCAAAAATAGACAAGGCAAGAAACAACAATTGTTGGAGAGGATGTGGAGAAAGGGGGTCCCTCCTACATTGTTGGTGGGAATGCAAGTTGGTACAGCCACTCTGGAAGACCGTGTGGAGGTCCCTTAAAAAGTTAAAAATTGAGCTACCCTATGATCCAGCCATTGCACTACTGGGTGTTTACCCCAAAGATACAGACGTAGTGAAGAGAAGGGCCATATGCACCCCAATGTTCATAGCAGCAATGTCCACAATAGCTAAATCGTGGAAGGAGCCGAGATGCCCTGCAACAGATGACTGGATTAAGAAGTTGTGGTCCATATATACAATGGAATATTACTCAGCAATCAGAAAGAATGAGTTCTCAACATTTGCTACAACATGGACAGCACTGGAGGAGATAATGCTTAGTGAAATAAGTCAAGCAGAGAAAGACAACTATCATATGATTTCTCTCATCTATGGAACATAAGAACTAGAATGATCAGTAGGGGAAGAAAGGGATAAAGAAAGGGGGGGTAATCAGAAGGGGGAATGAAACATGAGAGACTATGGACTATGAGAAACAAACTGAGGGCTACAGAGGGGAGGGGGGTGGGGGAATGGGATAGACCGGTGATGGGTAGTAAGGAGGGCACATATTGCATGGTGCACTGGGTGTTATACACAACTAATGAATCATCGAGCCTTACATCGAAAACCGGGGATGTACTGTATGGTGACTAACATAATATAATAAAAAATCATTATTAATAAAAAAAAAAAAAAAAAATAAAAGACCGAAGAGATAAACTATCTCAGCTGTAGTTAAATGATAGAATCTTTTCACTGCTATATCCTGGTGATACGCTGAATTCATTTTTTTCCATCCCATCATCAGAAATGTTCAATGCATTACAAAGACTGCCTGCTTTATCTCTGCATAGACATACTCCTTTCAAATCAGGAATTGCTTTCATTAAAATTCCTGTCACATTTGTGTGGCATTATTTTCTTTTGTTACCCTGTCTAGACTCAATTGTACTGAACATTATTTTGCACCAAAGAAGATAGGAATTTTGGAATGGAAGCAATTAGCTGCCCGGAAGAGGAAGCTATAAATAACAATTCACAAAGCATCTTTGATTCCTTGATGCCTTCAACAGTTCCCAGTCTCATCTAGCAGAGCACATCAAGGCCCAAGAGATATAACAAACAAGCAAGGACTCTACTGGGGCCCAGAGCATAGCGCTGAACCCAAGAAGGCAGACTGCCTGGGTTCAAATGCTGGCCTTGACGCTTTTTATATCTGAGACTTTAAGAAAATTACTTAACCTCTCAGTGCCTCAAAATGCTCCTGTAAAATAGAATCATAATAGTTGTATCCTTATAAGGTTGTTGTGAGCACTACGAAAGATAATGCTGTGAACATCGAGTAAAGTGTTAAGCCCAGCTTGACATGTCATAATTATGAAATAGGGAATTCTGGTAGGTGTCTCTCCAAAGCTGTTCCCCTCTTCTATATTAGTGGCATGTCTAACTAGGCTCGTGGCCACTCAGAATAAAGACTACATTTCCCAGTATCCCTTGTAGTTAGGTTTTGTCATGAGACTAAATGTTGGCTGATGGGATGTGATCAGAAATGATACAGGCAACCTCTAGGTCAGGACCCTAATGGAAAAGGGCTATTCCTTTCCCTTGAACTCCTCTTGCCTCCCAGAGGCTGGAATGAGAACAGAGGAGTGAGCCATCTTGAATTACGAGCTAAATGGTCAAGGTGGTGAAACAACAAAAAAGACAAGGTGCCCAGACCCATACTACAATGGAGCCACCAGAACATTATCACAAAGCTGCCAACCAACCCAAGCTTTTCTATTAAAGAGCAATATATTTCAATCTTATTTAAGCTGTTATTATAACGTCTCTCTGTCACCCACAGCCAAAACTATTTTACAACGAATATAATAAGGACTCAGTAAATATCAGGTCTTTTCAGTATTGTCCACTCACAAAAATGTTGCTATTGGGACGCCTGGGTGGCTCAGTCGATTAAGCATCTGCCTACGGCTCAAGTCATGATCCCAGGGTCCTGGGATCAAGTCCTGCATTGGGCTCCTTGCTCAGTGAGGAACCCCTCCTCCATCCACCTGCCGTTCCCCCCTGCTCTGACAAATAAATAAATAAAATCTTTAAAAAAATGTTGCTATCAGATTCTGCTTCAGCTTCTGCTGCAAGGCCTGCACGCTAAATCCTTCTTGAGAAATGGAGCTTGATATTCTTCTAAGAGAGCAAAACCACAGTGACTGATGAAAAGTATTGTTAAACCAGAAACGAGACAAAAATTACTGAAATAATATACACAGGCAAAATAATGTCACAGCAGCCTGATGCCAAGGGCTGCAAAGCTCCTAGCATTTCCTTCTTTCATTTGCATCCAGAGGCAATGCCATCAACGCTGGGCTGGGCCTAGCTCATACCTGCCTAACGAAAATCCAGGGGTGATCAGATTTCCTTTCTGTACTGATTATAAAAATACTTTTTTCCTTTTGAAGCTTCTGTGTGCAGAACCTATTTTTGAAACCTAAACAGCACAACACAGCCATGATAACCACAGGCACTCCGTTTTACATGCCATGTCATTAAGTATTGGCAGCATCGTATGAGAAAGACGTTATGATTCCCATTTCAGAAATAAGAAAATGGAATCTCGGGTAGGAAACTTGCTGTGGGTCACAGGGTTAGTAAGTGTTGCCATCAGGATTCAGGTCCAGCATTTTAGATTTCAAAATTCGCACTCTTCCCCGAGATTCCTCCTGATTCTTATTCTGTTAACATATTTTTGCTCAGAAAGGACACTGCACTTACCAACAACTGCTATTTCTTTCCTAGTTGTGCAAAGCCATGCTAAGCACACTCAAAGTTAAACCTCAGTAAACATGAAGGGTTGCTTCTGTCTGTCTGACTTCTCCCACCCAAAGCCATCTGTCCAAGTAGCCTCTTAGACAAAGTCAAACACTCCCCAGTGGGGCTGTTCTTCAACACACATCCCTCTGGTCCTAATAAACTTTATAGAATTTTGATTAGCTTTCAAATCAAAGACAATTAAAAAGAATCAAGACCATCTGAGAATTGGGGAGAAGTTCGGTCTAGATAGAAAGCTACTTCAGAGAAAGTAATGAAGAATAGGATCGAAACATTTGTCTAGACAAAGAAATCTTGTGAATTGTGCCGATTTAATGTGTTTGGAAATTGTCACAAGGATAGAGGGCATTGTGGACTCTTTGTGTCTGCAGATGACACCAAGCACTTCCTGGTAATAAAACATTCAGCTTATAGGAATATAGCAGATCTCACAAAGCCATGGAAACAGATGAACGACTGCTTATTAACTATAAGCTGAAAATCATAGCAGAAACTGATCTCATAGGTAATAAGCAAACCAATTCTGGGAATACCTTGGAATAACTATTAATAACTATTTTCACAATTTGCTGGCCCAATGAGGAACAAGAATGTGTTTTGCTAATCTGAAATCCAAAGGATACCTTTCTTGAGTATCAAAACCAGCAGAAAGTCCTGTTATCAATATGGTAAATCATTCAGAAAAAGAAGAGGTAGAGATAGAGTCAGCAGAGCAAAAAAGAAAAAAAAACATGGATAAATTACAGTGCTTTTCAAGATTATTGCTCTGACATTGAGAGGATTATCTTGATGGGAGGAAACTGGGCATTCATACAAAACAAGATAATTTTAAGAGAACATGCTGCCCTTGAAAAATTCTTGAAAACTACTTCTGCTACTGAATACAGGCACATGCAAGTGTTAATTTTTATAAACATAGAGCTGACATTTATTCTAAAATATCTATAAATTGAATTTGTGTAAACTAAATTATTTTAAATACAGCAAGGAAGGACATATTTATATGCTCAGCAAAGACAGTTGTCAGTACTTAATTTTTCCCATTTTCTCTCTTTAGGTGGTGCTTATGGGAACTCATATTTTCATAGCTAAAGGTGATTACAAAAAAACCACTTCCAACAGTTTTCCTAGTTATCAGTAGCAGTACATAGTACAAGGGATGTCAAGTCACCATTTCTTTGAAATTGATTGAGGATGAATACAACTATCGTTTTCTTTATGTGCTATTTTTTTTTAACTAAAGCCAACTTTATTATATTTAATTGCAGTAAGAGATACCATGATGTTTGCTTCACTGAAATTCACCCCTGACAATTGCTTTCAGTAGGCAAATCTAATTAATAATTCTTAATTATGCCAATTTTTTCAGATTGCTGGCTGTTTCCCAATATTCGTTCTAGTCTTTTATACCAGTAAAACCCCCAGATGTGAGTTGGTCACATGGCCACCTGGAAGAAAGAAAACATTTCCCAGTGACATATCCAAGCTCCCTTGTGGCTAAGTACAGTCACGTGACTACATTCTCGCCAATGCAATGCAAGCAAGGTCATCTGTGAAACTTCTCTGAAATATCCTTAAGGGAAGGGAACATTTTTTCCTGCCCTTTGCCCCTCTCGCTGACTGGAATAAGGACAGTATGACAAGCACTGGAGCAGCCATCTTGGACCATGAGTTGTGACTAAGATTGTCACCTTGACCAGACTTTAGACAGGCTCCTCTGAGGTCTCTCTTTGTCTAGTCTTTGTCCTTGAGCCCTATCTTCAGCTTGCCTAGCCCAGATTTAGCAGGAATCCTGCCAAAGGAGCATAGTGAGAATCCCCCTACCCTTGATATATCACCCTGGCTTGCCTTCAGTGAGTTTTTCCATTCATTGACCCCCTCACTCTACTCACTGGCTATAAATCCCAAGCTGCCTTTGCTGCATTTGGAGTTGGCCTGGATCTCTCCCCCTATTGCCATAGTCTTTTGTTTTTGATTTTTTTGTGATGGTCTTAAAATGTATGTCAACAGTACCTAATAAAAAGTCTTCCTTACATTTTAGTAAGTACCAGAATAACTTTTTTATTTTTACTTTAACAGATGTTAGCCCATGTTGGAGATAGCAGAGCAATGAGTTAGAAGGACCCCGGGCATGGGTCACCATTACAAACCCCGGCTTGCTTTCCTCGTGATTCCATCGAGACAAAAAATGAAATAAACTTCTCTCTTATTTAAGTTACTATTATTTTGGTTTTCTGACACTCAGAGATGAACTTACCCTAATTTCTACACCCATAAATAGTATGGATACTATTACAGAAGTAGGGGAGAATGCAAATCCTGGCTTTAAAATACTAATTGTTTATAGTGTCTGTTAAAGATGTAAATTCTTTACATTTTATACAAATAATATATCAGTTTGGTTTGAGTCAATGTGAAAGTGCAGACTTTGCACAATCCAATAAAATACAATTTTGCTTCTGTTAAATAAGAGACTAATTCATGTCTATATTCTGTCTTATATATAAATACTCAGTGAATTTTTGCTGAATCTTAGAAATGTGTCTCCCAGATATATGACGAAAAGAATTCATATAAATCTATACTGAAACAACACTAATACTCATTAGTAAATGGACAATGTGAATAAAAAATTTACAAGAGGAAATACAAATTGCTTACAATCATGTAAAAACATTAAGAAACATATAAACGCAAATTAACATAGAACACTATCATCTTAGTAAATATTTACCACAACAATTTTGAGGCAGGGGTATAATGTAATAGTTTAGTAAAGAGGAAACTGACACATTTCCGGAAAACAACTTTTCAATTTAAAAGAAATATAAATCAAAATATGAATTACAATATAATAAAAAATTAAGACAGAAGACTAACAAATAAGGATGTTCATGGAAATTGAAAATATTGCACGCCCATGTTATGAAATCTTATCCACCCAATAAAATGATGCTTCCAGAGAATTTTTAGTGACATGACAAATGTTCATTAAATAATATTAAGCAAATATAGAGGATAAAAATTATATGTATAATATGGTTCCAGTTATGTGAGAAGTATGTGTATACACAGAGAAGTAACAGAAAGGAAATTCAACAAGTGGAAATTGTCTCTGGGAAGAGGGTGAGTTTTTAAAGTTCAAATTACATGTTTTATTTTCTAATTTTCTATAATGAATATATTACTTCTCTAATGAAAATGTACAAGAAAATATTAAATATTTCTTTAATTGGATTGGGGATTTATGACATAAAAATATTGTAGACATTGATGCCCTTTACAGATCCTAGTGAATTTAAACACTTCGAAAAATCCTGTACTATATAAAAGTTTCATTAATTTTAGACATTTGCATGGAATGTTTATGAGTTATATTTAATTTCTCTGCAATGAAATAATGATTGGAAAAAAATTAGTAAATGTGGGGTGCCGAGGTGGCTCAGTTGGTTAAGGGACCGACTCAATTTTGGCTCAGGTCCTGATCTCAAGGTCCTGAGACTGAGCCCTGTATTGGTCTGTGCGCTCAGCGGGATGTCTGCTTCTCTCTCTCCCTCTGCCCCTCCCCCTGCTCAAGCACTCTCTAAAATAAATAAATAAATCTTTTAAAAAAAGAAAACAAAATTAGTCAATGCACGTCAGCCTAATATTACAGATTTAAATCAGTTAAACCCTAATTCCTATTAATATACAAACATTCATATGAACTCTTGACATAAAATGGTCATATGCCTGAAATCCAAAATGCTAGAGGTGACATTTTTGTTAGTGAAGTTTTCACTTGTATTACTTCCTTAGAAATAAAATGCCTATTTTCCCAAGAATACAGTTGGTATTTGCTGACTTAGAATTTCCCTCAAGAACTGACCTACCTTTGGAGGGCGAGTTGTCTTCACTCACCCTCCCAGCCGCTACATCCTACCCCAAGAACAACATGGGCTTCATAGGTCTTTGTTTCAACTTACAGTAAAAAGGAATGGTAGTTTCCTGGATGTGAGTGCCAGTTAAGCCCTGCTGCCTGGGGGGCATGTCCTCTGTACCAATTCTGGCTAGAGCAGTACTCAGGAAGGGAAAGGGGTGCTGAAAGGGGAATTTGGAGAGGAGTCAAAGATGAGAGAGAGAGAGAGAGAACACACACATATTCTACATAGGTGACAATTTTACTTATGACTACAGTGACCCTATTATTTCAAACAAAAAAAAAATACGGTCTGGCAAGTATGTTTATTTGGATAATCCAGTGTTGGAAATGCCCCCCCGAATATCAGGTATTTGTGGCCCTTTCCCAAGGTGAGCCCTCCAAGTAAGAAATACTTGGCGGAAAGAGCAGTAGGACCAAAATTTAAGTTGGTTTCCCTATATATGTTTATATGTGGAAATTCTTAAGTTCGTTGGTAGGAAAACCTCCAAGGTTTTAAATTCAGTTTAAAGCAGAGCTGGATTTTCTTTTTTCATTTCCCTGTGACTCAAAAAGAGTTTAGGTTTTATTAGGGAGCCAGTACGTTCATGCTGGGAGTTTCTGTTAATCCACTAAGCAGCTTTGTGGCAATTCCATTAGGACTGAAACAAAATGTTTACCAAACTAGAAGTCCACTCCAACAGCTCTCCTGGTGTTTTACGGGGATAGTGAGCCTTTAGGCTTTTCAGAAGGTCAAACTAATTTTGTTCTTAGTGGTAGTGATAAGATTTGGAAAAACAAACAGCCCCACAGATCAAACATCCGTAGAATATTAAGAAGATATTATTGCTTGGCCCTTACTGGTCTCCCTAACTTCCAGGCTGAATGTCTAACTCTTGAAATCACTTCAAATCCATTTGAACTGAACATTTAGCTTATCTGCCGGATTCCAAATAACCAATTTGAATACACTTTCCCCTTCTGTTTCTCCATTCTTCTCTTTCCTTCCCTACCCTGTTCTAAAATGATGGAATCAACCACATAAAAACAAAGCTGTAACGTGAATGGCAGTTTCCAGGCTGGGATCTGGGGTCTCTTGATGACACTGAGCTCTGGCTTGCTTAGTGGCCCATCTCAGCTGAGCCAGCTGTATGGAACAAAACATAATCCACTTGCACTTGGATTTCAGTCAGCAGAAAGACTAGAACAGCCTAAGGAACGCGTGTCAGTTTTCACTGTGTAAAAGCGATGCTTCCATAAAAGTCACAGCAACTTTGGATAACGTTACCCAGCTTATAGGTCACAACTGTCCGTAAATACCAGGCTGCAGGAATGTTTTCTGTTCTCTTCCATTTCTCTGGGAGGAAGGCTATGGGTGGACTTGCAACAGGGTCTGAAGAGGTGCCCTGATGGCATAAACATCACAGCATAGAGGACAGGGAAGCCACATGGAACAGGAGAATCTCACTGCTGATGTTGACCAACTTGGCAAATCATTTAGGAAGTTTCAGTTGCCACAGTTGTCAGAATAGTACGTCCCTCACAGACGACACGGGGATTAAATGAGGATCATTCGTGAAATGAGTAATGCGTTCTTTAGTGTGAGGCAAGCAGTGCATAGTTCACTCTTCCCTTTTTTTTCTGGCCTCCTGAAGGGTCAGATACATCGCCCCAGAAGTTAAAAGTGACCTAAGAGGGGCATGTGAGCTCCCGGAGCCAGACGGGGGGCGACAAACTACCGTTCAGCCACTTACGAGCTGTGCAAACTTGGACGAGTTATTTAACTTGGTACTTCAGTTTACCCATCTATAAATGGGATAGTAATAGTTCTTATCTCATCGGGCAAATGAATTTGTAAACTGTCCCTCACAATTCTGAAGAACCTTCTGCTAGTTCTTGGTATTTTCTCCACCTCCAGATGCATCATACTGTTCTTCTAGAAAGGCAATGAAACACATTTATGCTGTTCCGGCACGAGCCTCTACTGATTAAGTGAGGCATGACTATCTCCTGGAGATGGCAGGACCCTGTGAAACCACCTAACCTCCCAGACAGAAGCCGTGTTCTATCTCTGATAGCTGATGGGTTCCGCTCCAACTCCATCTCACCTCTTGGACTCTAAATGTCCTGCTGTTTAACGAAGGTGGCTTATCAAGGCTTTTAGGGGTATACAGCTATTCACAAGGCTAGAATCCACCGAGGTGTTGTTTTCAACACCAAAGGTCAACAAATTACAGCCCTTGGGCCAAATCCAGCCCACCATCTGTTTTTGTAAATACAGTTTTATTGCCCATACCCATTTGTTTACACGTTGTCTATTGCTGCTTTCAGACTACAAATGCAGACTGAAGTAATCGTAAGGTAGAACATATCCCCTGTAGAGCCTATGATATTTACTATCTGGCCCTTTACAGAAAAAGTTTACTGACCTCTGGTCTACACCATGGATAAAGCCCGATTCAGAACTGCAAACTTCTTTATGATTCTGGATCCAACAAACATTAATATTGTGTTTCTGCTCACCTTTATTTTTTTTGAAGATTTATTTATTGGAGAGACAGTGTGTGAGAATGTGAGCGGAGGACAGGGAGAGGGAGAAGCAGGCAATGTTGGGGGATGTTTCCAAAACACCAAGGGCAGGCGTGTGTGTGTGTGTGTGTGTGTATAACTGGGGGAGTGACCTGTGAAGCTGGGAGGGCCAACCCCTCAGAGACAGGAACAGAGAGACAGCAGAGCCTCAGAGAGGCCAGGCACCAGAAAAGACTCCTCACAGGCCATGTTGAGCTCAGCTCCTAGGAACAGCAGGTGCTTTGGGCTCAGGCAGTGGCTGGGGGCTGTTGCACCTGCTGTGCTGGGCTTTCAGGAGAGCTGCTGTAGCCACGGGCGCATCCTCAGCTGGGTCCAGGTACCCACCCAGGTACCCATCCAGGACCCTAAGATTATGACCTGAGCTGAAAGCAGACACTTAACCAACTGAGCCACCCAGGTGCCCCTCTGCTCACCTTTATTATTTCAATAATAAATACATAGCATTTGGCCTACACAGGGTTCTCAACAAATGTTGATTACTTCTGAATCTTAGCAATTATAGGATGCCTTGGGCTGCATGTAACAGAAAATCAGACTCAAATTGCTATAAATAACACGGAAATAGATTATATTGATTATCGAAGAAGCCTAGCAGTGTGGCAGGTTCTAGTATATCAGGATGTTGGCAACAACTCTCTGCCATTCTTTTGGCCCAGCTTCATCATTGTGTGGGCTTTCATCCTCAACAGCAACTGTGATAACATGTTTCATTGAACATGTCCCATGGGAAAGAGAACTTTCCATCAATTGGGCTATATGTTTGAGTGAGTCATCTTTGGTCTCATGTCTACCTCCAGAGCAATGACAGTTGCTAGAGGACTATTAGTCAAGGGATGATTAATTACTTTTAAAAAATCCACAGCTGGAGCTTAGCAAAGTTGAGATTTGGGTAGGGAGGAAGACGAGAGAAATGTATGCTGTAAGGTGACCAGCAGAGTTCATCACTGAGACAAGCCCAAGAGTAGATGCCAAAGAGAACATTAAGTTTTCATGCATTGTGGCCAAATGGAAATGACATCTTCTCAGTAAGAATAAAGCCCAAATGAACTGCTAAAATTATAAATTGAAGATTTCTTGTATAGGCCAATACCATAAAGTAGACATTTAACAGCCTTTGTTTTTAGGTGTGGAAGATCAAGCAGAGTAAGGTTTTGTTCATGAGATTTTTTTTTTTTTTAGGAGTAGGTACTATGAAACATGTCCTCTTTTATGTTAGGGTGAGCTCTTCCAAAGTTAGAAAAATCTAAGGTCCAGACTGATCAACAAAGATCTTTATCTTGTGCTTCCGAACTCTCTTTTTTCCGTTTGCATTCACTGTTGATAGCTCGATTTTATTAGCATCACTTCCTCCCTCTTTCTTCACTGCATTAAAGCCATCACTAGCCGGTGATGGGTAGTAAGGAGGGCACATATTGCACGGAGCACTGGGTGTTACACGCAAATAATGAATCATGGAACACTACATCAAAAACTAAGGATGTACCGTATGGTGACTAACATAACATAATAAAAAATTATTATAAAAAATAAAAATAAATCCATCACTAAAACGAAATGATTTGTTCTTCACGGAGAACATTTAAAATACTCTTAACTCTGTGATAGTTGAAGCCTGGGTCTGGATATCTCCTACCATTTCTTCCTGCTTGGTCTGAAGGAAAACAAATACACTGGAGCTTCTTGGGTGAACCTAAAATGCTCTGTTAGTAGGCGGACACCTCTTCCCAGCCTACAATTCGTGCCTGGAGGTAATGATCAGGCTTGCCATGTGCCTTCTGGGTGCAGAGCACCTTCGGGAACACCCAGAGACCAGTCCCATTTTAATTAATGCCCCCCTTCAGGGGCTATGTGGGTTCTAGAGCACAGCTGGGCATCAGGTCTAAAGCACTGATTCAATAAAATGTTTACATTCTTCCATTTTTCTATTTTCTTTAAGAATAACCTACTGAAATGAATAAACACACAAAGAAATAATAAATCCACTGCTTTCCAAAGCCCAATTTACTAACTTTCCATATCATTTACTTCTCTGTAATCATCATAATTTTTAAAACTTTCCATGGTCTTCCATTTCCTTCTGAAACTCATTAGCAGAATCTGAAGCCAATTTTGTGGTTCATGGTAAACAGATAAAACATAGTTGACATGTAACTGCTAATGTCAAATCTTTTTCACATTTCAAGGCCAAGCTCAAGCGTTAGCTCTCCTGTGAAGCCGTTCCTTCAATTTGTTCATAATTAATTCCACTTCCTCTAGAAACTGACAAAATATCAACCTACACTTCTATAACATGGTAGAAACAATTACTGCAACAGCAAGTAGGTTCCCTATTTGGCCTGGCAAATCTCTTGGTTGGGTTTTCCAAAAGCTAACTCTGAGATGTGGATTTGGGTGCAAGCGGCTTATGGAGTACTCTCAGGAGGGACATAAAAGGGAATAGGGGAGGCAGGAGAGAAAAGGGGAGACGGGCTAAGTAAAGGTGTGGTCTGTAGGTGGAGTCCAGCCTCAGCATGATCCCACGGGAAGCTGTGAGGCAGAAGCTACACTGTAAAGTCTGTTAGCCATCGGCTTGGGGCTGCCCAGTAGGGACTGAAACTCAAGTCTGCCTGGTACTTGTGGCTCTCTAGTCCTACCGACAACTCTAGCCACCCAAGGGTAGTTCTCTAAAGATGGTAGTAGACACCATCCTTAGCAGTAAACATGTGGAAACTAAGAGATGAGAGCACAGACCCACAAGGGACCCAAGTAGAGCTCAGTGGAGCACTGCTAGCGTTCACTACAACACATACCAACGACAGGGCCGATGATTAGAGCCAGCAATTATTAAGTACTTACTGCATGCCAACATTCTTCAAAGGTCTTGATAATATTAGCTTATTTAGTCCCTACGACAACCTTATGAGGCGCCTAATGTTATTATTTCTGTTTTGTTAAATGAGGGAACTAGATTTATTCATGGAAGCAACCTATCTAAAGCGACACAAAGATTTCATGGTGTAACCAAGATGTGAATCAACAAATGTGGCTACGTGATTCAATAGCACATACTCTAAACACCACGCCACTCACTTTGGTGAGGCTTCTCAATATACAATGCTGTTAAGAGTAGCAGAGCCCGAGTCATCTGGCCTGGGCTCGTAGGTTGGCAGCTGAGAACAAAAGGAGACAACATATCTAATATAGTTGGTGCAGAAAAAAAAAGTAATAAAATATTAGCCACCACTGCTATTAAAGAAGAGAAGAAGATATAGCAGCTTTAAAAAAATCGATTTTCTATAAAGGTATCGCTTAGATCTATCAAAGCCTTTCTTTTGCTTTCCTCAAACAAGTCTGAAGAGCCTGGAATTCAGCAACTTTATTCTCAATAGCTCTGTTGTATATTATACATTTGGCTAAACTTCTTTATAGAGAATAAGAGGAAAGGATAAGGGAAGAAACCGAAAAAGGAAAAGAGTCTAACAGATTATTAGGAAAAGTTGGTGGGAATGATAGAAGCAAATATTCTGAACAAATTCCTATTCATTGTACTTCTGCGTTTCTGAGGATGTGGCCATTAAGCTGAGTTTTCCTGAGTAGAGTGATGTTAATTCCCCCATGCATGTCAGCATTACCGGCTCCACCTCACCTCCCATAAACAACATCACTTTTTACAGCACATTAGAAAATTTAGTCGCTTTTCATGACTGAATACAAATGCCAAAAAACATCATTTCTGATATCTTTAAAAATCATTAACTGCCTTAACCTGAATTCCAGGCATAGAAAAACTGCAATAATTTTCATCGAAGCCTTTATTTCTTTAAGATTGGTTGAATACCTACGAATGATGGAAATAAAAATTCTGGACTCTTAACTATGAAGTAAGCATCAATCGAGAATATTTCAATGTATTTCTAATTCTAGGATCCTAGTTCCTTGGGGCACACTGAAGATCTTTGCAACATATAGAGATAACCTTATGACAAGTTTTCTCCTCAACAAAAAATAAAATAAAATAAACTTAAGCTTTTGTGGTCTTTCCCTAATTTTCCTTATGGTTGACTTCCAGTTTCACAGCGTTGTGGTCAGAAAGATCACAGTTTTGGGAGACACATAAGACACAAAAACTACCTGCTGCACAGTAGGTAGTCGCTGAGAAAGGACCCCTGTTTATCTCTGCTCCTCTAGTCAGGGGTGAGAGGTAGTAGCCAAATATCTTTAACAAGCAGCACAGCACAAGCAGCAACCAATCCCAATGGATGCGACAACCAATCAGAACAAAGCTGTGACCATTCAGAGGGGTGATGCAACCAATCAGAATGGATGCTAGCTGAAACACAGGTGAGGTCATACCTTGGGATCCAGCTAAATATCAACCTTGCCTGGAACTGATGTGAAACTCACCTGTGCCCAGATTACTCAATGTTACTCACACAGAGACTTATTTTTAAATATTCAGGTGATTTCTGGGGTAAAATGGGAGTTTTTCACTCTCCAGATCCCCTCCTGCTCTCAGCTATGGTGAGAAGGAATTCCGGGAAAGACTGGCCTGAGAAAGGCACTGTAAGTAAATAATTGTGAACTTACATACCAGGCACTGCACACGTATTATCTTCCTTCATCCTCACAACAACCCTATGAGGTGGGCACTTTTATTATCCTTGTTTTAGGGATGAGGAAACCAAGGCATGGAGAAACTGAGTCACTAGATCAAGGTCACACAACTAATACATCTCAGAGCTGGTATTCAAACACGGGCAGTCCTTCCACTTCACTACTACTTCGGAGGTTATGAGCAAATGGGCATTCTCATCAACACCATATCATCTGCTCGATTCCATCCTCCCATCTAGCTAATGATAAAATATCAAAGACATTTTCTGATATTTGGGCTACTCCTGGGAACCCACGAAGTTACTGACCAACATTTGTCCCCAGCATGGTCGCAGTTGCCCAATTTCTGATCTAACTTGCTTCAAAAAGACAGCAGTCAGGAAAGGCAGAAAAAATTAAAAAAAAAATTATTACCTTATTCTCTTGTCCTCCACTTTTTTCAAATATTCATCTCTCTTTAAGACTCCCAGGATCATTTCCTTCTCATGATCTAACAAAAACGACAGATTGATAAACTCCGAGTTCTTAGACATGGTATTCCAGCAGCAGCTCTGAGTGGCGGTGGCTGAATCTTCCAGGTCAATCAATATCCACAGTTCTTAAGGCCTCCCCTGAACAGCCCAGAGTCACTCAGCTGTTTGACGGCAGAGCGGTTTTATAACGTCTCTGAGGAAGTGCTGATGGTAGTCGGGTGTTCTTCAAGGCTACACAGAAAAGAGATACCACTGGGATTACATTCCAAGAAAGTCATTATTGTTCTAACTGGGAAAGATCACCAAAGCCTTTGCTGTGGTGTCCAGTCAGGGGGCAGCTGAGTTTCACCAACGTTGACGAACGCCAATCCTTCAGGATGGCACAGAGCAGGGATTAGATCTGCTGGGGCAGAATACAGAAAACCCAGGGAAGACAGAAAGCAAAGGAGAGGAAAATCAGAAAAATTAATTAGGCCATTTTCCGAACAGCACACACAGTGTCTAATTTTTTGAAATAGTGATAAACTTAGCCAAAAATTTTTAATAATTACTGTGTGTTTATCATGAAATATTATTTATATGTAGTTGATTCCAGGCTCTCTGTGCAAATTCAGCTTTTTCCCTTATAATTAGTTTCCTTTACCAGCCAGCTCCTGTTACCACCCTTACAGCTGACTCATGGGTGAACTGAGTCACCACTGCGGGACACTAAGTGCACAGTCTGTACTGTCCCTTAACTGGCTCCCTCCTATTCCTTCCCTTCCTCCCCACAACTAGGACCACTTCGTAAAAAGCATTGCTGGCAAAACAGATATGAATCAGTGGTACATGTATCCATTGGAAAGTTTCTCACAAACATAGCAATGAATGAAAAAAAAAAAATCAAGTTAGAGAAGACTTCATGCAGAATGCCGGCATATATGGGAAGGAAAAAATTTATAACAACATTATATCTAATTTAGGAATATATACATTTGTAGTATCATTACAATGGATTTCAAGGGGAATTCAGAGATACAATCAAAGAGAACACAGGAACTTCAACCATATTGGATAATGTTTTATTGTCAAGATGACTATTTCTATCTCATGATGCACATATTTGTGAATTATTCTAGGTATGTATTACATACCACAAAATAGATGTTTCAGCACTTATCTTTGTCAACATTAGGAAGCTCACCGAGCCTTGTCCCTCACCCTAATTCTTGAGCACATTCTTTCATTGGCTTGGAACATAGATTCTCTCTGTACATCCTCATAAGAATGAACACTTTAGGCCTATGGCCTCATCCCCTGACACTGTCCCTCGGTTTCCCTCCCAGGTCTATGAATTACAGTCTATTGTGCAAGTTAAACTTGGTTTGCTTGGTTATAGCAGGTTTCTAAGCATAACTAGATACCCAAAGCCTGCTTCGGGGGCTCCCAGTTGCCACAAGGCTAGGCTGACATAAAAATCTCAGGAGATCTGAAAGGACAGGATCTTGTCCAGAGCCTAACTTTCCAAAGCCCCCAGGTGTTTGTTCTATACATTGTACACCAAACCACAACTTGGCTGAAATGACTCAGAAATGAACTTCTTCTGATTGGTCAAGAGCTAGCCCTCCAGATGGACTCCAGGCCTTTCCTCCACCTTCAAAATCCTAGAGGCAGAGAATCCCAAAGTTGGCCTTAACAGGAAGCAACAAGGTTAGAGCAAAAGGGGGTCTTCAGAAAGGTTAATTGTTTGGTTTCCGCAACATCGTCAACTGTGGTCGCCTCATATAAAGAACACAACTGGTTTTTCCACCCCTCTTGTGGTTCATCTGGTCTCACACTGAAATGAAAAAGCCACTTGGTAGCTCAATGGATGAATATGCTGCCATTACAGACAGGTTCACTTAGAATGTATTTTATATTTGAAATGTCAGATTTAGAATGCCATGTGTGAATATTCTGTAGAACTGTAATTAGAAGTTATTCAAGGGGTTGGAGCCACAAAAATATTTGAGTTGAAGCTTATGGCTAGCCTTGCCTTGGATTGTAAATGCAAATCTGCCCTGTAAAGCTCCAAGGCTCTGCCCAGCGAGGAGAATAAAAGGAAGGGAGGGCAGTAACACCACAGGGTAGCATCTGAAAGTGACAGAGAGGATGGGAAAGCATACAAGGATATAAAGGAAAGAAAATTGCCCTGGGGGAGTTTAACAAAATTAGCCCTAAATAGATTTTTGCTCATCTGCACCAGGACTGAACAGAATGGGTTTATAAATGAATAGCCAAGGAGATTATAAGGAGCCAAAACTTTATCAAGAAAATGAGGGTGTTTCCTCCAGGAAGCAGGACTGGACTGTGATTATAATTTAATAACAGGGAATCTAACTGATGATAGTCCTTCTGGAGAATGATGGGGTGAGGAAGAGGAGACAGTGAGCCTGGGCGTAGACAAAGGAGATCTAAGGAGCTAGATGCTAACAATGCCCATCAGGCTCTGACCAGAAGGAAAGCACTTGGGCCTCAAAATCAAAGTAACCCATTCATTCCCTGTAGTGCATGTTCCATGTTGAGTGATGCGGCTTCAGTCTGGCAAATTTCATGACATTAATCACTAAAATCATACAACCATTTCCTCTTGCTTGAATTTCACTTCCTCCTGGACACTTCTGATTGTAAGCTGGCGTACCATAGAGCCTTCCTTTTCCAGGGAGTGGATGCCCTGGTCTTGCCGATGGAACACTCTGTGTTTGGTTTCATTTGAACCTATGTCTGATCTGTTCTCTGTCCACCAACCAAAGGAAATTTCTGAGCCTTTGGAGGACCAACATTTGGGTTGGGATGAAGTCACCTAAATCTGTACAATTGTTTAATGCCTCTTTTCAGCTAGTTCACAGACCCTCCTGGAGAATCCCTTACCCCTTACACACTTTCATCAGGTAAAGAAAAAATGAGTAAAAATAATCACCAATGCCTTTTATCACCAGAGTCAATTCTCATTTTTTTAGTTAAACGTGCCTAGTAAAACGCTAGTCAGATCAGAAGAAATCCATTTTTATTTATTTTTCAATACTTTCACTTAAACAGATATCTTTCCTTAAACATTTCAGATGTGAATTTTTCCCTCTCTGGCCAGCAGCCTTGCCAAACTGAGCTAAACTATTTAAAAAGATGACAGAATATTTTCTAAGTCATTCTTCTGCCTTTCAGCAAAGAGAGCTTTGTACGAATCATTAACTACTGAGCACCAGAAAAGACGCAACAATAAAAAATTCTCAGGCACCTGGGTGGCTCAGTCGGTTAAGCGTCTGACTCTCTATTTTGGCTCAGGTCATGACCTCAGGGTCATGGGATCAGGCCCGGCACTGGGCTCTGTATTCAGTGCAGAGTCTGCTTGAGATCCTCTCCCTCTCTCCCTCCCCTTCCCCCACTCTTTCTCTCTCTCTCTCTCAAAAAAAAAATATATAAAACCTTTAAAAAATTCTCACAGCATCACCGAAAGACATTTTTTTAAAAAGCATATGTTTTGAGTAACACACACTTAAAAGTAATACAGGTTGATATTTTAGTCAAAGGAAAGAGCTGAACAGATCTTACTAAAGAGTACTTGAAATGTAGCTTTAAAAGTGAACTATTTCTGGAAGTGCTCTTGGGATGAAATTAATAAAAATCGAATCGACTTCTTGTTTGTCACTGTGTGGCAACACAACAGGGAGGGAGATTTCTGGAACACTCAGAGATGCTCAGGATACAGGTGAAACAGCAGATGCAAAATGCACTTGGGAGTGCCTTTCAAAGAGATGAGCAGGCAAGAACCCACATGCCTGCCAAACAGTGAGAACAACCATAGAGATAAAGATGCTGTGCGGAGCGAAATAAATAGTTCTTTCACTACGAAAGACTCAAGGGCAGGTGGTATGGAATCACGGGGATTTATTTTCAGTAGCGCAGTTTCCTCCTACACGGACAACTGCGTGGCACATTCAATGGCAGTGCAGTAGTTGAATTTGTTTTTAAAGAATTTATTATTTATTTGAGACAGAGAGTGAGCAATCAAGAGAGACAGAGAACATGAGTTGGGGGAAGGGGCAGAGGGAGAAGCGGACTCCCGGCTGAGCAGGGAGCCCGATGTGGGGCTGGATCCCAGGACCCTGGGATCATGACCTGAGCCGAAGGCAGACACTTCACCGACTGAGCCACCCAGGTGCTCCTGAATTTTTTTGTTTTTAATTTCACAATGGTATTGATTTCCTGAACGTTAATTAGGAGGCCAATTAGCAATATTAGCAGCCTTATAGCAATGCTCCAAGAGCAGAATGTTCCACAGTAATTGTTACCACTTATATAACTCAGCTAATCCTTATCACTCCTTCACAAAACAAGCTCTAATACCCCCACTTTATAGATGAGAAAGCTGAGGCCTAGAGAAGTTAATGAACATGCCCACACAGTAAGTAACTCAGTGCATTTTGGTTTCAGGGACCTGTTTCTAATCATTACAAGTGACTGTCTCTCAGTGCCTTTCGTGGAACAACAGCATCCCACAAGATGTCATGAGATATTCTATGGAAATTTTAAAAAGTCCTTTAGTCCAACAAAATTTCGTATATGTCCAGTTAAATCAAATTGAATATTTTTTCTCCTACAGAGCTTTTCAGAATTTCTCATATTTTAATGTTAACTATGAAGGTTCATAGAACTCTCAGTTTGGAAAAAAGATATCTAACGTGATTCGGTTCTTATCTTGGCATCTTGTATTTTGATATTTCTAAAGAGAACACATTTTCCTACTTCTTTTAGAGGACTACCTCTATCTTAAAAAAAAACTGGTCAGGTAGGGCGTCTGGGTGGCTCAGTCAGTTAAGAATCCCACTTTTGATTTCGGCTCAGGTCATGATCTCAGGGTCGTGAGATGGAGCCCCACATTGGGCCCTGCACTCAGCGCGGAGTCTGCTTGGGATTTTCCCTCTTCCTCTCCCGCCCCCTCTGCCCCTTCCCCGGCTCACTTGCATGCACGTGCGCTCTCTTTCTCTCTCAAATAAATTCATAAATAACATCTTCAAAAAAACTGGTTAGGAAAAAATCGAAATAAATTGAAAAGAGAAAGATTTGAAAGAAAAATTAGAAGATATACTTAAATCTCATTTGATAGTCCCCCAAATGCTTTTTAACTACTAAGACCTATAAAATTCTATATTGTCCCCCAAAAGTATCACAGAGTAGATCATATATAAATTTAAAATAACTGTACAAAGGAAACTGCAAACAAAATTAAAAGAACCAAGTGATGGCTCCATATAAAGCAGGAAAAGGATTAATATCTAGAAAATATAAAGAGATAAATACATGAAAATAAACCAATAAAAGAAGGGGCAAATAACAGGCATCCCACAGTATTAGCAATTCACAAACAAATCATAGAAACATGAAAAGATGCTCACTTAGCTCACTAGTTATATAAATGCAAATTGCAAGGAGAAAACATTTTAGCTTTCCCATTTGATTATAAAAATGTAAAATACAAAAATCTGTACCATCTAGTGTTTAATGAGGGTGTGCGGAAATAGGTAATAAATAACCTCATGTCCCACTGGCGGAAAGAGGAATAAGTTCAATCCCTAGTGGAGATGATTTTCTGTGGATCTTTTCTGTATCTACCATGTCTTGTGAGCAGAGCCACTAGCTGGCCTTCTGTTCTGGGCAATCCTTCCAAGGATGTTTGTTTAGTGACCAGCCTTGAAAGACACCGTGTCTGTGTCTGCAGCAAGGAACAGACTTGCTTACGATTTGTTGAACAAAGCAAAAGTCTCTCTCCAGGGCAGAGGGCAGATTTTCTGGCCGCTCATTGTAAAAAATTGGGGTCCCCCCAGTTCAGGGTTCCTCAGCCGTTATGCAAGTCCACTACATGGACTATTATCACCCGGGAACTTGAGGGCAAGGGCAGCCAAGGCCAACGTGAAGCTCCCGAGACTTTCTATGCTGAGTAATCAAGTCCATTGCATCCGACCCAGGAGTAGCAGATCTCTAACCATCATCTGTAAAACTATGACAGGCCCATACTCATTAGCCTGAATGGAAGGTAAAATCTCAGAGCCTTTACAGTTCTTCTCACCCTTTTCAGAGGATGAGTTGAATCTTTCACAATTGGTCAAAGGGTACCAAGTTTCAGTTATGCTAGATCAGTAATTCCCAGAGATCCATTGTACAGCATAGTGCTTCTAGTTAAGAACACTGTATTATATACTTAAAAAATTCCTAAGTGCCCTTACCATTCCTTCCTTCCTTCCTTCCTATGTATGTACAAACATAGGATGGGAGGAAACTTTCGGAAGTGATGAATACGTTTATGGCATCAATTGTGGTGATAATTGCATGGGTGTATGCTTATCGCCAAACTCATTAAGTTGTAACATTAAATATGTACAGCTTTTTGTACGTCAATCACACCTCAGTGAAGTTTTAAAAATTAAGATGTGTATTTTTGACCACTTTTAAGAATCCATCTTATAGAAGAATTAATAGCTGTGTGTATAGGTGAGGCTAATGTGTAGATATTCATGGTAGCATAATTATCCAGAGTGAAAATTCTGAAATTGCCTCATGTTACTGCAATACCATGGTTCCATATTAAAGTGAGGTATTTAAAAATATGCACCAACATGGGGATATCTAAACTACATTGCTAGTTGAAAATAGGGATATATTTATGCTTTCAAATGTGTATGTGTCTAGTGCAATGCCATCAGTATATGTGTATTTATAATATACACAAATGCATAGGAAAAGGCATAGAATAATACACGTGATCTGCTAATCATGTTGCCTATGGGGATGGAAACGTAGGGGGTTACAGAAGAAATGAAATTTATTTCCATGTTGTTTATTATTTTATTTTGTTCACTTATTTATTTATTTAAACATTTATTTATTTGAGAGAGCACGGGTGAGCACAAGCGGGGGGAGGGGTAGAGGTATAAGCAGTTGAGCAGGGAGCCCGGTGCAAGGCTCAATCCCAGGACCCTGAGATCATGACTAGAGCTGAAGTCAGATGCTTAACTGACTGAGCCACCCAGGTGCCCCCCCTATTGTTTATTATTTTAGAGACATGCATGTAATCATATATTCTTTATGTCTTTAAAAAATTTCCAAGAAGCAATAAGGTGTGGTGACTGAGTGCAGTTGGAAGGAAAAGAGAGAAGCCAAAAATAATTTTAAGAATTTGATCTTAGAGGGGCACCTGGGTGGCTCAGTCAGTTAAGCGTCTGCCTTCAGCCTGGGTCATGATCCCAGGGTCCTGGGATTGAGCCCTGCATCTGACTCTCTGCTCAGCGGGAAGCCTGCTTCTACCTCTCCCTCTGCCCCTCCCCCTGCTTGTGCTCTCTTGCTCTCTCTCTCAAATAAATAAAATCTTTTTTTTTTAAAGATTTTATTTATTTATTCGACAGAGATAGAGACAGCCAGCGAGGGAGGGAACACAAGCAGGGGGAGTGGGAGAGGAAGAAGCAGGCTCATAGCGGAGGAGCCTGATGTGGGGTTCGAACCCAGAACGCTGGGATCACGCCCTGAGCCGAAGGCAGACGCTCAACCGCTGTGCCACCCAGGTGCCCCAAATAAATAAAATCTTAAAAAAAAAAAAAGAATTCGATCTTGGAAGAATACAGGTGACATTGCCAACAATAGGGAAGTTGGGTAGCTGTGCTGGTTTTGATGGGCAATAATGAATTTTGGTTTCAGACATATTGTGAATTAGGTGATACCACCCGGGCTCTTCCATATCAGTCTCCTACTTCCATCTTGCTCTCCTACGTCAGATTTCCTCCAAAACACAAATTTGATCATTGTTACTCCCATGCTTAGGATCCTTCAATGTTTTCCCTTTGCTTTTAAAAGTTCAAATTGTTTAACATGGTTTAAAAAACGCTTTATGATCTGGCTCTAGCTTACCCCCCTCTCATGTATCTACCCTCTAACCACACTCAACACTTCATTCTTCTAAAGAAGCCATGGTCTCTGCACCTCCAGATCTTCCTACTTATAAGACTTTGCCTGGAAGATCCTCTCCTCTCTTCACCTGCTAACTCCTAAGTATCCACAGGCATCTGCTTAAACGCCTGACTCCTAGTCTAGCTGGGGTATCTGTAATACGCTAGATAATAGCCCCAGAGATGCTCATGTACTAGTATCAGAACCTCTGCCGAGGTGACTAAGTTAAGGATCTTGAGAAGGGAAGATTATCCTGGGTCATCCAGATGGGCCCAATGTAATCACAAGGGTCCTTCGGAGGGGGAGGTAGTGGAGCTAAAGTCGGGAAAAGAGGTGTGATGATAGCAGCAGAGGTTGGAGTAATGTTCTCTGAAGATGGAGGAAGGGGCCATGAGCCAAGAAATGCAGGCAGTCCCTAGAAGCTGGAAAAGGCAAGGAAATGGATTCTTCCCTGGAGCCTCCAGAAGAAAGTCCTGCCAGCACCATGATTTTAGCCTTAAGACTCATTTTGGACTTCTAGCAAATGAGATAAAAAATAAAACATTTAAGAATCAATGCCTGAAATAAAAGTCTCCTCTCAAGAGAGAACATGGAATCAGCCTGAGGTGATGCTGTATGTCAAAATGGAATGGGAAAAAGAAACTAAACGCAGGCAGATGCTTCAGATGGAGAAACTGGGCAATGCTCCAGCTCAGTGGGAACCACTGCAGTGCTAGTGGGTTTAGAGTGGAATTTACCACTGAAACCACTGTATATGACATTATGGTGGCCTCCTTAGCATGGATGCCGTCTTCTTAGATTGTGCTAGGTTCTATTTAATCAGACAGTTAACCCTTTTCCAATAATTCTATGTTACAAAATGTCATAAAAAATTGCCATCTTTAGAACAGATGTATGCAAAATGATCAGAAAAATGTTCCACTTAATTTTAAAAAAAACACCATCAGGGAGAATGTAAGGACAAGAGAAAGATCCATCATACAAAATATAGGAAGAAGAGCAATGATTGGAGTTTCCTTGGAAACCTTCTTTGTAAGTGGAGCTTATTAGCTCCAAATACAACAGGGGCAGTCATTCCTTCATGTTTCAGTTATCTGTTGCTCAGTAACAAACTGCCCCAACGTTTAGTGACTTAAAACAAAAATTTATCACTATCTTCTATAGTTCCGTGGGTTGACTGGGCTTGACTGGGCTTAACTGGGAGGTACTCATTTTGCCGTTTCTTATGAGACTGCTGTCAGGTGGCAGCCGGGGCTGAAGTCATCTGAAGGCTGGACTAGTGGGGTGGTAAGGATAACACACTCACACGTCTGGCACTTGGTGTCAGCTGCTGGCTGGGAGCACAGCAGGAGCTGATGACCACCACACCTATATGTGATTCGTCCTTCATGGTTGTCTCAGGCTAGGCAGACTTCTTACACGGCAGCCGTCTTCCCCCAGACCAAGGCTTCTAAAGGCCTAAGCAGAAGCTGCAAGACATCTTAAGGCTTACCCTTGGAAGTCCCAGAACATTACTTCCACCACGTTTTATTTGTCAAGCAAATTGCTAAAATCATCCCAGATGGAAGGAGGTGAATTCGATTCCAATGGAATGGGAGTAGGGATGAACTTGTAGCCCTCTCAAATTTACCATATGTTACTTCCGAATGTATACCATGTATAAGATTGTGGTTACCAGAAGGTTTGCAGATCAAGGCTCATGCACTCTTTGAGCTCTTTGATATGAATGGAGAAATTGCATGTGCACCATGATTCCCTATTTACTGTACTGGATCAGTACAAGTAGAGGCACTTTTAGCTACCCAAAGAGAAGCACACAGGGTTTGAAAAGGTCAGCGGTTAAGAGATAAGAATGTAAGGGTTATTATTTTACACACAGAGACACAAAAATCAGTGACATGGTAGCACAGTTGGCAGACATGGAAATTATTTGAGACTCTCCTGCAAACAAACAGTATCTAGAGTACCGGTGGGTATCCAGAGAAAACAGATGCCATGCGTCCCAGGGACACACGAAAGGGTAATAGAGCAAGAAAAGATAATGTTCTCGATGCAGAGCCTGGCAAGTAAAACGAAAGTCTCCTCAAAGGGTTTTGCAAGACTTGTGGTTGCTCCATTATTTGCGGTAGAGATTCATAAAGCTTTCTGAAGGATACCTTAGACAGCAAGAACTACTGACTCTCTACCTTCAAAAAGTATACATATGTTTTAACAGACAAAGAGAGGTAATTTCAGGAGTTCATAAACTGTGGTTACCCAGAAGTTTATACTCCACAGGTAAACACTGTTAATACAAAGCCCTTGGAATCAAATCCAGACTCAGTGCACCCTTTCAAGAGTCGGTGTTAGAGAAAGTGTGAAGCTTCAGAAACAAATGGAATTAAAATTCTACTCCCTGAGAGAATAACTTGGACAGGTTACCCTAAGCTTCCACATTTCAGTTTACTCATCTGTAAAATGGGAATATTAATCTCCACTTCCTTGGTTTGTTGTGAATATTCAAATGAATTAATGTGTGTGTGTATATATACATAAAACATATATAAATGTATTAAAATGTATACAAAATGTGAAATGTATG
This sequence comes from Ursus americanus, assembly GCF_024610735.1. Classification (NCBI taxonomy): domain Eukaryota; kingdom Metazoa; phylum Chordata; class Mammalia; order Carnivora; family Ursidae; genus Ursus; species Ursus americanus. The sequence continues at coordinate 90,843,184 of NC_142164.1, forward strand.
TAAAGCACAATATCTGGCACCTAACAGATGCTCAAAACATTTGAGACCCCTCCATTCATTCTGCTTTTATGCTGAAGTTAAGCAATATGTCATCAAGAGAGATCAGTCAAAACGTTACTCTGTTCCCTTTGATTCACAAAATACTCACAAGTCTCTCTCTAGCTTCCCAGATTTTTGACTAAGAATTCACAAACTTCTTGGAAATTGCATAGAAAGTCCACAATTTTTATTAATAAGATTATTAACACTATTAGGCTTCTCATAGATGATGACATGCTGGAAGGCTCATAATATGAAATGAAAAAAATCAGGATATAAAACTACTTATACAGCATGGTTCCAATTTTAAAAGAAATACATACACACCTAAATATTACGGAAAGAATGGAAGGAAATAAATCAAACTATTACATCTATGTCTGAAGACTTATATTATGGCTGCATCTTAATTTCTTCTTTATACTTGTCTTTAGTTCCGTGTTTCTACAGTGAACACATATTATATACAGTATCACTAAAAAACACAGCAAATGTCATTGCTGTCAAAAATATATTCTACCAGTATTAGCTCAGCTTCATATGCCATGATATACAATGCATATATCCATGGATTTTTATGCTTGGCTATTGAACAGGAAAATATTTCACTAGTAGAGTCATATAGGTTAATAAATCTATTAAGGTTAATAGATCTATTTTTTAAAGTTATGTTTAATTCATTAAGGTATGTTCAGCCCAGAAAACAATAAAACCAAAGGACAGATAGAATGGGTTACAGAATATATAAATGTTCATGCAATAAATATGTATAAAGCCACGTGTCAGAAACTATGCTGGATCTGGCGGATACTCGGATGAAGAAAACATGGGCTCCGTCCCAAGAAGCTTGTCTATTTTCTAGTGGAGACAGACATAAACATAAAAAAGAACAGTTTTATAAACGCCAACTTGGCTTTGAGAACACAAAGCAAAGAACAATTAGGAAGAGGAGAGTGGCCACTTGAGGATGTGAAGACAGTAAATAGGAAAAGTCACAAGAACACAAGACTAGTCCAGGGAATAGTGAATAATCCCCGGGCTGGGGTCTGAGTTAATGGTGGAGAGGTGAGAGGAAGGAGGGTGCCAGCCAGGGAGGAACGCGGTATCCAAATAAAGCATCTGGACTTTATGGAGTGTTTTTCAAACTGTGTCTCTGGCAATGGTTTCTTAGGAAACACAGCAAGGCAACTTGAGTGGCCAAGGCTGTGGCGCCGACCCCTGCTTGAAACAGAGGAGCTCTGCTTTTATCTGGTCTCTAAGTCAGATTTCCTGGCACGATTTTATTTGAAGAAAGAGTTCCATGACCTTAACAAGTCTGAAAACTGCTCCCATGCCATCAAGCTGTTGGTTGCTTTTAAGCCAAGAAATAGCACAGTCAGCTTTCTATTTTAGATTTGGGTTTTGAAAGACATCAGCCCTCTGTGCTTATATGAAAGAGAGGGTAGAGGCTCTGTGGACAACGTGGAGTCTCGCAGGGCTGCGAGGGAGAGATTACCAACTAAAGCTGTGGTAGTGGGAAAGCACCTAAGGGTCATTTTTTTTTCTGGTATTTGGGAATGATCTCAATAAGATCCAGCTACCAACTAGATGTGGGTGGTAAAGAGAAGGGAGAGTGTGACTCCAAGGTTTCCGGCATGGCGAACTGTAATGGGTCTTAAATTGTAGTGTACGTAAGAATCACCCCCAGGGCTTGTCCAGAAACAGATTCCTGAGGGTCCATCTGCAGAGATCCTGATTCAATAGGACCGGAGTGTAGCCTAGGAATGCTGATGGTAATACTATTGACAGAGAGAGAGAATGCAAGACAATAAAGGCCAGGGAGAAAAAACTGAAATTTGCACATGTTGAGGTCCAAGTGCTTATACGGGTAAACATCAACAAAGATCTGTCCAGAAAGGCATCTGGAATATGGAACTGGAGTTTATCAGAGCCTACACTAGAAGCATTTAATTGGGAATCGTTGGTGCCTATTTGGTGGCTAGAGTTATGCAAGGAAGAACATGAGAGGGTCAGGGGTAGGAGCATAAGGAACAATAATTAAAGAAGGGACAAAGGAACAAATGAGCTGATGGAAGACTGAGAAGGGATAATCAACACAGTGGGGGATGCATTTGAGTCTAATGAATTGGGAGTCAAGTATATCACTTAGAATCTAGGTAGGCCATCATTAAGTTTTTAATTAACCAATCAAGTAAACTGTTACAAACACATCTCCAGCTACATGAAGTACTACACTAAACCCAGAATCTTTGGAAAATGTACCATCTCAATGAATTCAGCCCAATCCAGGGTTATATCACATATTCCTTGCCCTATTATCCTAGTTTCTAATAATGTAAATTAGCAAGTCTTGTAATTACTTTAGTGTATAATCCAATTCCTTCAAGGTCATACTTTGTACTTGTCCCCCTGGAACATGCTGAAAATCTGACCAATAATTATGGACCTTGTGGTAACAAGAATTATTGGGGATGGGTGTTGAGAATAGACAACCTCTTACATGATAGATATAGACAGATAGAGAGAGAGATAGATAGCCAGCCAGCCTGAAAATAAGCCATCAGTTGGGACATTTGAAGTTACCAATCAAGACCAAAGGAAAGAACAGTTCGAGATGGATGTCTGAGAGGAAGTTCTATAGGAGATTATAGTGCAGAGGAGCACTTGAAGCATGGAGAATTTAGAAGAGTCATGCATGTTCTAGCAGCTCCTTTTCACAGGAGTCAAAGTGAGCTAAGCAGAAATGTCTTCATACAGGTAAAATGCATGGTCAGACAGCTCTTGCAAGTTCAGAACCCTGAACAAACACTCTGAAGGGTGAAGGAGCTTGAAGACTGGTATAAGAAGATGCAATAGTCTACCCCAAAATTCAGTTCATTGGCATCCAACCCCAATTAACCAAGCTCTCTTGAGGATTGCAAATTACTCCTAGGGAATCTTGCTTCCAAAGTCTTGGTGACATCACCTAGCTGAGGAGATACTAGGTCCTTTGTGGAAAGCTATTCATGCTACTCAGGCAGGTAGCTTGCAACCCCAGGAAGATCTATTTTTAAACTAAACCAGCAGTTGACTCTCACCTGCCCCGACCTCTCCTCTAGAGGAGGAATTCTCCATAAATACAGCCAGCTTGCTGCCCCTCATACTTAGGTTTTTTTTTTTTTCCCGTCTGATTAGTAATGCCATGTCTGCCAAATGCAGCAAAGAGCTATGGAGGGTAAGATGAACAACATTTATGCCCCTTCAAAGGTGGTCTTTCACCATGGTCTACTGTAGGGGTTGACACAAATTTTCTATGAAGGGCCAGCCAGTGAATATGTTAGGCTTTTTGGTCCAAGTGGCAAAATCATGACTATTTTGTAGCTACTTCTATAACGAGAGAGAAAACAAACGTCCACAAATATCTTATTGGCAAAATTCAAAAAAGAAGAAGAAATGTTGAATTGGGGGGGGGGTGATTTTGTTTATTGATTGGTTGGTTGTTTGGTAACACAGATCCACTAATGAGAAGGACGGGATTTTAGGGCAGATAACATTTCACTTATCTAATGTTGGTATTCCTATAATCAAAATTATAGTAGGTATGACTGTGTCCCAGACCTACTAAATTTGAACCTGAATTTTAACAAAAGCCCCCAGTGATTTGCAAGCACCCTAAAGTTTGAGAACATACCAGTCTAGAGCTTCTTAATACTATCTGAGCTGCATCTCTATTACTCCAGAGAAGGTAAGGAAAGCTACAGATCCTAGAAAAGGTTCACAAACCATTCAAAGTCCATTCAAGAACTCCTATAGGGTCAGTGGCCCTGAAGACCTCAGGAACTCTGCTGTCAGGCCCACCTCAAGATGAATATGTTCTAAAATTAGATTGTGGGGATGGTGTTCAACCTAAGAATATACTAAAAAAAAAAAAAAAACCACACACACCTTGAATTGCACACTCAAAATAGGTAGATTGTAAGGTATGTGCATTATATCTTAGCAAAGCTGTTTTTATTTAAAAAGTCAAATTAAAGAATTTCAGTTTGGTGGTGAAGTATATTTTTATTTTACTTTATTTTAAGATTTATCTATTCATGGGGGGGGATGGGCAGAGGGAGAGAGAAACTCAAGCAGACTCTGAGCTGAGCAAGGAGCCCCACGTGGGCTCGATCTTACAACCCTGAAATCATGACCTGAGCCGAAACCAAGAGCTGGATGCTTAACCAACTGTGCCACTGAGGTCCCCCAAGGCATTAGATTTTTCAAACTTCCCATGGGTTTCCAATGGACAGCTCAAGTAGACAACTGCAAGAACCCCAGGCTTTGGCGTCAGGAAGCTCTGAGTTCAAATCCCAACTTTCCTACCTACTATGTTACAGAAGCTAAGCTATTTAACCTTCCTGAACCTCAGTTTCTTCTTATGTTAACTGGAGATAATCATATTACCCACCTCACAGGGTTTCTGGGAGGATTGGAAGGAACTTCTAACGCAAAATGCCTAGTTCGGTCCCTATCACACACTCTTGTTTCACATGAAGCCACTGAATTCCTCAGATATCAAATGTAAGGCCAAAAAGAAACCACTGTGTAATTCACATTATCTAAGTCATAGTTAATCATAACTGTTCTATTATCCATGTGGTATTCTATTTTATATTGGGTTGTGTATTTCCTGCTTCATTAGTGTACTTGCCCTAACTCCTTTTCCTTATGGCTCATGATAAAAATGACAGTAAACACTCACATAGCATTTATATACATGTGTCAGGCATTGTCCTAAGGTGTTGGTTTACATATGTTAACTCATTCAGTCCTCACGTCAACACCTGGAGTTACTTTCATTATTACCACGTTACAGATAGGCACAACAAGGCAGAGGGAAACTAAGAAACTTGCCCAATGCCACAAAGCTCATAAGTGGTGGAGCTGGGGTTCAAACTAAGGAAGTTTTCCTCTAGTGACTGTGTTCGTGACCATTATACTATACTGTAGAATTATATATATATATATATACATATATATATATATATATACACACACACATATGTATATATATGCATATATGTGTATGTGTATGTACATATGCATATGTATGTATATATATGTATATATAATTAACATATTAATAAATTTTATATTTTATATTTTGTATTAAATTACATATAATAAATAACAAAGATAATATATAATTATATATATTATATATATATAAATACATAACTCAGAGATATATCATACACATAATTTTAGTCTTGCTCAATCTTATACCAATGCCCAGCACTCTGGCTTTTGAGGGTGCACATTTCTATGCACCAAAAGAATGTACAAAGATGGACACGCAGGCACACCAGAAAACTGAAAGATGGACTGCCGTAAACACAGATTCCTTTGTTGGTAGGAAAGGTGGGTTCAGGGACTGGTGCCAGTCTGCAGACTGTTACTGTCTGAGACAAGATATGTACAGAACTGAGAGCATTTACAAACTGTCATAGGAATTTGACACCAGAGTGACAAAGGAGCGAGTAATCAGCGGACTCATCTCATCATACGGTGCCTTTTACAAAAGCATCAGTCTGAGGTGGCTTGGAAAATGAAAAACAAAGGAACTGGTTCTTTGCCACAGACTGCTTGGGAAATAACACTGCTCTCAGTATGTTTTCTTTTCCTTTCAACGTTCCTCAAGCTAGGGGTTCTCTCTACCAAGAACAAAGCCTGGAGGTCTGAACATCGTTTTACTACCTGACAGCGCAGAGAAGATGTAGGATATGACATTGGAGCAGCTTCCCCTGACTGAGAAAGGAGGTAAAAGCTCCAGCAATGGGTCATGGTGCAGAGAGGGCAGAGGAAAAGAGGTTAGGAAGGGCCTGCTGCTACTTGGCTCCTGCAAGGATGGCCTGAGGAGCTCAGCTGGGGGAGGGGGACTTAGCATGGCTGAGACAACAGGAAGTCTTACAGGGGCCAGTAGACCCAAGGGCCCAGAGAACGCAGGCCCCTCTACCCTGGACTAAAGGTCAGAGAGAGGATGCCAACTGGTAAGACACTGGGAACAAGGACAAAACAGCAACAGCTCTGTAGATGCCAGCAGACTGGGGGAGCCTGTGACCCAGGAAGAAAGGTAGAAATTGGGGGAGGAGGACAAAACATTCCAGGGAGATACCTTTAGAAGTACTTAACTTGACCAAGGTAACACACTCAGCAAGGACTCTGGTTCAAACCTAGGCTCTGAAATTTATTAGCTGTGGGATCTTGGAGACATGACTGAACCAAGACATCATCTTGGTTACATGGAAAGTACTTGAATAGTCCTTGGGTCATAGTAAATCCATGGAAAATGTGAGCAGTTACTAAGATTATTAGTGGTGGCACTGGACCTACATTTTATGTTTGCTGACCCAGGATCAATAGTTACTCAATATAACCAATCAAATATTACCCCTGGATTTTATCCTCATTGTTCGGGAACCTGTGTGGTACTAATACTCAGTTACATCCTATTCTGCTTAAGTATAAAGCCAAACACCTCACTATTAATCACAAAAACAATAAGAGAGTGAAACAGGAATTCACTTGACAGAAAATCAATAGCTATTTGGTTTGTTGTATGTAACTGATTTAGAAATAACCTTCCTGTGTTTGGAGCTCAAATTCAGTAATAGCCAATGAAATCAGATGACAGCTATAAGTAGTTTGAAGTAAATTGAATTCTTCCTTTTTTTTAAGATTTTATTTATTTATTTGATAGAGAGAGACAGCGAGAGACAGAACACAAGCAAGGGGAGTGGGAGAGGGAGAAGCAGGCTTCCCACCGAGCAGGGGGCCCGATGCAGGGCTCGATCCCAGAACCCTGGGATCATGACCTGAGCCGAAGGCAGACGCTTAACAGCTGAGCCACCCAGGCGCCCCTGAGTTTTTCCTCCTTAAACATGACTAATGCAAACAAAACATTCCAGTCTTTCCTTTTTTCCAAGTTACTGGCTAGGCTTCCTTGTAGTTATTTTCCCTGGGCTGGTGTCTCAATTAGAGGACCATGATTCTTTGTCACAACATGTGCTTTAGTATATATCTAGTTCCAGTCAAAATGTGAAACTTTAAAATTATATACATTTGTTTGTAGGCACAGACATCTTTGGATATACCAGTATATGTTGAAAATTGAAAAAAAATATCTATTTTGTATTAGGCTCTTACGGCCTTGTTTGAAAACATATCCTTGATATATTGATTGATTTAAATGACATTAATTTCAAAAATTTTAATCCTATATTGATTTGTATGTGATTTCATGCCAGGAGACTAAACATCATTGCTGTCTATAAATAGCTCTTGGGAGGATCTATTAATGGATTTGTCTATACTCTGATAGGTGAAGCAAATAAATATGTTTGCTATGATCTTTCTTGGTCTGTGTTTACCAAGTGGGCTGTTGCTGAACTTTTTATGACCCAGATAAAAGTATGTTTAAATTCAAAGTCTATTTTTGAATCCTGGAACATCATTATTTGATGGCTGCATCCCAAGTATGATTTCTCCACACACACCTGCTGTCCCATCTCAACTATATTTTCTGATAAGATCTACGACTTCCATTCTTAGAATACACCGTCAATGTTAAATGATTTTGTTTAAAAAGTATGTTGTTTGGTTTTGGAAATTTTACTTGCTTTGAAATGAAGTGCCTCTTACAGTTGCTTTGTTATACGTCTTCTTAATTTCCCTCCAAGTTCTGGTGCCCTTTTGGAAATATTTTCTGACTGCACAACACCAAAATGAAAATGCCACTGAAGTCTATTTACATGAACCACAAACCCCTAAATGAATTGGATGTGTTCCTAATGTAGGAACAGAGTGCTTCCTGGCATTTGATTAGTAAGATTAAATCACATTAGCCTGGATAAGTCAACTGTTACAAAGACTGGAAACTGCTAAACGAAACTCTAACAAGAGTTACAAATGGTATTATGCCTACTTGGAAAGGAATAAGGTTATTAAGGGGTTCAGTGGAGGTAAGACTGATTTTAATATTTTAATTCAGTGAAGAAGAAAATGAAGTAAAAACCTATTCAATGATTTTTGTAGCTGATAATGCTTAAAGTAAAAATAGAAAAACACTAAGGTGAGAGAACACTTAAATGAACAAGAAGTAGTTGAAATAGGAATAGAAATCAAATGGCAACTCGAAACATCAAGACTAAACTGTTGAAATGTCAGCAGAAACAAAGAAACACATTCAAGAGAAAATCCCATGAAGCCATGATGAAGTACAGTGCAAAGCGGCTGCCAATTTACAGTACAATATGCTGTCTAGGAAATAGACGGATCGCTATTTGAGATCTTTTTTTTTTTTAACGTTATTCATTTGACAGAGAGAGAGCGAGCACACAAGCAGGGAGAGCAACAAGCATAGGGAGAGGGAGAAGCAGGCCCCCTGCAGAGCAGGGAGCCCAACATGGGACTCGATCCCAGGACCCTGGGATCATGACCTGAGCCAAAGGCAGACGCTTAACCGACCGAGCCACCCAGGTGCCCCTACTATTTGAGATCTTTGATGCTTACACAAAGAATCATAGATGAGTAAAATCAGACTCCCCTTGCACAGATACTGGAAAACTTAGTAAAAATCTTCTTTTAGGGGCACCGAGGTGGCTCAGTCGGTTAAGTGTCTGCCTTCGGCCAAGGTCATGATCCCAGGCGCCTGGGTCAGAGCCCCACATAGGGTTTCCTGCTCAGCGGGGTGTCTACTTCTCCCTCTGCCCCTCCCTCTGCTTATGCTCCCTTTCCCAGTCTCTCTCTCTCAAATGAATAAAATCTTTAAAAAATTTTTTTAAATCTTCTTTTAGTAATTTTTATATGTTATGAAAAACTATCAAACATTTAATAGCACTTGTCAAGGAAAACAAACTGTAACATTTAACAGCTGCCCAAGACTCCAGAGCCTGCCCTTAACCAAATGCCAGGGCACAGAGGTGCTGAGATGATAGCACTCAGTGGTGGAGAATACGGGCTCTGGTTCTGGGCTGCCTGGGTTTGAAATCTGGCTCCATTACCCATCAGTTATGCACAACCTCCATGATCTTAAATTTATTCTTATGTAAATGGACTAACTATGCGATCTATCTCATGGGGTTCTTGGAAAGATTAAATGATTTAAATATTTTAAAGCACTTAGAACCACTCTTGGAATGTTCTAGATATTATTATTTGTCTTTTCTTAACATGGGAAAGAAAAACTCTCATCCAAAGTCAACTACTACTGTGTAAGTAAAAATACTCTAGCCAATGAGCCTGTCAATTGAGAGGAATAGAATTTCTAAGGTCCCTTGCACTTTGCAATGTTATAAGCCTATGCTTGTTATAGAAAGAAATTTCTAGAATACAGAGGAGAGCTAAGTCTGCTTTTTTAACATTTGGACATTTGGATACTGATATTTTGATTCCATGAAATGCTGACATATTTCATGACTCTAAAGGGCAAACTATTTACCATTCCTTTTTCTTTAACACCCTTCCCCTAAAGTGTCTGAAAGACCATTATCCCCATCCTTGGAGCTCAAATGGTTGCTCAGAATATGCATGACTCCTTGACGTGCGTTTGCTCAATTCTGCCCCAATTGGGAGGATCATTTTTTATCTGAGTCTTGAGGGATTCAGTCAGGTATAGGTGTGTCCTCTCCGGCTCTGTTTCCAACCTTGATGTGGCACCTGATCCCCATATGGTGACTCCATTCTAATAAATCATTCCCCCCTTGTACCCACGCGCTGCCACACTGGCCCTCACCACCACTTCTGCACTTAGCGATCACTTCCAATGTCCCAGGCCCTGGTTTTAAGTATTGTACGTCTATTAACCCTTCCAATCCTACAATACCCTTTTGAGTAGAAATTATTGGTACCTTCATTTTACAGAAGAGGAAACTCAGGAACAGAGAAGCGAACTAAGTTTCCCAATTTCCCACAGCTGTTAAGTAGTAGAGCTGGGGTTCAAATTCAGGTAGTCCGGCTGCAGAGTCCAGGCTCTCAATCCCTATACTCTACTGCCCCAGTATTTAAGATCCAGAACCTCGGTCCCTGCCCCTAACTTAGTCTTCTATTAGCAAATCTTACTTTCATATTTAGAGTGCTTCACAGCTGAAAATCATTTCACCTCCGTGAGCCTATTTGTTCCCTGTGACCGCTGAGTGAGAGGGGTACGAGGACACTGGGGCTCACAGAGAGAGAAAACGCACAGGAGGCACTAGATGTTAAAATCAGAAATTAAAGCTGGATCTTTGGCTACTAAAGCCTGTGTTCTTTCTATCACACTCATAATTCTGCCCCCAGGGTTTGGACAAACAAGATATGCATGAGGTTTCACTTTCTGGGAGAGGTGGGATGTGACTCAGACCCTGAGTTCTAGGTAGCTCTGAGACTGAGGGAGGAGAGGACGAGAAAATAAAGTATAAAAGAAAAAGAGATTACAGAAAAGATACAGGGAAGAGGATAGATTCTAAACATACTGTCATAAAAAGAATGATACGACTTGGTAATGATTTGGGTATTGAAAGCAAAGGAAAAGTCAGAAGCAAAAGTGACTCCAAGGTTTCAAATGTGAGAAACCAGGAGATCACCGACACCAGAAGCAGAAACATGGAGGAAAGAGGAGGACATAAAAGACAGTTTGGCTACAACCGTGATGAATATTAGGTGACAGTTGGACCTACAAGTGGGAAAACACACAGTAGATGGGAAAACCTGGAAATGGCGATCTTATAGGCATTATTTGAAATGATATTTTTAACTATGATACTTAAGACTATGGGTTGTTGAGACATCACAGGCAAGGAAAAAGAAGTAATAGATTATGGGCCAAATAATAAACCTTTGGGGGAATGAACAAGGACAAAAGAGAAAAGAAGGGAAGGAGACAAGAGGGAAAGTGGTAGAAAAGTAGTTGAATAGATAATATAGAGTCATGGGGAACAAGGAAGGGAGAATTCAAGAAGTAGGAAGTGATCATGAACATCACAAAGAGCAAAATAGTCAAACAGAATGAGGATTTGGAAAAGTATCCTCTGTAGCACTTATCGTAACTGAAATGAATTATTTGGGGAAATTAACACCTTTCCTAACAAGACTAGAGGCACGTAAAGGCAGACCCGAGGGCTGCCTACTGTAACTTCACTTCGTAGCAGCGTCTGATGTGCAGCTGTCACCGAATATTTATCGAATGGATAAATACATGAATGAATGTCATTAGATTTCCTAACAGCACCCCCAAGTGACCCTTGGAAGTACTATGGCAATCAAGTGATGAAGGTAGATGTCATATCACAGGGAAATTGAAAGAAAGTGGGGTTTTAAAAGAGAGAAAATGGGTAGTAAGGCTAGAAGGGGCAGATTTTAGTAAGTATCTCTCAGAGATGGGTTTTGCTGAAACGGGAGAGCACTTGGATCGAGAAAATTTCCTATTGTAGAATACTCTGTATTTAACAGATTTTGTACCTCTAAGATGTCTGCCTGACTTCCAGATTCTTCCAGAACTTAAGGTAGCCACTCGAGTCACCAGTTCTACAAGTGATGGAAACAATGGGACCACCTTTTCTGACCGCTGTGTTCAGGAGAATTAGGAGTCTGTGGGTTTGGCATGATGGAAGATGCGGAGAAAGCACGGTGAGCAGACGTCAGAGGAACCAGTGACACTACCCGCAGAAAGACAGGGCTGGGAACGGCACCAAGTTGGAGAGAAGTTACAGAATCCTGTGAAATCATCCAAAAGCGGGAAAGTATGTGTGGGGGTGAATGCGTGAGAGTGAGAGCACATACACGAGCAGCATATGGGACGTACAAAAACATAGTTACAAGGAAATTCTAAATAGCAAGTATCAACGATGATTAGCTAAGTTATTGCATATGCTGGCAAAACAGTCATAACATATGCCATTGTATAATGGAACTCAGAGAGGTAAAACAAACGGCTCATTTCGCACATTAAAGTTGCATTTCCTAAACATCCTAAATAAGCGTAAGAAAGTAGCTTCAACAAATACACTAAATGTGCTTCCAGGACACAAAGAGGTAGAAACATTACTCCCTAAACTTATTAGAAGACATTATCGAACTAGAATAAACTAAATGGCAACACAAAGCTAATTCCCAAACTCAGGGTGGCAGAGAATTTCAGAAAATCATAAGCACATGGAATAAATATGATTTGGCAACAAAAAGACATTTTCTCATTGCCTCCCTTATCTGTTTCCCCAGTATTAGCTGCCCATATGTAAATGTGTGTGTCACACACACAAACACACACACACACACACACACACTCTGGGATGTATAGATTTAAGGATTTCACTAGAGTCCATTTGAATGTCTTCATGCACCTAAGTCATGGGGTATAAATCATAACAGCCTTGTGCTTAAGCTGTTGTCTAAACATCACATAAGCAACTTATTATAAAGCAAAAAAAAAAAAAAAAAACCCAACTAAATTCCTGTGCTTAAAAGACATTTTAAGGAGGCTAAGATTTAAGGTGTATTTTTAGATACATTATCATATACGAGTAATATTTGCTACTCACAATTTTGAATGCTGGAAATAGATAACTCCTTTTTTTTCTCCAAGTACAGAGTGTGATATATTATGTTGCAAAATGCATTTCTCCCCTAAATGAAAAAGATAGTACTGCTAATTAAAACAATCCATATTAAAGAGCAATTTTCAAAAACCTGATGCATCTTTCTAGTGTATATTCATATTCAGTCAGTATCTCGTCTCCTCATGGTGTTAAAAACATCACATTCATGTTGAAATTATTCCAGGGATTTCAGGCTTTAGCAATCTTTCTACTCAATTTATAACCGCAGTGGATATTTAACCATACCAAGAACAGGACTGTTATTCAACAATGCTAAATAAAACATGTGAGTTTTCTAACAAATGAAAGAAACTCCGAACAAAAGGACTGCTATGTCATATAGAGAGGTGTGAGAGGTTTTTGGCAAAATGACAGTACTTTTGCTACGAACCTGATTTCTTTATGTCACGAGGATATATATTTGCTCATTGGAGACACTCATTTTTTTCAGTAGGATCGGGTGAAGTGTTTCAACTTGTAGATTAAATTAAGTGCTAATAACAAGAAGATATTTAGATTTCCCTCCTCAAGCCATCAAATTTACATAGCAGCCCAACAGCCAAAATGCCCCTTCTGTATATATTCCTCTCTCCTTCCTCTCATTGTAAAATCTCATATCAAACGGCGGAAGGAGTCATTCATTTCCTGACAAGCAAATCCCAACCCCCTAACACAAAAAAATACAAAAATCAAGAAAGGAGATGTCACGCTGAAGACCCTAAACACATTATTCTTACCTCAATCTGACGGCTAGAACATCGTGTAGACTCACTTTTCTTTCAGACACACCACCTGTAGAACGCTGGTCTACTTGACCCGCAGGGAGTGCTAGGAGCAGGAACTTGAAAAACCAGCCTCCCGTGTTCCCACAATCTATTTACACACCGAACACACCCAGGCGCACAGAGTAATATCTGTGGTGGACAGCTATTTCAAGAAGCAGGCAGTATCTCCACTTTCAGAAAGGAATGTTTCTGTTGATCAGCAGGGGAAAGGTAAGAGCTGCTTCATCCTCTCAAGCACATTTAGGAAGATTTTTGAAAGAGATACTTTTAAAACTAATGTTTTAAATGTGATTAATTCTTTCAATATTCTGTTCCTTTTGAGAATTCTATTCTCAAAGGATCTGAGAAAAACATATACTTAATGATAACAACTAACAAGTAAGTCCCAGGTGCAATGCCAAGTGCTTTACATCAATCGTTTCCCATAAGTTCCGAAACTTACTAAGTAGGAACTAGTACTGGCCCCGTATTAGAGATGGAAAAACTAGGTATTTTGCCCACAGTTACCCAAATAGGAAATGGTAGAGCCAGAAGTTAAATCCAGGCACTCCAGCACCACAGTCCGTGTGTCTCACTGTGCCACCGCACTGTGTACGTAGGATTTTTATTTTCATTTTTTTGTATGTACGATTTTTAAAAGATAACCATAATAGGATGTGGCTGCTCAGCTGAACAGTGGATAACGAGTGAAATTTTCCTTTTTTTTAAAATAATTTTTATTTTGTTATATTAGTCACCATAGAGTACATCCCCAGTTTTTGATGCAATGCTCCATGATTCTTTATTTGCATATAACACCCAGTGCACCATGCAATATGTACGCTCCTTAATACCCATCACCGGCCTATCCCAATCCCCCCGAGTGAAATTTTCTTAATGCTTTTACCTACTGCATCTTAAGTTGGAGTCAGTAAAAATTCTGGAAGATTATTTTCCCAACTTGATTATTCATTTATACGATCATAACAGGCCTCTTTTTAGTCCAGGGAATTGAGTAGAAGATGCGTCTAACTTTAAGTACCAAGAGAGTTATTATTTCCTTATGTTCAAAGAGTCATACAGGAGAAGCCAATACAGCACCATAAATAAAACTCTCAAAGATATCTATCTTGTTCTGTTTTTTTTTTTTTGTTTGTTTGTTTTTCTGATTGGGTAACTCCTATTGATCTGTCTTCAAGTTCACTACTGACTCTCTTTCTTCAGCCACCTCCAAGCTGATGTTGAGCCCAGCTAGTGTGTTTTTATTTTGGTTATTATAATTTTAGGTTCTAAAGGCATTTTTTTGCATTTAAAAAGCACTTTAATACGCAAGTGAGAAAAACACCAGGCAGATGTGCAGAAGCTGACATAGTTGTTTCTGGGGTCTAAAACCTGGGAGGTGTACGGAAAAGTGAGCCATTCCAATTCCCAGTTAGGTCCTAAAGCTTTTATTTGGTTATTTATAGTTTCCATTTACCTGCTGAAATTCCCTCCCTGTTTGCTCATTAAGACCGTATTTCCTTTTATTCTTTCAACATATTCTCCTTTAGTTCTTTGACCACAGAATAACTGCTTTAAAGTCATTATTTAAGAAGTCCAACAACTGGGCATCTTGGCTTCTTTTTTTCTTGACTATAGGTCATTTCCTGTTTCTTTGCATGGTGAACAATTTTTATTGTACACTGGACAGTGTGGATATGTTTGGGGATTCTGGGTTTTGCTATCTTCCTCTGAAGAGTATTGATTTTTGTTCTAGTAGGCAGTTCAGTAGGTTTGATTTTATGCTTTGTTAAGGTAGATATGTAGAAAACATAAGGTCTTCCCCAAGCCTGATTAATTTTAAGGTATCAGACTCCAAATTCTATCTCCTCTCCATATCTTATAATTGTAGGGTTTTGTAATTGTTAAGGGTGGATTTATTACAGGTTTTACTTTAGGGCATGGTCTTTACTACTAAGGCTTCTGGTGTCTCAGCTAGATGCCCAGGATACTAGTGAGGTATTATCAAGTTCTCTTCACTCTTATTGCTTGGAGCTCCAACATTGCCCAGCATGGGTCAACTGGTAATATCTCTGTCCTTTCTCAAATCTGTACCCTCTGGCCCGTCTTAGGTAGTCCAGCCCTGTGAACATGCAGCCCAGTTCTCAGCCAAAACCTCTTCGAAAACCTCCAAATGGACTTTTAAAGGCCTTCCTTTATATAGCTCTTTCTTCTGTGATGCTTTGTCTTGAAAATTCCAGCTTCTTCAAATCGACTGTATTCAAACTGATTGATTGAATTCTTCAAATTCCTGCTTTCTCAGGCCAGCAACTTCACTGTTGTTCTGCCTGAAATCCAGCAAAATATGCCAGTGGGAAGTCTTCCCCAGGCAGAGAACTGGAGGGATGGTTGAGCTACCTTGTGGATTTTCTTTCTGTCTGGAATTACAGCACTGTGCTGCCTGTTGTACAATGCTCCCAAAACAGTCAGCTCGTATATTTTGTCCAGTTTTATGGTCATTTATGGCAGAAGGGCTAGTCCAGTACCAACTACTCCAGCAGAGAGTGAAAGTCTCCCAAGGGATTCATTTTTTACCAAATTTAAGTGTTATGAAAAACCTGTTTGCTGTTCAATCTTACAAGTCTTGTGCAATTTTAACCCATCTCAAAACATAATCATATGAATCATGTGAAAGGTAGGTAGTGAGGGCACAACTTCAGTGGAGATGGATAAATTAGCTAGCTGCTGTATCGTTTATCTTCACCTAGTGTCTTAGTTTGGGTCCTTTAGAAGCAGGTGCTGATTTGAGTGGATATAGCTTATTTGGGAGGTCTATTAGTTTCCTTTGGCTTCTGTAACAAATTACCACAATCTTGGTGGCCTAAAGCAACACACATTTATTATCTTAGAGTTCTGGAGGTCAGAAGTTTGAAATCACTTTCACTGGGCTAAATTCTGGGTGTTGACAAGGCCACAGGCTCTAGGGGAGAATTTATTTGCCTTTTCCAACACCTGAGAATGTATTCCTTGTCTGTGGCCCCTTCCATCATCTTCAAAGTCAAAAGCCTAGCATCTTGCTTCAATGGTCACCATGGCTGCTTCTTCTGTACTGAATCTCCCTCTAGCTTCCTCTTAAGGGGACTTGTGATTGCATTTAGGACCCATCCATATATTCCAAGATATTCTCCCCATCTCAAAATCCTCACTTAATCATATTTGTAAAAGTTCTTTTGTCATATAAGGTAACATTCACGAGTTTATGGATTAAAACCTGGATATCCAGACTACAAGAGTCTACCCTCTGGCCCCTAGAGATTCATATCCATCCCACATTCAAAATATCCCATCAACCCCAAAAGTCTCAACCCAGTAGAGTATCAACTCAAAGTCTAAAATCTCATTACCTAAATCAGGTGTGAATGAGATTCTGGAACAATCTATCTTGGGGCAAAGTTCCTCTCCATTTCCAAACTTGTGAAATTAGAAAACAGGTTATTTACTCTCAATCCAACCAGCAAGATCCATTAGGTTTCAAGGCCTGAAAATAGTCCTCTATGGTTTGAAGCTATGCCCTTGGCCTGTGGCTCAACCCTTTGGGACAGACCTTCCATCCTAGGGCATTTGGCTCTAAACTCTGGGCAATATTACAGAACAGTATTCTTGTGTCTGTTCTTTGTATTTCTTTGTTGGTGGGTATAGCATCTGCTGGTTCTCTCATGAGGTAACAGAAACCTTTTAACATGATCATTTTGTATCTGTATAAATGTCATGATTTTATCTTGTCCTGAAAATTACCTTCTAATCATCTTAGAGGTCAAACAGAAGTTCCCAATATATTAACCTACCAGAGCTAGGTAAATTTCATTACCAGAGAAGTGTGCCTCATGCAGAGTTCAAGCCTGGGCATGTCTTCTCTTGGTGGTTCAGGTGAATCCAAAGCACTAATGCAATGATGTTGACTCTGTTTCTCTAGTTTTAATTTTCTGATCTCCGATCTCAGTCTGTTTTATTTTGGATACATTATAGCTCATCGTGTATTGCTGTTCTAAAGTAAAATGGCTTTCTGTTCTGGAATCGGAATGAAGATGCTGAAATACAAAAGTGAGCATTGACAGAAAGCTGCAGAAAGGTCGCAAAGAGAGAACTTGAAAAGGAACACAATTTGTGCTACATTTTTCCAAACTGGACTCAATTTTCACAAGTTTATAAGATTTTCAAAAAGCGATTGTGGTAACTTTAATATCAAATATTATATTGGATGTTAACTTAATCAGAGAATTTCATTTGCTTTCAGTAAGAACAACTGAGTTTTGTTGAGAGTATGGGTGTGCTCTTACTAAGAGATTGCAAAGGGTGACTCCTTAGCTGTATGAGTTTCCTATGACTGCTCCAAAAAATTACTAAAACCTTTGTGCCTTTGAAAACACATACATTTATTTGCTTACAGTTCTGGAAGTCAGAAGTTCAAAATCAGTTTCTCTGAACTATCTTCTTTGTAATCTGCCTTTTAAAAAAAGCAGAGATTTTATACTTCAAAAGAAAAACTTTCTACCATTTGCTCTGACTTCATCATGACCCTGATTATTCTCTTTAAATTAAAAGAAATAATAGAAGTTACATAACTTTTGAATGGTTATTACACTACCACTTTAAGTAACAGGTAGCCGAGCTACAACCATTCACGTTCTGAAACTTCCATAAACCCATCTTAAATGCACAAATGTCCTGGCAATTTTATTTTTTCCTCCTCCAAAATGAATCCTAAATGAAAAATGAAATAAAATAATACTTCAAAGGATATTTTGCACTTAAAACTCTCTTTGAGATTTCCCACAAGGCCCTGAAAGTCACAAAATTCTGTCACCTTAAAAGGAGAGGTGGTAGAATTATGAGGTTTATTTGATATACTGTTTATGAGTTGCATGGGAAAAAATTCTCAAAAGAGGTGATCAACTTTCTCTAGGTTAAATTTGAATAGGGATAACATTAACATAAATGTTTTAGAAATTGTAGCATATATAGGAAGTTCCTAGAAATTTGTCAGTACTCTCACTGTCCATTGATTCTACTTACTGGAGTCCTGGTGGTACTTTCCCTGATGATATTAAGGTAACAATATGACAGTGATATCAGTGTAATTTCAGTTATTTTTAAATGTTTGATTGAAATCTTACTAATTTAATTTGCAACCAGCATCTTCTAGGCCAGTGCTTTCAAACTGAGGATGTATATAAAACTTATCCCTAGAGATTGTAATTAAAATACAGATGTTCAGAACCCGCTCCAGACTTTTTACAAAATAGTCTTAATAATTAGGTTAGTAGACCTTTTGTCCAAAACTCATTTTTTTAATGGGCTTTATTATCTTCTTTTGCATATCACAGAAAAAAAGTAATTTCACCTTCATTTGCATTATTCTTATGCCCTCCCACAAAAGTTTTCACTTAAGAAAATATCAGTAATAAGTTAACCACAGTCATAAATGTCTGTCTCCTCTGGGTAGTTTTTTGTTTAACTCTGATGGTTGCCCCAAGACCATGCAATCAGCTATGCGACAGGGATCTTGTTTTCAACAAAGAAGGACTGTCTGAGAGTCCCCAGGAAGAGGACAGGTATTTCCAAGAAGAGGCTCTTGAGTACAGGCTTCTATCATCATCACATAACCACCTGTAAGACCACAGTGGATAGACACCGAATTCTGAGAACAAGTTAACTGAGAAGCAGAAGTGTTCATGACACTGGTCCACGTAAGATACAGCGGAACAAGATCTACGTTTGCAAAGTACAAAGATAAAATCAAAGTATGAAACCAATCCCTTTATCCTAACCTATCAGATTTCCCAAGTAAAACACAACGGAGTTGTTGATAGTGCTTTCCTAGCTCCAAGAGACACTAAGATCAGCACTGAAGAGTTTAGCTTCTTTTTCCCAGAGGAGAACATGAAACACTTTCTGCCTAAAGGCCTGTTTCTCAGGATATCGGAGAGGAAAGAACCTCAACAGGTAGGAGAGATAAGCTCTCCTTCTCACTGTGATGTTGGAAGAGCCGATTACCATCTTGGCGCCAAACTGGCCTCCAATATGAAATGGAGACCCTAGAACAATACGAAATGGAGATCCTAGAAAAACTCCGTCTTCTGTGCCCCACTTACTGTTAGTACAGAGTTTTTCTTAGGAAAAGCTCATAGACTGGTAACTGTACATATACCTCAAACAGACCTTTAAAGTAATTTAGTCCAACCTCCGAATTTTATGGCCATGGAAGATGATGTGCCCCCAAGTAAATGACACTTAGAGGAGACCAGAACCTGGTGAATCTCCACCTCCAGTTGCTGGGGAGAGGGCTGCTTGCCAACTCACATGAAGAGGAGAGTAAGAACTGAACTTGGCTAAGGCTAGGAGGGCTTCATGGCTCTCTATAACAAATTACCAAGGAGCTAGAGGAGTTCACACAGGTGGCCAAGGCCTACCAGGACCACTGTCACAACCTGAGTGTCCAGTATAATGCCAGGAAGTACCTGGCCAAAGAGGAGAGGATGCTGGCAGAGAGAAAAGCTGCTAGAGGCGCCACGGCTGCCTGTGGTAGCTCCTTGAGTCCCCCTCAGATGACTATCACTGTATTACTAAAAGAGACAGTAATGAATTCTGAAAATTTGTGGGGTGGACATCTTGACAATGTTTCTGTAAATATTTGAAGGGGCAGTATGTGTCAAGAAAGGTTTCTTGGATTTATACAAACACGTATTCCAACAAGCTCTAAATACAGCCTCCATACTATTATTCTCAGGATACTTCTGTGAATTAGTGAAAAGCCAAGTTGGGTCTTTCTGCTTAGACACACATGGAAGGAGGCAGAGGGAGGGGGAGTCACCAGGCAGAGGGGAGCAGAGGGGAAACCAGGCTGAGGCCTGTCTGGTTTCCTCTGGCTTCTTCCTCTGGGTAGCACTCTTCTGTCTCTCCACAGGGTTCAGCAGGCTGCAGTTTCGCAGCCAATGGCCCAGGCGTCCAGCCATCATGGAAGAGCCAGGCCCAGGGGCGCGTGGGGAAGCACACCTAAGCATCTGGTCTACCGGGAGGGAGAGACACGCAGCTGCTCACGAAGGACGCACTCTGTGCCAGGCACTGTGTTCTGCAGCAGGTCACAGCCACACAGTCACTCCATCTTTGTGAAAATCAAAGATTGGAGAGAGGACTGTCCAAGATCACATGGCCAGAAAGTGGTGAACTGGGATAGCCAACCCAGTTTCTCTGATCCCATTATTGAAGTCGCCTGGGCAACCTCTGAGCAGCCCTCTATGATGGGCCAGGGGGCGACAGAGGGGGGGCCCTTGAGCACATGATGAACAGGAGAAAATGTTAAATGTTAATCATCACAGGAAGGGGACAGACTGCCAGAACACTTGATGTGACAACTATTTTTAACCTACAACAGCACAAGAGTGTTTCTAAGAATCTATGTACTTGAGTCCACCACTTGGGACAGAACTTACACAGAACATACTTATAGCTCTCCAAACATGCATTCGGCCATGGATAACTCTAGGTCGCTCCATCAAATATATGACCATAGACAGATTTGGTGTTTCATCTGAGAATGAGACTAAAAATGTGTTTATAATGGAGTACATTCATAAATAAATCTGTTAAGGGGCGCCTGGGTGGCTCAGTCGTTTAAGCATCTGACTCTTGATTTTGACTCAGGTCACGATCTCAGTGTTGTGAGATTGAGCCCCGAGTCAGGCTCTGCACTGGGTGTGGAACCTGCTTAAGATTCTCTCTTGCCCTCTCCCTTTGCCCCTCCCTCCCCTTCCTCTCAAAATACATACATACATCTATTAATAACTATTAAAAACTTGTAGAATTGCATGTCTTAGGCCAGATAATATCTTTGATGTTACTATTTACCAGTGCCCACAAGAGAGGACAGAAGGCTATACTCCGCAGAGTGTCACAGCACTAGCTAATAATCCCTACCTCAAGTCCTGTTTCGGTCGGAATGAGGTGGGGGTATGAATGAATGAAATCAACCTGAGCATAGTTCCATTTCTGTACACCTCTTCACGGTTTCCCATCGCTCCTCAGTCTTCCTGTAAAGCCCCTGCCCCATTAAGCTCATGTCAACTGCTATGCCACTCTCTCCACCCACCCCCACTGCCATCTCCTCCTGACTGCCACACGTTCCCCTATCATGAACAAAGCCTTCAGCACCTCAGTCTTGGTCTTCAGCCCCATCCCAGTCCCCGCCATCGTTCTGGGAATTCAACATGCCCGGGAAACCCCACCCCCCCACCCCCCCAGCCAACCTCCTGGCCTCCCAGGCCTTGACTTGCTCAGAGGCAGTGAGGAAGTCGTTCCCCCACAACCAGCTACTCCCCTCGGGGCTACACACCCCCTCCCCTAGCAAACACTGTCCCCAGTAAACTGCTCCCTGAAACTCCAACTTTCCACAGCAACCGCCCCTTCCACCCTCCACTCCCCATGGGAGATCTCCTCCTGGATGTCTCAGACATCTCCCGCTCAGAAGGACAGAAAGAGACACCCGTTGGAAGCACGGCACCGGATTTAAATCCTTTAATGGCTTGCGCTGCCAGAAGAGCAGGCCTCCCTCATCTGTGCTGGGGCCTAGAGGAGGCTGTGGGCTCTGGTCCCCGGGCCTCAGCACTTCCCGGGCTGGGGCGCCCCTTCGGCCGGCGGCGAGGTGTTGTCTCCAAAGAGGTGGCTCAGGTGCTGGTTGTTCACCAGGGCCCTCTGCACGTGCTCCGGGGTGATGCGCATCTTGTGGTGGTTGTGGGCCTCCTGGCCCGCCAGCTCCAGGATGTTGGCCGTCAGGTACTCGAGAATGCCAGCGAGGAAGATGGGTGTGGATGAGCTCAGGCGCTGGGCATAGAGACCCTCCCGCAGGAGGCGGTCCACGCGGCTAACTGGGAACTGGAGCTCGGCTCTCATGGAGCGGGACAGACCGTGCCTCTTATGTCGGTGAGAGTGCCAGTGGCTTCTCCTCCCAGACATGATGGGAGCTGGGTTTGGCCCCTGATCAGCCCACCCTGACGGTCCCAGCGGCCTGGGTCTGTCGAGACGCCAGAGCTCCCTCCTGCCCACTGTGCCCCGCGCTGGTCCGGGCGCTGCCTTTATGACAACTCCGACATTGTGATGTCACCGATGACACTGGGCCCTGATCAGGACTGGCCTAGAATCGTCTATGACAGAAACCTAGTCTCCCTGCTGATGGGACCCTGTGTATGAGGGAACGTTTTCTATGTGACTTTAATAGCGTAGCATAAAACAGGAAATGAATGTTTCAAGGTAAACACGGCCCTGTCGTTAGGGCACTCCACTCCTGGTTATCGGATTCCAGCCTTGCATTGTCTTTGAGCTCTTTTACAGCCCTTTGTAAACTGCTGGTCACCAACAGACATACCGAATGCTGTCCAGTAGCATCCAAAATAAAACCAGTTTTTCCCCCATTTATACATTTAAATATTATCAATATTTCTATGTTCTTTGGATTCTCTTTTGAATTGGTTACAATATCTGCCAATTCCTCATGAGTTAAAACAAACTTTTAACATTTTCATTTCATATCTGTATAAGGGTCATGATTTTACTCTGTTTGAATGTATCTTCTGGGGACACCTGGTTGGCTCAGTCAGTTAAGCATCCAACTCTTGATTTCAGCTCAGTTCATGATCTCAGGGTTGTGAGATCAAGCCCTGTGTCAGGCTCTGTGAAGCCTGCTTAAGTTTCTCTCCCTCAGGTCTTCCCAACCCCACACGCATGCTTGCTTGCTCTCTCTCAAAAATATCTTCTGTTTTGAAGGTCACACTGATATGCCCAGTGGGTTCACCTGTGAGAGACAGGTAAAAATTCATAGACCCAGAAGTGTACCTCATTCTCAGTTGATACCCAGAAGCGTCTTATTTCTTCTACGTGAATCCAAAGTACAGATAGTACTTTGTTGATTTTGTTTTTCTAATTTAAATTTTTCATAATTGTAATTTTCTTCCCTAACTTTGTGTTTCTGTTGTATTTTAATTTTGTTCCAAATCTGGTTCAGTTCTGACAGGTTTGTTTACAAGATTTTCAGAAAGAGCTTCTGGGTCCTTCAGAATCAAAAGTTACATTGAAGCCATCAGAGTTTAGTTTGTTCTCTGTGAAAAAGGCCAAGTTTTCCTGGAGTGTTTGTCAGCACTTGATAAGAGGTTATACAAGATTACTCTTCACATGTATTAGCTTCCTATGGCTGCTGTAACACATTGCCACAAACTTGGTGGCTTAAAACAATGCACATTTGTTCTCTTTTAGGTCATAAATTGAAATCAGTTTCACCAGGCTAAAATCGAGGTGTGGACAGGGTTCTGTAACCTCTAAAATCTCTAGGGTAGAATCCATTTCCTTGCCTTCTCCAGCTTCTAGAGCTGAATTATTTGAATTCCTTGACTCATGGCTTCATCTATCTTCAAAGCCAATAGTGTTGTATCTTGCTTCAGTTGTCACATTGCCTTTTGCTTTTATATTCAAATTTCCATCTGCTTCCTTCTTAAAAGGGCACTTTGATTTCTAGGGCCAACCACAATTATCCAGGATAATCTTCCCACCTCACTATCTTTAATTTACATCTACAAAGTCTCATTTGCAAGATAGAGAGTAACATTCCCGGGTTCCGGGGAATAGGACCTGAGTATTTTAGAAAGCCATATTTTACCCTACCATGTTACTTTATATATAATCTGCCCAAGTGGCAGAGATTCCGTATTTCGCCAGAATATACCTTTATTTTGACTTCAACACGCCTTTGATGATTCTCTTTAAAATAAAAGAAACAATAGTTCTGCATTTCTAAAGTGTTAAGGACTCTTCTATATTAAGTATTGTCTTGCCACTGAATTAGTAGAAAGCCAAGCTACAACCATTCATGTTCTCAGCCCCTCATGATTCTACCTTAAGCGTGCAAATGTCCACGTGACGTTTGATTTTAGCATTCCCAAAATACAATCTTAAATGAAAATTGAAATAATACTTCGCAGTATCTTTTGCACTTAAAACTGTCTTTGGTTTTAAACTAATTTCTCACAGGGCCCCTGAAAAATCAAAGATTTATTTTTTCACATTATAAAAAAGAGAAGTGCTAGAAATAATTAGATTTATTGGACATATCACTACTGATGAGTCACACAGAAAATGCCCAAATCAAAGGACGTGCTCAGACTTCCCTAGGTTGAATATTAATACAGAAAATATTAATATAAGTGTTTCAAATGTTCTATACTGTATGGGAAGTTTCTAGAGACTTGTCAATGGCTTTACTGTCCATGAGATGCTTCTAATTATCAGAGTCCTGCTGGTGATTTAGGCAATGAAACTATAGTGTCATCAGCCATCATTTCAGTTATTACTTTGAAATATTTGGTTGCAACCTTCCTTATAAAATTTCAATCCAGCATCTTCTAGGCCAGTGCTTTTTGACAAAGGATACACGTCAAACCTACCTATAGTAATGGTTAAATTTTATGTGTCAGCTTTGCTAGGCCACGGTGCCCAGTCGTTTGACCAAATGCAAGTCTAGATGTTGCTGTGCAGATACTTTTCAGATGAGATTAACATCTACAATCAGCTGACTATAAGAAAAGGAAATTACCATCATACAATCAGCTGAAACTCTAAAGAGCAAAAACTCAGGTTTCTTGGAGAAGAATTTGGCCATACTGTAACATAGAAATCTGGCTAGACTTTCTAGCCTGTTGACCTACCTTACACAATTAGGACTTGTCAGACTAGATGACTGCATGAACCAATCATACACACACATACACACATACATATATACATATAGGATATATATATATACCTTTGGTTCAGTTGTTTTCTGCACAACTCTAATACACCGATGGGATTTTACTAAAATCCTTAAGTCTAAGACCTATTCCATACTTTTTTGAAAAGGGGTCACATCATTACACTTTATAGACACTGGGTCAAAAAATCTTTTCCTGCCTTGTCGTCTTCTTTTACACAAGACATAAAAAAAAAGTAATTTCACCTGTAGCTGCACTATTGTTATTCCCTCACACAAAATTTTTACTTACAAAAATTATCCATAAGTTGATCTCAGCCGTAAGTATCTGTCTCCTCCAGTTTGTTATCTGCTTTACAGTGATGCTTCTCTGAAGGCGCTATAATCATCAACAACCCAGAGACTGTTTTCAACAAATAAGGATGGTCTCAGAACCCCATAAAAAAAAGACAGTAACTTCAAGACCCTTCAAGAATAAACTTTTAAGCACAGGCTTCTGATGTCATCACATAATCACTTCTAAGACCCTGTCAGTGGACAGAGTGAGAATTTCGAGAACACCTTGTTTGAGAAGGAGATGGGTTCGTGACACAGCTATCACAGTGTCCCGTGGAACAAGACCGAGATTTGCAAAGTTCAAAGACCTGTGCCAGAAAATCAGTCCTCTGATCCTAACCTGTCTGGCCTTTCCCAAATAAAACAGAAGTCAAAGTTCTTGAGAATGAGTTGTTGCCTGTGCTTTCCTAGAAGTCCAAGAGACCCTAACATCCCTGTATTGGAGAGATGAGCTTCTTTAGCTCAGAGGAGAACATTAAACACTTTCTATCTTCAGTTCAGGGTCATTTCTCAGGACACAGTAGCAGAGGATTCTCAACAACAGGTACCAGAACACGACTGTCATAGTCGCTGTTCTACCCACTTGCCATGTGACGTTGGGAGAGGTGAGTATCATCTCTGGGTCAAAGTGGCCTCGGCTGTAAAATGGAGACCCTAAGAAAGAATCCCTGTCCTCTATGCCCTATTTCCCAACTGTCAGTATGGACTTTTCTTAGGAAAAGCCCAGACTGGTAACTGTACGCCTTGAGTAGACCTTTGAAACAATGTCATCCAACCTCCTCATTTGGCAGCTGTGGAAGCTGATGTGCCCCCCCCCATTAAACCACACCTATGGGAGACCAGAACCCAGCTTTCCTCCCACTTCTGTCACTATTCTATCCCAATAGGTTATGAACACTCTCTCCTCCACAGTCAAGTTGGCCAATTGCTTTCATCCTACGTGGCAGAAGCCAAATATCCCACAACCACAGTATGTAACCTGCCTCCCTGCTGCAAACTGGTTTCCTTTAGATTTTGCTTAAACAGACGAAGTTGAGAGATATTTTCCCCACAGTGATTCTAGAATGCTAAGTACGTGACAGACCAATCTGTTTTCATGAAGGACGCTGAAGCAGAAACACTAAATGAAACATCAAATTTACGTCCTATTCATTGCCTTTCCCTACTAGACTTGAAACCATACTCCTTAAAGAATAAAACAAAACTCACTCTGACAGTGCTATTCAAATGTGATGTGGGGGCTGATATAGGCTATGAAATTATTTGTTACCGATCAGCTACAGCAGGTTGGGAGATGGTGAGCATTCAGTGACCTTTAGAGCAATCAGGTTTTGCCATAACATTTAAGTGAGTGGAGTCTTCTTACTGAACAGAATTTATACCAGTTTAGATGTTGCAGAACTCGAGTAGAGTCAAATGTAGACACTGCTGTAGTCCTAAAACATGACCATGTGTCAATTCACAGTGAAGTTGTACAAGAGAACATACTGGCCCCATAGCAAAGACAAGTTTGAAGACCATTGTGCTGTTCTAATTCATGGAAGGAGAGCATTCCATCTTTTAGAAAACTGTGGTTTTACAATTACATTATGATGGGGATAATGAACTCAAGGAACTTTAAGAGCCAAGCGAGTACTGTAAATGAGTGAAGTGGGTCATACATGAGATAGAGCAGGGAAGGCTGAGCACTGCGGCAAACCAGAGAGCCCCAGTATTAATGGGACAGCAGCCAGTCATCTTCATCTGACGTACACACGCATGCCCAGACATTGTGATTTCACCAGAGAAGCCAGTAATTGAGGTTTTCAGGTTAAAAGTTCTTGATTTTAAATGCTGGCAGCTGATTAATTTTCCTTTAAAAACATCATCGTAGGCCTAATGATCCCATTTGCTGCCTCCATTATGCCTATCAGCAGCCACTTTGTAATTTGTTCTTTAGGCAAATGATTTATTGATGCTTATAGTCTTTCAGTCTTGAATCCTATTCTGGGGCTCCAAAGGCCCTTTCTAAATAGTTAGGTGGTCTCCCTCTGACCACTTCCTGTAGGGTCTGTCAGATTCAGGGACTAAGGTAGCCTGGGACTTCAAACACCTCTGTTCCCAAAAGTTGTTCTCAGTAAGAGGCCAGCCTAGTGCCCAGGCCTTGTGCTCATGCCAACCTCAAGTGCACACGACCCTCCAGGTTGCCCTCAGGCTCGACTTTTGGGCTCATATCTTCTTACACAATATGTTTTCTGCTGTGCTGACCTGTGTCTGACCCCAGCCTGTCCCCATACTGCTTTTGATCACAGACCTGGTTTGGCAGCCACATCCTCCCGAGACCATCCCCACTCACTCTAGTTTTAGTTTTCCACTCCCAACAGAGCACTAGTCATCCATGGTCTTCTCTCTCCAGGGCCCAAGCTAGAGCTAATCGTTCCTCACCATGCCCCCCCCCACACACACACACAGTTTGGAAACGCACAAAGGGCCTAAACTCGGGTGGCTCGTTCTTTCCCAACGGCAGTGATTCTCAGTCTCTGCCCACCTCCCTCCCGAGTGCAGGAGTCCTGTGCCCGTCTACGAGGGGGACTTGGCAGGGCACTGCATTTACACCCATGCTCTGCTGACCACGGCCCCCATGTTTCCTGGGAAACCCACAAGCACGGCGGAAGCACAGTTCTTAAAAGGGATGGCAGCACTGCCCTGCCCGAGTCTCCCACGCCCTCGTGACGGCAGAGGGCTTGCCAACATGAGGTCATTAAAGCTCAAACTCCAAACTCCACCTAGGACGTCGGAGAGTCTGAGCTACCGGGGAAGCCTGGCTCCCTATAGGTGTCACAGTGACCATCAGTGTCGACTACTGCACGGATTGTGAGGTGACCACCTGACCACACAGGTCTGCTAAGCCGACATAATTTATGCACCTACTCTCACGTCTCTGGCCTTTAATGAATTCCTCCTTAGCTGTGCCTTCTGGTGAAGCACCCGGGAGACTATTTTGTGCTAAAACAAGCCCCTGCCACAAGCCAAAATCAACAGCTTCTACGAATCAGCTATTTAACCAACATATCAAGATCTTAGCATATGATTGATTCCCTGGCATCACCCACCCTGGAGGCAGGCACTCCCTGTGGGCTGAAGGACACGGGAATAGGAGAAACCATGCCCTGGATGCTAAGACGCTCCACTTCGGGGATGGGGTGGCGATGCTGGTGCCATCCTGCGATCAGGTGAAGGAGAATCTCACCTGCAGCTGCTGGGGAGAGGCCTGCTGGCTACTCAGATGAACAGAAAAGTAACCGATGAACGTGGCTAAGGCCAGGAGGGCTTCCTGGCTCTCCGTAACAAGTCACAACTTTGTGGGGTGGACAACCTGACAGTGACGTTTCTGAAAATGTTGCGTTGAATGGCATTATGGAGCAAGAAAAGTTGCTTGGATTTATACAACACATATTTCAATGAACTCTAAACACAACCCTGACACTATTATTGTCAGGACACTCCTGTGAAGTCGGCAAAGGCAGCTCCACACTTTGATAGGTGGTGGAAGGAGGCAGAGAGGGGGGAGTCACCAGGCAGAGGGGAGCAGAAGGGGAAACCAGGCTGAGGCCTCTCTGGTTTCCTCTGGCTTCTTCCTCTGGGTGGCACTCTTCTGTCTCTCCACAGGGTTCAGCAGGCTGCAGTTTCACAGCCAGTGGCCCAGGCGTCCAGCTATCACGGGAGAGCCAGGCCCAGGGGCGCTTGGGGGAAGCACACCTAAGCATCTGGTCTACCAGGAGGGAGAGACACACAGCTATTAAGAACTCTTTGAATTGCCTGTTTTAGGCCAGAGAGTAGTTTTTATATATATTACCACTTAATTTACAGTGTCCACAAGAGAAGACAGAAGGCTATACTCCGCAGAGTGTCACAGCACTAGCTAATAATCCCTACCTCAAGTCGTTTTTTGGAATGAGGTGGGGTATAAACAAATGGAATCAATCCAAGCACCGTTCTATTTCTGTACACCTCTTCACGGTTTCCCATCGCTCCTCAGTCTTCCTGTAAAGCCCCTGGCCCATTAAGCTCATGTCAACTGCTATGCCACCCTCTCCACCCACCCCCACTGCCATCTCCTCCTGACTGCCACACGTTCCCCTATCATGAACAAAGCCTTCAGCACCTCAGTCTTGGTCTTCAGCCCCATCCCAGTCCCCGCCATCGTTCTGGGAATTCAACATGCCCGGGAAACCCCACCCCCCCACCCCCCAGCCAACCTCCTGGCCTCCCAGGCCTTGACTTGCTCAGAGGCAGTGAGGAAGTCGTTCCCCCACAACCAGCTACTCCCCTCGGGGCTACACACCCCCTCCCCTAGCAAACACTGTCCCCAGTAAACTGCTCCCTGAAACTCCAACTTTCCACAGCAACCGCCCCTTCCACCCTCCACTCCCCATGGGAGATCTCCTCCTGGATGTCTCAGACACCTCCCGCTCAGAAGGACAGAAACAGAGACCAGTTAGAAGCACAGCACTGGATTTAAATCCTTTAATAGTATTTACTGATGACAGAAGTCAGGCGTCCTCAACTATGAGAAGAGACTTGGCTTGGACTAAGGCTATGAGGACTCCCACAAGTCCTGGGACCCAGGCTTTAGCCATTTCTTCTGGATCCAGGCATCTCATCAAACAGCGTGAAGGCTGTATCCTTCGAGCGGTGGTAGGGCTCTCCACTGCTGTCCATTGCTCTCTCCACATCTTGTGGGGCAGTCGGCATGTTGCTGTTGTTGGCCTCAGTGCCTACCAGGTCCAGGATGTAATCAGTGAGGTAGTCGAACATGGTAAGGAGGAAATCAGTTGTGGATGAACTCAGGCGATGGTTGTATTGATTCTCCTGCAGGAGGCGGTCCACGTAGCTCACAGGGAATTGGAGCTCGGCTGTTATAAGATGGGCTTGAGTCTGATAAGAGCTCTCATGGCTTTTCTTTCCTGACATGATGTTGGCTTGGTTTGGCTCCAATCAGCTCTACTTGATTCTTCAGCTGGACTAGGCCTCTTAAGGCACCAGGGGTCAATCCTGCCCACTATATCCCCATGCTCTGGCCCCTCATTGGTCAGGGAGTTGCCTTTGTGACATCCTAGCCTTTGGGATGTCACTGGTACCCACTGTGCCTTTATCAGGCCTCAGCCCAGTAATGTCTATGACAGGAACTTGGTCACCCTAATGACTGGACCCTGATTTTGAGAGAACTGTGATTTTCTCTTGATTTTTAACACATTACAGAGATAAATATGTATTTCAATGGAAGACTTCTCCCTGTCTTAGGACACGACTCCACATTCTCTGATTCTAGCCTTATATTGTCTTTGAGGTCTTTTACAACCCTTTGTTAGTTGTAGGTTAATGATAAATATGTAAAATGTCTTGTCTAGTAGAGATTACCTTGTTCCCCCCAGCCACATGATGTAATAAAACCAGTTTTGCCTCCATTTACACATTCATTTAAATACTCTTAATATTCCTGTATCTAATTCTTGGATTCTCTATGAACCAGTTATATAGCATCTTCCCATTCCCTCGCTGATTTGATAGAATCTTTTCTTAATTGCCAGAGAGACAGAGACAGAGAGAGAGAGAGAGAGCACCCAAGCAGGGGGAGCAGCAGCCAGAGGCAGAAGCAGGCTCCCCACTGAGCAAGGAGCCCGATGTGGTACTCGATCCCAGGGATCATGATCTGAGCTGAAGGCAGACGCTTAACCAACTAAGCCATCCAGGCGTCTCTAAATAGAATCTTTTAACACATGTTTATTTCATACCTGTATTAGTGTCTTCATTTTACACTGTTTGAAAAATTTCTCTTGATCATTTTGGAAGTCATAATGAGATGCTCAGTGGATTCATCTATCAGAATCAGGTAAACATTGTTCAGAGAGAGAAGTTTACCTTGGGCTTAGTTTAAGCCCAGTCATGTCTTCTTGGCTGTCCTCGGTGAAGCCAAAGCACCAAGAGATGTTTCCTCTCATTTTTTCTCATTTTTAAAAAGATTTTATTTATTTGAGAAAGACAAACAGAGAGAGAATGAGCGGAGGGGGAGAGGGAGAAGCGGACTCCCCGCTGAGTGCAGAGCCTCATGCCAGGCTGGATCCCAGGACCTCCGAGAAATCACAACCTGAGCCAAAGTCAGACAGACGCTTAACTGAGTGAGCCACCCAGGCACCCCACCATTCTTTTCTCATTTTAATTTTCCTCTCCACTGAGTTTGTGTTTCTGCTTTGTTTTTGGTTCATTTGCAGCTGATAACAGTTATAGACATTTCCAATCCAAAAGAGAAATAGAAGGAAGAAAGGAGTCTCTGATCCAAGGAATGTGGATCAAGTAGGCAAACCTATGTATGTTTCAAGGTCTGGGAAGAATCTTTCGTAGCTCGTGGCTCCTCCCTCTGATCCCATGACTTTACCTTCGTCCATAGCTCTGCCTTCATCCCTCGGCTCTGTCCTCAAAATCATCTTTATTTTGAATGGAACACATGTTTGCAGCTGAGTAGTTTTATCAGCTTCTTTTCCTCTTGCCAAATCTTGGGAGTTCCATGGCCTTCTTTCATTTCATCTATCCTCTCAGTTAAAGATGGCATTGTTTCTGCTGATTTCACATACTCAGAAATCTTGTAGTTCCCCCTGTATGTCATGGGAATTTGTGCCCATAGACAAGAGACACTTACAGATCCCTCCAGGAAAATGCCATCTCAATTCCTTGCTTCTGTTGAGATGGCTAAGTTATCCATGATTCACACCCCATATTGCTTCAAAGAGCCCTCTGTTGAACTGAATACTTTGATCTTCTGATGCCTCAGAGAAAAGATGTGTCTAGCTACATGCTTGATTTGTATCTCCAGAGGAGGCTTTCCTGACAGCAAATCCTCTCATTTTAATGTCTTTTGCAATCTGGATAGGCTGAGAATTGCGCCTATCTTCAAGTCCTGGTTCCTTTTTGCTGAACAGCTGTTCCCTCAATTTACTTTCCTCTAGCATTTTACTCTAAATAGCAAGAAGAAGGAAGGGCAGGCCTTCGAACACTTTTCTTAGAAATCTGCTCAACTAAATCTTCAATTCACTGTTTATGAGTTCCGTGTAATTGCAGGACAAAATTCAGCCAACATTTCTGCCACTATATAACAAGAATCCTCTCTTCTCCAGTTTCCACTATGATGTTCCCAATTTCTTTCTAAACCTTTACGAGCAATACCTTTGACATTCGTATTTCCATTAATAGGTTATTTATGATGACTTAGGTCTTCTCTAAGACAATGTAGGTTTTCTCTACTGTGCTCCTTACTTCCTTTCAAGCTCTCACCAGCAGCACTTTTAACATCCATATTTCTACTAACTGTTCAAGGTAATCTAGCATTTTCTATCATGCTTCTCAAAATTATGCCAGCCTATAGCCATTATCCAATTCCAAACCTGCTTCCGCATTTTTAGATACTCATTATAGCAGTAAACTACTTCCTTGTACCAAATTCTGTATCAGATTCCTATGGTTGCTAAGGAATTGCTACAGAGTTGGTGACTTAAAAGAATACATATTTCGTCTTGTACAGCTCTGGAGGTAAGAAGTCCAAACAGTGTCGCTGGGCTGAAAACAAGTTGCCCACAGGGCCATGCTCCCTCTGGAGGCTGTAGAGGAAAATCTGTTTGTTGGACTTTTTCAGTTTGAGAGCCACATTGCTTGCATTTCTTGCTTTGCCCCCTCCCCTCATCATCACAGCCTGCAGTGTAGCATCTTGCCTCAGTGGTCAAATTTCCATTTTCTGTGTCAAATCTCTCTGCTTCCCTCTTATACGGACATGTGTATTTGCACCTAGATTCTATCACATAGTACAGAATCATCCGTCTCAAGATCCTTCTCTTAATCCTATATGTGAATTCCCTTTTGGCATAGAAGGTGACATTTGCAGGCTCAAGAGACTTAGATCTGGTTAACTGGGGGGCCGTTTTTCAGCCTACCATGGTAGGTATTCCCAGAAAACTAATAGGGAAGTGAGGAATTGAGACAAGGAAGGGAAGGAAGCAAGCAAAATGTCCACTACTGATCAGCTTAATATCACTGGAGAACTTAAGGGGACACTAAAAGATACACTTTCCAAGGGAAGATATTGCCCCAGCATTCTGGACTGCCATGCTATCATGGGCAATGGGCTCTGAAAGCTTAATAAAAGCCCTCACACAAAGAAATGCAGGTCCTAACATTTCAAAGTCAGGCAAATATGCATCCAATGGGTTTGTGTTGTGACCATGTGGGTAGGACCCTGACAGCATCTTCTACACGGTCATGTTTATATACTTTCATTATAAAGTCTTTCCCTTCCATCCTTACCTCCTGCCTGCTCTTCTTTCATGTAACTAATGTTTATTGTGCAGCTACCTTGTATCAAGCACTGAGATGCTGGATATTCGATGTTAAACAAAACACATACTATCTTGTCCTTGTGAAGCTTCCACTCTCGTGGGAAAGACAGATACCCAAGGAAATATGTAATTCCAAGTTGTCACACGTGATCTAAAGCAGAGATTATCAACCTCTGCACTACTGACATTTTTGACTGGACCATTCTTTCTTGTGGGGCCCAAGGACTGTTCCTGGTATAGCACAATATTTAGCAATATCCTTGGCCTCTATCCACTAGGTGATAGAGCACACTACAGTCGTGATACAAAGAAGTATCTCTATTCATTATCAACTGTCCCCTACAGGGCAAAAGCATCCTCAATTGAGAACCACAGTACATTAAAAATGTATATTAAAAATAAATTACTTTCAGATACAATGAGGGGATATAACTTAGATGGAGGAATCAAGGAATATCCTCCAAAGGAGGGGCAATGAAGCGGAGAACTGGCACGAGACTAGGGAATGAGGTAGAAAAGAGGTTGAGAGAA
Source organism: Ursus americanus (assembly GCF_024610735.1). Lineage (NCBI taxonomy): Eukaryota > Metazoa > Chordata > Mammalia > Carnivora > Ursidae > Ursus > Ursus americanus. The sequence continues at coordinate 90,877,580 of NC_142164.1, forward strand.
TGAACATTTCAGAAAGATGGGAATGGGCTAATTCCTACACTGGCGGTGTACGTGAAGTATTTTAAATAAAAGTAATGTGACCAAACACAAGCGTAGAAAAGGATGGGGGTTAAGATGACCTTGTACCCACCCACAAACAGCGATAAATCTGGACTTTAATGGGCTTCTTGGAACTTGGGTCCATCTCCCGTATGTGGATGAACATGATTTTTGTATATATACACAGATGACCCTTGGACAACATGGAGGTTAGGGGGTGCGGACGTCCTGCACAGCACAAAATCTATGCATAACTTTTGATTCCTCCTAAATTTGCCTACTAACAGCCTACTGTTGACTGAAAGCCTTCCTGATAACATAAGCAATTAACACATGATGTGTACGTATTACATACTATGTTAAGAAAAAGCTAAAGGGAATCATAAGAGAAAAAATATTTACAGTACTGTACTGTATTTATTGAAAAAAAATTCATGTCTAAGTGGACTTGCACAGTTCAAACCCATGTTGATCAAGAGTCAACTGTATTTTAATTAACCAATGATAAAACAGAAAAGGATTCTGAGAGACCAAACAAGAGCAGGATGAATGGTTGTCGTACTGTATGGTAGGCTTTGCAGAAGTGGCCACAATTATCCCATTAAAAAAAAAAAATGTGACTTTGCAGCTTCTCCAATGAAGACATGGTGCCTATATCCCCACTTCTAAAATCTGGACCGGCCTTTCCATTTACTTGGGGAAATAAAGTGGGGAAGTAATAGTAGACCAGTAATGGGCCTGGTCCTCAAGAAATTTTGTATTCTTTCATTCTTACTTAAAACAGCTACTTCTGTTTGTCGACAAGCTTAAGCTAGCCTGCTAGAGGATGAGAGCCCATACTGAGCTGAGCCAAGTCACCTTGGTTGTCCCTTGTAAGGCCTTCAATATGTAAGCCCAGCCATGATTGGCAAAGTCAACTCATCCTCTTTTTGTGGTATTATTATTACACATATTAAAACTGTAGATTCTATAGACTCACTAATACATTGACATAATTATTTCATGTCTTTGTGTCCTTAAAAAAGCTGAGAGAAGAGGAGCAAACATATATCTATACAGATTTTGTCATATTAACCTTCTTATTTGTCATCTATGGTTCTCTTCATTTGTTCCTGCCCTTTCTAGTACCATTTGGTCCTTTTCTTAACCTAATACAGCTTTGCTTCCACCCATCCCCTTTGTGCTGTTATTGGAAAATATATTACATTTTTATATCTTTTACGCACAATACATTATACAACTAATTTTAAAATCAGTTAAAAGAAGAAAGGAAAATAAATATGCATTTCTATTGTCTTTTAAAATTACATAGTTACCTCAACCAGTACTTTTTTTGGGGGGAGGTAGAGTATGGATTTTAATTACTGCCTGGGGTTGCTTGCTTTCAGTCTGAAAAACCTCATTTTTCTTTCTGCTCCTCAAACTGAAAAATCTCAAATGTTCTATCAAGTTCATGGTTTCTTTCTTCTGAGATTCAAATCTACCAGTCTGCCCTCTAATGAATTTGTCATTTCAGTTACTGTAAATTTCAACCCCAGAACTTCCATTGGGTCCCTTTTTATGATTTTTATGATTTCTCTGGCTTTACTGGTATTTTCTATTTGAGGTAGTATTGTCATATCTTCCTTTAATCATATTCTTTAATCGCGGTTTCCTTTAGTCCTTTGAACATATTTATAATAGTAACTCTGAAATCTCCATTCAGTCCCACATCTGGTTGACCTCACAAGTTTCTGTTGCGGGCCTTTATTCTCATGTATGGGTCATATTTTTCTGTTTTTTTGCATGTCCCACAATTTTTTGCTGGAAACTGGAAATTTTAGATAATATATTGTAGCAACTCTGTGTATTGGTTCCACCACCAAGTGCCTGTTTTTATTTCTCTGTTGAATTGTTTCGTGACTGGCTGGATTATTTTAGTGGCGTCTACAGCCTCCCTTCACACTGTGAAGCCTCTTATGTTGTTCCTCATGGGGTGCAGACCTGAGTAGTATCCCTGTCATCCAAGACGACGTTGGTTTTGGTAGCACTCTCTTTGTCTTTCTCTGACCACACCCAACTGTTAAACTCCACTAATTAGTAGTGGATTGTTCTACTGCTTTTAACAAATGCTCTGAGGCCTAAATTGTTCCACGGACTGATCCAATCAAACCCAGCCTCTCTTGAAGGATCAGTTGCTTAGGTCAGTGATTAAGATCTGTTCTGTCCCCAGGAGGGTTCCCCCCTGGTATCTCTTTCTCAGCTACTCTCCAGAAAACCAGCTGGCCTACAGTTCTGTCTATATCTCCAATTAATCTGCCAGTCTCTTCCCAGTGGCCTTTCATCATAACTTCGACTGTTTTTGAGAGTGCCCTAACGTTCAAACATCTCCATAGGCTGTTGGAAATGAAGTCAGCTCCCTTGCTAAGGGATTCAGTGTTCTCGATTTTAGGGCCTGCTTCTCCTCCAGGGCACAAATCCCTGAGCCATGGCTCTGGAGCTAGGGGTGGGGACAATGGGACATTTTTCTCTGAGTGACACTCCTGCTTTATTTAGGAGCTGAACCCTTATGTAGGACGAGTAGCCTCAGTTCTCCTTACCTTGCCTCTCAGTGCGGATCACGTGTGGATGACAGTACTTGTAAGGGTGATCAGGTCCCAGTATACTCAATGATGCCACACCCAAGGTAGAGCCTCCATCCCATGAGTGGGGTTGGGAGGAAGAAGCAAGCCCCCATCTCTCAGCCAGACTTGCCCAGAATTTGGTCTTAGCAACAAGTAGCTGGGGGCAGAAAGAGAAATGTTGATGTCCTGCCCATCCCTTAAAGATAGCCCTTTGGATTAGGAGTTGGAGGGAGAAGGAGCCCTGTGTCCTTTGCTGCACCGGTCTTGAAGGGAGTTTCCATTTCACTGAGCTGGGAGGGGAGTGGAATGGAGTAGGCATCAGTCCGGTTACCATACACTCTTGCTGCAACCTCTAAGTTTTAATAGATTTTGTTGAATAAATATTTCTTCATTTGCAGTATGCCCTTAGGACCATCTCCAAAGACTTCAAATGGTTATTTTAAAATTAATTTTCACCAATTTTCTAGGGAATTGGTCTATAGAGATGTCTCACTTTCATGTTGGAAGCAGAACTCTGGTTGTGATTTTTAAGTTACTAAGGTTTGGTAGTTTATTACAAAGCATTATTGTAGCAATAGATAACTGATGGCACACAAGTCAATAGTGGAGCTCCTAGAAAACCCCAGCCTCTCAATCCTTCCCATGGAATCCAGAGTATTCCCTCCATTGCAACTGAAACCACCCTAGGGATTGAGTGAAATAAACTACTGATATGGTAACTAATACCATAAACCAAAAACACTTCAGCATACAGTTTCCAAAAATAAGTCTCATAAAATGAGTCCTACTGGAAGAACTGGACTTACAGAGAGGCTTAAATAAAGTGTGATTCTTCAGTCAGTAAGAAACGGCCATTTACCACATTACAGAGGAAAGCACTCTCACAATTCAGTGGCACATGAAACGGTAAGACCGATTACCTGCTTTTAACTAAGCAGAGTCAACACTACATTTGAAGACAGCACTTTATGAAAACTGAATTTGTAAAGTGAGATACTCCTTCTCCAAACATTTGATCAGGTTTGACACAGAAAGTGAAAGAGGAGTAAGTTGTGTCACATCTAAGAATTTCCTTGCTTTAATTCCAGATTCAGAAATATAGACTATCTGGTATACTTCACACATAATACAAACAAAAAGCCAAAATCACTGAACTAGAGCTTAATCACATCTACTTACCAATAGAATCTTCCAGTAAGGATAGCTAAAGAATCCAAGAGCACTATCAACAGATGTTATTCCATCACAGGAGTTTTTTCTTGACCTACAAGAGTACCCATCCCAAGGTTCTCATAGCCTGGCAGTTGACTTCTCTGCCACAAAGTATTCGAATTGTTTACAAAGCCAAATTTGCCTCAGCCATAAAAAAAAGAATGAAATCTTGCCATTTGCAACAACGTGGATGGATCTAGAGGGTATAATGCTAAGTGAAATCAGTCAGAGAGAAAAATACCTTACAATTTCACTCATATGTGGAATTTAAAAAACAAAACAAACGAACAAAGAAGAAAAGAGACAAACCAAGAAACAGACTCTTAACTATAGAAACCAAACTTGTGGTTGCCAGAGGGGAGGTGGGTGGGAGGATGGATGAAATAGGTGAAGGAAATTAAGAGCACACTTATCATGATGAGCACTGAGTAATGTATAGAACTGCTGAATCACTATATTATACACCTGAAACTAATGTAACACTGTACATTAATTATACTAACATTTAAAAATTATTTAATGAATTAACTTAAAGAATGCACCGAGGATGAGTGGAGGTTTAAGTATGTTAAAGTTGAACATATAGAATGAGTACCTCTGGGGGTATGGGAGAGGGTTTTAAGTGGTATTCCAATGGATATAAATCTTTGTTTAAATGTATCTTAGTAGAAGGTTAAAACAATGATAGTGATCTAAAAGCTTTCTTTTAAAATAAAAATAATACATATATAGCCAAACTTGCAGTTAACTTTCTGAGTCTTAGGGAATTCTAATTTTCGATCTTTAAAGATCTTTAATCACAACTGAAAAAATTGAAGTATTTATCAAAATGTCACAATTTTCAAATATGAGGGGAAATGACTATTCAGGCAATCATGCTTGCTGACCTCTAGGTCCTAAGTCCACAGGAAAGCCAGGAAGCTTGACACTCAGAAGCTGACAGTGATTTGGTGATAACAGACTACTACTGTGGCGGGCTGGTTCACATTTCTGAAACAGCAGTTGCTGAAAGTTGCTCCAAAAATATCCAGTTTGGTCCTTCCTAAGCCTAAGACATAATATTATATTTCCTGACCACTTTTCAGCCTTGTTCTACCCTCTTCTCCTTCTGCCCCAAAGTGGGCAAGCTTGTAAGAAAGACTGAGTACTCCCTCCTTTGGTGCTAGTGAGAGATTCATACCATACAAGCTGGTTCCTATACATGGGAAACTTCCTCCCCGCCCCACTCCCTAGCCACCACAAAACTGACAAGTCAGTCTTCTGTTCCTGCTCTCTCAAGATATTTTGGGACCTATTTCAGAGCTACCCTGCTCCATCCAGAAAGCCTCATTATGTGAGTGATACATCTTTTCATACCCTCTTGGTTTGTGGAGGGGGGTGAGGGAGGGAGAGAGGGAGAGGGAGGGAGGGGGGGAGGGAGAGAGAGGGAGAGAGAGGGAGAGAGAGGGAGAGAAAGGGAGAGAGAGGGAGAGAGAGGGAGAGAGGGAGAGAGGGAGAGAGAGAGAGAGAGAGAGAGAGAAAGAGAGAGATCTGCATCCTAATCAAGTTTTGGGTGGGAATCCATCCTGTATCTGCGTAGTCAACAGTATTCCACTACTGTTGAGTCCCTGCTGCACTGCAAAGTAAAGTGCAAACTCGACACACATCCCATAGGGCTTTTCATCATCTTTCCCCATCCCACCTCTCTAGCTTCCTCTCCCCATTTCTTCCTCTCCACAGAAACCTAATGCTTCTGCCTCTGCTTATCTATTCCCAGAATATTCCATGCTCTGTCATCATCTCTGATCGTATATCTGATTTACCTTTGCCTGGAATGTCCTTCCTACTTCCACTTCTCCCTTCCTTTCCCAATTTCCAAGCCACCTTCTTTCTCTTTGATATCTAGAAAATGTTTTCCCCACCCCCTAAGACCAAGTAAAATGTGATACCCTCCTAAAGTCTCCACTAACTTCACTAGGCAGAGACTTTCTCTTCTTTTCCTGGTCTATGATGACATTTAAATCACCGTTCTTGCCTGCTTCCAGGTCTCTCTTCCCCTGCAACTCTGAACCTTTTGATGTTGGAGATCTTCCCTTCCTCATCTAATATGATTTGTCTCTAGCACACTCTTATGAATATAATCAGTGATAATGTTAACTGAGTATTCTTTTTTAAATAGAGTGAAAATCTTATTAAGGATGAAAGGATGTTGGTAAACACAATATTATGAACTCTTTGAGATAGAGCAAGAATAAGAATTTTTCTATATTTGCTTCTAGTGTTATATGCAAATGAACGTTAAGAAATTGTTGCATAAGCTAATGAAATAAGTGCAAAGTAGTTAAAATCTAGCCGCTAAAGACCTGTATTTTAGGGAAGTAGCAAGGTGAGATAAGTTATTTATCATTTCCAGATCATAAACATTTCATCACTACTGAGCTAGATTCCTTGAGACCTAAATGATGCTTCTCTGTTAAATTTAATAGCCACAGAAAAAGCAATGTGACCTCTATGGCTCAATAATCACGAGATAATTAGTTAACAGAAACGAAAATGACTCATGTGCCTCATTCTCCCCTCCATAAAAACAAATTTGGAAACTGTGTTTTTTGTTTTGACCAGTGTGCTTATAGAAGAGTTAAGAAAAACTTCTCACCATCTGACTGCAAATATCCCCATCCTCCCTTGAGATCACTTTAAGTTCATAGTTGCTAAATTCATCTAAGAACATGGCTTTTGTAACATTTTATCAAGAACCTAGGTAACAACCTAGAGGATAAGCTTAGCCTGACAAGAGGAATAGTTAGTACATTGCATCACATTTCATCCAGTCACACAGCAAATATTAATTGAGCATCTACTATATATCTCTCTCATAGGACTCAATCCATTGTGCCCTGTTCTTCTCTTTACATCTCTTTTTATCTACCCCTGCAAGTCTTGGAGCTTCTGAGGGCAGGAATTATATAGTATTTTCATGTAATACCCACTACTATGTACTGGGTTGGCACATGGGTCCAGTGCTGAAGGAAGTTGGTCCTCATCACCTTGTGGAACTCGCTAATACCTAAAGACTGGGAATTCTGAAAGCAATGAGATAATACAAATATAAACTTCTATACTGAGGGTCACAAAATCAACAACCTAAACACATATAGGAGAAAGAACCAACTTGCAAGTATTTCATCTGAAAAGATATGAGCAAATGTTTTCTCGGTCCAAAGTCTTAGTGAGATGTACTCATAGGTTTATGCAGTTGTTAAGGTAAATAGGAACAGTCACATCCCTGACTGTTGTCACAGCTTCTATAAATGACCCATTGTTAGGGCTCCAGGAAGACTGATGCCATGATAAATGCATGGCCTCCAACCTTCACCAAGTTCTTAGGCCTGCATGGCAATCATGGCAATCTACCAACATGTTCCCAAACTGGTTCCTTGGCTCATTCCACTAGTACCATTTTTTAGCTTTTCACTCCCTTCAAACCATGTTCTCACCTGTGTTTCCTATCTCATCCTAACAGATGTTGTCGGTGCCTCCAAATAACACCACAACCCCCAGCATCTCAGGTTGTCCCAGCTTCACCCTACTGCAAGCACCTGCCATTGTCAACCGGAAGCCTCACTCTCAGTTGGCTTGGGGAAGACTGGAAGTTCAGGGAAAGGAATGCCCCCTGAGAACAGTTGTTAGCCAATGGCCCATGGGAGCAGAGGATAAATATTTCAGTTCTCTTGCCCCTAAGATGGGATAATTCTGATGCATGTTCTGCACTGTTTCCCAGCATTTCCCAGCAGGATTAAGTCCCAGTTGCCCAGGGCGGGAACTTGTTCCATAACACACACTTTATCAGCTTACTTCTCATCCCTCTCTCACTTCCTTAATTACCCTAATGGTTATTCTTGGAATTAACTTTCACATAAACTACTTGCACATGAACCCTGTCTCAGGGTCAGCCTCTGGGAGTACAAAGCTGAGATGCTCCCTTTCAGCAAAAACACTTATCTCCTACTCCACAGGGAAAACAGAGACCCTGTCCCAATCCCAGGCAGGGGTGGTTTTATGACCCTGGTACCACAGTTACAAACTTAACTAAACCTATACTCATCCTTGCCTCCCACCTTTCAACTTCAGTAGAAGAGGTGTCTGTTCTTTTACTTAACATTAATCCCCTGGTATGTTATCTACATTCATTAGACGTAGAGCTTTAAAAAAAAAAGCCATTTTATTTTGAAGTAATTTCAGATTTACAGCATTTTTTTTAAAAGTACAAATAACCACCGTGTACCTTTCAACAAGGTCTCCTAAATACTAACGGTATACTGTGTTTACATCATCATTCTCTTGCTGAATTTTTTAAATTGTGATGGACCTTTTTTAAAAATATCCAATACGTCAAGGACTAATCTTGTTCATGTTGTTTTCTCTTAAGATTTTATTCATATATTTGACAGAGAGAGAGAGAGATCACAAGTAAGCATAGCTGCAGACAGAGCTGCAGACAGGGGGAGAGAGAAGCAGGCTCCCTGCTGAGCAGAGAGCCCGATGCGGGGCTCGATCCCAGGACCCCAGGAACATGACCTGAGCCGAAGGCAGACACTTAACCGACTGAGCCACCCAGGCACCCCTTGGTTACATTTTTGTAAAACATAATAAAAGTGAATCGGAAAAGCAACCATGACCAGAGAAGGATAAACAAGATACAAGCGCCTAGTTTTTAAATATTTAGGTTCACTAGGTATCAAATAACAGCCAAATAGCTCTAACAATTTCTAAATGTTTATTTTTCATTTCCATATTTATCATGTCCCAGACCAGGAACTCACAATTTACAGACTGGCACGGATCCACCAACCACAATGTGTAGCATTACTGCCGTGAATATCCATTGTCAGAGTTCGCACTCCCCAACCCTGACATTTCAACCTCCCCTTCGACCACAATAGCCCTTTCTTTCATGACCATGCTTGAATATTTTCCTTCTTAAAACAACAACGTTGACAGCCCACAGTCCCATCTCTGGGTACCATCTTATCTTCTTATCCTTATGAACAAAGCTTTTCACTTCCTATCATTGCCTCTTCTACTCATTCCTTGGTGCCTTATAAATCTACTCTGTCTCCGTCAGTTCAGGAAACTGTTTCTGCAACAAATCCAGTGACCTTCTCGTTGCTAAGTCCATGAAATACATGGGCCACATTTCAGTTCTTACCTCATTAGACTTCTCTCCAGCTTGCGAGATGTGGGCCATGCCCTCTCCTTCCTCCACCTTTCTTCTCCCTTGTTTTTGGGGGCTAGGACCCTCTTTTGGGTTTCCTCCTACCTACAGGCCTTCTCGGTTTCCTTTCAAGGATTCTGTCCCCCACAGACTTCTATTTTCATTCTGTAATCTCTCTTCTTGAGTGAACACTTCCATTCACGTTTCAGCAAACATCTTTTACTGATGATTTCAAAATCTCCATCTGAAGCCCAAACAGTTGTTTGTCCTACAGGTTGGCCCAAACTAACCTCATTCTAACTGCCACCCACTGAAGTCACTTTATTCAGTTTTGTTAACTTTTGTAATTTTCGGGTTTTGTGTCTGTGAAATGGGAATAATGTCTGACTGAGAGGACTCTTGGGCAGATCAAATGTGCAACGCAGGGGGGAGTACTGAAGCAGTGCCTGACCACAGTAAGTGCTCAATAAACAGCAGACAGGATTATCAGCTACTTCCTCCAGGATTTGCTTCTCATATTAGTCCTTTATGATATTGAATGTGGCTAATGTCTTATCAGATTGTTCTTCCCCTCTCCCTTTCATCCTTCAGTGCCTGCTGCTAGGTGCTATGTTAGGTGCAAGGGATAAAACACTGACTAAGACCATCCCAACTCTAAGTTTATAATCCAGTGGGTAATACAGATGTTAAATAATTCACTACAGCATAGGAGCTTAGGGATCACCTTTAACTTTTCTCTCTCCCTTATCCTTATCCCCTAATCTGACCTCCATCAGTGATGAAATCCTTTCTATTTTTTCTCACTATCGCTAAAAGTCCATTCCTTCCTCGAGCTTTGCACAGTCCAATACAGTAGTCATTAGCCATATGTGGCCATTTAGATTTAAATTAATGAAAATAAAAATGCAGTTCCTTAGTTTCACTGGTCATAGTTCAAGAACTCAGGAGAAACATATAACCAGGGGCTACTGTATCAGAGTAGCTCTAGACATCACCATCATTGTCTATTGCCATCTATTGGACAGCTCTATTCTAGCTTCAATGCCCTAAAGCAGATCCTTATCATTTATTTCCTAGATTACTAAAAGGGCCTAGGTATTAGCCTTTCAGCCATTAATCCTATCTCCTCAATCTAAGTTCCGCTGGTTTCCCAGAATGACTGCCAGAATGCAAATATAACCATGTTACTCTTCTGTTGACAAGTCTTTAATACTCCTCCACTGTATTTTTTTATACCCTAACAATAGCCTACATTATGTGGCCCTAGCCTAACTCTCAGCCTTATTCTTTTGCAGTTCACTCTACAGCAGCATATGCTCAAGTCATGGTGATCTAGAATAGCTAAAACAATTTTAGAGGGAAGAACAAGTTGGAGGGCGTACATTACCTGAATTTAAGTCTCATTATAAGGCTAGAGTGATAAAGACAGTGTAGTATTGATGAGATGGTAGACACATCAATGGAACAGAATTAAAGGCCCAGAAATAGACCCAAAATATATGGTCTGTTGATTGTCAATAAAGTCACCAAGAAAATTCAGTGGAGAAAGGATAATTTTTTCAACAGTGCTTACACAACTGGGTATCCATATGGAAAAAAAAATAACTGCTACTCCCTCTCCTTGTGCACTGTCAAATAAATAAAATCTATTAAAAAATAGATTTAATAAATAAACCTCAGGCCTTACCTATAATAAATCTTACCAGATTACAGTGCATATGTATACATGTGTCATATACAATGTGATCTAAATACATATACATTTATTCTATAATTGTAATGTTAATTATAGTATGTATTATTTATGAATTATTTTTTATTATGTTAGTCACCATACAGTACATCATTAGCTTTTGATGTATTTATGAATAATTTTATATTGATATTAATATAATATGTAATAATATATCACTTTAGATCATATTACATATGAATAATGTATTGTGATTCCTATGTAATATCATGTGTATAATAATATATGATGCATATATATGATATGCAATAAATTAGAAATGGATCACAGATGGAAATGTGAAAGCTAAAACTACAAAACTTCTAGAAGAAAACATAGAAGAAAATTTTTGCAATGCCAGTTTAGGGAAAGATTTCTTAGATAAGACACCAAAAACATAAGCCATTAAAAAAATGGATAAATTGAACTTTATCAAAATTAAAAACTTTTGCTCATCAAAGACACCATTAAGAAAATTAAAAGGTAAGCCTAAAGGATGAGAGAAAATACAATACATACATATGAAGAAGAACTTAGATCTAGAATATACAAAGATATGTTATGCCTCAAAAAATCAGAAAACCACCCAATTAAAAATGGGCAAAAGACTTGAACAAGAACTCTATAAAAAAGATATATAACTGGCCAGTAAGCACATGAAAACATATCTAACATCTTTAAAATATGCCCAGCATTTTCGGGAAATGCAAATTAAACTACGATGAGATACCCCTACATGATCACTAGGAGGACTGCGATGAAAAGTCAACAGCAACAACAACAACATCATGTGTTGGAAACACTGGAACGGTTATACACCGCTAGGGAGAAAGTGAAATAGTAAAACCACTTTGGAAAACTTCTGTCAGCTTCTTAAAAAGTTAGTCACTTAACATACTGCCCACTCCTAGGTATTTTCCCAAGAGAAATGAAAATACATGAACCCAAAAAGACCTGTACATGAATGCACATGCCAATTTTAGTCATAATTGTCCCCACGTGAAAACAATGCGATGTCTGTCAACAGGTGAATGAATAAACATGTGGAATATCCATATAATGAAATACTACTCAGTGATAAAAAGGAACAGATTACTGATTCACACAGCAATATGAATAAATCTCAAAATCTTTTTGCTGAGTGAAAGAAGCCAGACACAGAATTGTACATGTTGTAGGAGTCCATCTGTATAAAACTTTAGAAAAGGCAAATTAATCCACAGAACCTGAAAGTAGATCATCATTGTCCTGGGGCCAGGGGTGGAGGGAGGGACAGGCTGCAAGGGGTCCTAGGAAATCGGAAATATTCTGCAAATTCACTGTGGCAGGGGTTTCATGGGTGTATACATGGATCAAAACTTTCTGAATTGCCTTATATTGAGGTCCTAGTCCCTCATACGATGGCATTTGGAGATGGGCCTTTGGGAGGTAATTAGAGTTCGATGAGGTCATAAAGGTGGGGTCTTCATGATGGGATGGATTAGCACCCTTATAAAAAGATACAACAAAGAACTTGCTTGCTCTCTTCCTCTCTGCCAAGTGAGGGCACAGGATAAGGCAGCCATCTGAAAGTTTTTACCAGAACTGACTGTGCTGGCACCTTGATCTCAGACTTCCAACCTCCAGAACTATGAAAAATAACTTTCTGCTGTGTAACCCACCCAAGTCTGTGGTATTTTGCTATGGCAGCCTGAGCTAATGTATCATGCGTAATCAGTGAAATGCAAACTGAAATGACTCTGAAGTACCACTGCATACCCATCAGACTGGTAAACATTCATTCATTCATTCATTCATTTATTCATTTTGGTGTTTGAGATAGGTATACCTTGTATACTGATTTTATTATGTTATGTTAGTCACCATACAGTACATCATTAGCTTTTGATGCAGTGTTCCATGCTTCATTGTTTGCATATAACACCCAGCGCTCCATGCAATACGTGCCCTCCTTAATACCCATCAGTGGGCTAACCCATCCCCTCACCCCCCTTTCTCTCTAAAACCCTCAGATGTTTCCCAGAATCCATAGTCTCTCATGGTTTGTCTCCCCCTCTGATTTCCCCCCTTCATTTTTCCCTTCCATCTCCTCATGTCCTCCATGTTATTCCTTACGTTCCACAAACTGGTATACATTTAAAGGGTTTTGTAAAGATGGTAACAAACTCCTAAAGAGCAATTGGACAGCATCTTTAAATGCTGAAGATTTTCATCCCCCAGGACTCAGGAATTTAACTCTTGTAATCAATTATCTAAGAAACTCCTGCACACAGGCACAAGATCCATGCAAAAAAAAATATGCTGCAAACTTTTTTGATGTGACAAAATATCTGAAACAACATAGTGTTCTTCAAAAATAGTGATTAAACAGTGCTATGTTTGTATCATGAAATTTTATGCAGCAATAAAAAGAAACTCTTTAAACCCTTCCCCATCAGTGGAGAACCCTCACCAGAGGCCAGGGACAACAGCGTTCGCTTACTTCTCATTTCTTCAGATTTTTCCTCAGGGTCAAATATTGTTAAGAAAGTGTGTGGGAAAGGTTTTCACACAGAATCAAAGGAATTTCATTTTTATTATGGCCTGTCCTACCTAATTTCTTGGCCACAAATAATTTGTTAAATTATTCTGTATCCATGGCCTTATAGTGACAAGATTTTCTGTTATCTACGAGTGATGAAAAAAAGTCGTGAAGCCTGCTCAAACTTCGTTTTGGACAAGGAAAAAAACTACCAGCATACGTTGCTTTATTACACTTCACTTTATTGCACTTTGCAGATAATGTGTTTTCACAAATGGAAGGCTTTTGGCCACCCTACGTCTGTTAATTCTCACAATATTTCAAACTTTTTCACCATTATTATATTTGTTATAGTGAACTGTGATCAGTGATCTCTGAGGTTACTATTCTAACTGTTTTGGGGTGCTACAAACTGTTTCCACATAAGGTGGCAAACTTAGTCAATAAATGTTGTGTGTGTCCTTACTGCTCCATTGGCCACTTTCCCATCTCTTTCCCTCTCTTTAAGCCTCCTTATTCCCTGACACACAACAATATTGAAATTAGGCCAATTAATAATCCAACAATGGCCTCTAAGTGCTCAAATGAAAGGAATAATTGCATGTCTCTTAGTTTAAATAAAAAACTAGACATAATTATATGTTTAGTGAGGAAGGCATGTCAAAAACCAAGATCGGCTGAAAGCTAGGCCTCTTGTGCCAAACAGTTAACCAACCCGTGAATGCAAAGGAAGAGTTCTTGAAGGAAATTAAAAGTGCTCCTCCAGTGAACACACAAATAAAAAAGTGAAACAGCCTTCTTGCTGATAATGGACAAAATTTCAGTGGTTTGGACAAAAGATCAAACCAGCCACAACATTCACTTAAACCAAAGCCTAATCCAGAGAAATCCCCAACCCTCTTCAGTTCTATGAAGGCTGAGAGAGATGAGAAGGCTGCAGAAGGAAAGTGTGAAGCTGGCAGAGGTTGGTTCATGAGTTTAAGGAAAGAAGTCTTCTCCACAGCATCAAAGTACAAGGTGAAGCAGCAAGTGCTGATGGAGAAGCTGCAGCAGGGTATCCAGAAGACCTAGCTAAGACAATCATTGAAGGTAGCTACACTGAACCACAGATTTTCAGTGTAGACGAAATTGGACTTCCATAGCTAGAGCGCAGAAGTCAATGCCTGGCTTCAAAGCTTTCAAAGACAGGCTGATTCTCCTGTTAGGGGCTAATGCAGCTGGTGACTTGAAGCTGAAGCCAGTACTCATTTACCACACCAAATATCCTAGCACTTACGAATTATGCTTAATCTACTCTGCCTTTGCTCTATAAATGGGACAAAGCCTGGATGACAGGACGTTTACACATGGTTTACTCAATATGGTAAGCCCACTGATGGGACCTACCGCTCAGAAAAAAAGATTCCTTCCATTGACAATGCACCAGGTCACCCAAGAGCTCTGATGGAGATGGACAACAAGATCAATGTTTCTATGCCAGATAACACCACGCCCATTCTGCAGCCCATGGATCAAGGAGTAATTCTGACTTTCAAGTCTTATTATTTAAGAAATACATTTTATAAGGCTATAGCTGCCATAGATAGTGAATCCTCTGATGGATGTGGGCAAAGTAAATTGAAAACCTCTGAAAAGGATTCACCATTCTAGATGCCATGAAGAACATCTATGATTCATGGAAAAAAAGGTAAAAACATCAGCATGAACAGGAGTTTGGAAAAAGTTGATTCCAATCCACATGGATGAGTTGAAGGGGTTCAAGCCTTCAGTGGAGGAAGTAACTGCAGATGTGGTGCAAAGAGCTAGAGAACCAGTATTAGAAGTGGAGCCTGAAGATGGGACTGAATTGCTGCCATCTCTTGATGAAAATTTTAGTGGATGAGGAGTTGCTTTGCATGGATAAGCAAAGAAAATGGTTTCTTGAGATGGAATCTACTGCTGAAGATGCTGTGAAGATTGTTAAAATGCCAACCGAGGACTCAGAATATTCCATAAACTTAGTTGATAGAGCAGCCTGAGTGTTTGAGAGGATTCACTCCAATTTGAAAGAAGTTCTGTAGACGAAACACTATCAGACAGCATCACTTGCCACAGAGAAATCATCCATGAAGGGAAGAGTCAATCGATGCAGCATTCATTTTTGTCTTATTTTCAGAAATTGCCACAGCCGCCCCCACCTCCAGCCACCACCACCCTGAGCAGTCAGCAGCCATCAACACTGAGGCAAGAGCCTCCATCTGCAAAAAGCTCAGACAATGGTAAGCATTTTCTAGCAATAAAGCACTTTTTAAATTAAGACGTATACATTGTTTTCTTAGACAGAACACTACTGCACACTTGATAGACTATGGTACGGTGTAAACCTAACTTCTATATGCACTGGGAAAACAAAAAATTCATTTGACCTACTTTATTGTGATACCCGCTTTACCGTGGTGTTCTAGAACTGAACTTCCAATATCTCTGAGCTATGCCTATCTTCCACTGAGTTTAGTGGGATGGTGATAGAGAAAAATAATTTGCTTTAATGATTACAATCTATGAGTCCCATTTTATCAATGTCCTCATTACTGATATATTTTCAATCCAAGGCTTACAAAAATATAAAGGGTAATACTGTATTATTTTTCTAGTTAAAGTCCTATGATGGTTGAGTTTGGTTTACTATTTTTCAAGAGATTGCACACTACAATGTGAATATACGTAACATTACCAAACCACACACTTAAAAACAGTTAACATGGTAAATTTTATGGTATGTGCTTTTTCCCACAATTTAAAAAAACATGCGCATTATGTTATACATAAATTATACATTAAGTGGATTTTTAAAAATCTTATGAATTGAAAACTTTAAATGGATAGTTTATTGAACATAAATAATACCTCAGTAAAGTTAAAAAACATTAAATTCAGAAGTCATATTGAATCCCTTGTAATTGCTCACATGTGTCATATTCTCTCATGCCTCGGTGTCCTCATACATAGTCTTCCTTCTCTTAGGAAGTGCCCTGCCCCCCACCCCCAACCCCCAACCATCCAGCTTTGCCTGGCTAACTCTTCTTCTTTTAAAATTAGTTCTAGGGGTGCCTGAGGGGCTCAGTCAGTTAAGCATCTGCTTTCAGCTCAGGTCATGATCCCAGGGTCCTGGGATCAAGCCCCACATCGGGTTCCTTGCTCAGCAGGGAGTCTGATTCTCCTTCTCCCTCTGCTCCTCCAGCCTATTCATGCTCTCTCGCTCTCTCCCTCTCTCTCTCTAGCCAATAAATAAATAAATTCTTTTAAAAAATAAGATAAAATTAGTTCTAATGGCTTTTGACTCTGGAAAACATTTTCTCAACCAAATGTGAGCCAGCTGCCCTCCTAATTGTTCCCATAGCATTCTATGTTGAACCCAATCAAGAGACGGAGAAAGAAGATCATAAAATGCTCCTGTTCCCTGTGTCAAGGTCAGACTGGTGAGTTCCCTCCAGAGTCCCAATAGCGTGGCTACTGAGAGATCTCCTAGGGTATCAGTCATCACTCTGGTAAAAATATCTCAAGGATTTCATCCTTAGCCCAGGCTCAGAAACGTGATCCTTGTCAGCACCCTAAAAGTAGATCAGGAGACTATTGACATTAAACAAGTTCACAAGACATAATAAGGAAAAAACTATCCCAGGAGCCAAAATACTGCAAATCCAGACAACCAGCAGGTTTTCTTCCCTTGCAGGCCAAAAACTGTCTTCAATTCACACTCAGGACAGGGCAAAAAGCATTTATTTGCTCAATTAGAAAATTCTATGTTGCTTTAGCAACAGAAGTGGGACCCATAAGTAGAAATCACAGGTATTAGATGTATGCACATTATTACCGATGACAGTAATTCAAAAACGGGATGGACTATCTCAAATATTATACACATTTCCGGTCACTGGAATGGCTGGAAATAGTTGATTGAACCTCTGCCATGAAATGGCAGATGATGTCAACCATGCCAATGTAAAAGGAACTTAAGGTCATTAAAGTTCCAAGTTTCAGACTCTATGATTTTTCCCATCTCACATCCTAGCACATAGACGTTCGTGAGATGCTATATGTTAATCCATGGTACAAAATAGCATTTTTTTCCATTGATTGATATTTCTGTGCTTTCTCTCAGCTGTTGCAACCTGTTTCATCTGTAAAATACCTTTCTTGAAAAATTGGGGGAAGTTAAATAAGATAATACCTATCAAGCATGTATTTTATATTAAATATTTAATAATTATTAATTCCCTTACTGCTCAGTTTATACATGGAAGACAACTGATGAGTAGAACATCCAGATATCATTTCAAGTACTTCTCACTCTGGTTTCACAAACTCCCAAAGACCAAGAGCCCGTTGAGGTTGGGTCGATGTTATTCATCTTTGAATATCTAATGCCACACTCAGTGCCAAGAACTTACTGGTTCTCAATACTGTTTGCTAAATAATTAAGTGACCCAGGAGATCTTGGTTGGGTGCCTTTCCCCAAAAGATCTGGATGGTTCTTCAACTCGAGCAGCTCATTTTTTCCATTGGGTAGTTCAACAATAGCCACAAGAAAAACAAAAGCCAGCCAGGAGGCCATTTGAAGAATCTGGCTAGTGAAAACAGTTATACTGTCAAAGTGGATCTTACCAAGCTCAAGGGAAGTAGGGAGAAGGAAGAAATAGATTAAATTCAGGAAAGGGGGCAAAGTCATTCTCTGTAATCACCAAACAACCACACATCTGTGAAGCATTAGTCACCTGTAAAAATACTATGAGTCATGCTATCCTTTATGACAGCATGTAAAGGGTTGTATTTTATGGAGTTGAAGCTCAACCTGACATATTTACAGTACAACCCCACATCACATCCTCTCCAGTTACTGAGACCACGCCTAGAGTTCAGTTTGAGATAGGAAAGACAACGTCGATGAAGTGAAAGTAATATAAAATGTCAGAAGAGATCAAAAGAGATAATGCATCTGAAAACGTTCCCAAAACTAGATACGTTATTTAAAGCTAAAATGATATTCTTTTTACCCGAGCCCATCAAGACACAGGACTGCATGGTGCAGATTCACACTTGTTTCACATATTTGTTCAAGAAATAATAATGATGATGAAGAGCTAATTTGATGGATGACATTGATAAGTGATATTCCTTAATTATAAGCCATTACAACTCCATACAAAGTTAAATACAAAATTTTTTAAAGATGATGTCTATTTTCTAGCATATATACTTGATATGAAAAGAACTATAATAGAAGTCATTGCAATTCATATTTAGATATATCTAATAAAGAAATATAGAGGCTTTTGTTGTTATTCATGTGATAGGACTTAAAATTAGGCAGACTGTCAGCATATCAGTTCTAGTATGGAAATCAAAGACATATCAATCAATCAAGAAGCAATTTATGGAGCATTTATAATGGCTCCTTCATCCTGGGGTCTCTGGGAAGTTTAAAGAACTATAGGCTATAAAGCTAACTTTCAGTAGTTTATATTAAGAGTTCAGAATAATACTGTATTGCTTTCACTTTATTAATGTCTTTCCTATCTCAAACTGAAAAAAAACAGTGCACATAAGTGCCAAATTGTATTATCGGGAAAGACAGGAAGAATTCAAAGTATTTTGTCTGGGAAGGTGAAACACCCGTTCTCACCATTCAACAAATTAGAATTCTTTAGGATTAGGCCACACAAACTGTTCTGGGTAAGAAAGACTGCAGTCTAGAGGTTAAAAGTATGGCCCTTCCGCCTGACTGCCTAGGTTTGATTCTCAATTAGCTTATTATCTATGTGTCCTCGGCCTTATTAAACTCTTGATGACTCAGTTTCTTCACCCGTAAAATGGAGATGACATTCCATGCCTCTGAGTTATAATGAGTTAGTATTTGCGAAGAATTTACAACACTGCCTGCTCCATAATATCAGATATGTGGTTTTTTACGTAAGAGAGGGAAAAAAGCATTAGACTCTGATCTTTTTTTCTTAATTCTTTAAAGATTTTATTTACCCATTTCAGACAGAGAGAATGAGAGAGCACAAGCGAGGTTAGGGGCAGAAGGAGAGGAAGAGGGAGAGGGAGGAGCAGACTTTCTGCTGAGCGAAGAGCCCGACGTGGGGCTCAATCCCAGGACCCTGAGATCATGACCTGAGCCGAAGGCAGATGCCCAACCAACTGGGCCACCCAGGCGCCCCTAGGCTCTGATTATCTAAATAAGAAGTTCAATTATTCCAACCAAGTAACAAAGTGATAAGACAAATATAGTCAAACTGACAAATCACAGAGCTGAAGAGAATTTACTTCAATAAGGGAATAGAATTGTTGAACTTGTTACAATGACCTACATAGATGATAAAGTACAAAAAGTGATTATGGCACAGTGGAGAATATTCAGACACCGGAATGAGAAGGCTCAGGTTTTGAATCCTATCTCTACCACTTATTATCTAGGTAAGCGTGCATGAGTTACTTCTCTGTGTTTTAGTTTATTAAAATAAGAAAAAGTACAGATCCTATATTGTAGGGTTGTTGTACATATTAAATGAGTTAATATTTTTAAAGTACTTAGAACAATGCCCAGCATTTTTACAGTTACTATTTTTTAAATTATAGGTTCTATGACCAGATACTTACTAGGGTAGTGTAAAGATTAGAAATCAGCTTAGCAAGTATAAATAAAATTAAAATATCATAGATAATATTTACATTATATCTACCCATCAAATTGCTAAGCTAAACCACAAAAGTGTCATGCAATTATTGGAGTGATCACTGCCATTAATATTTGTGGGATCCTAAAGATACCAGAGTGACTCTCCTGGTTTAATCCAAGCTTGGCTCCTTTTCTGCTCCATAATCATGATGGATCCTTTTATTTTTTTAATAATATTTTTGTATTATATTATGTTAGTCACCATACAGTACATCCCTAGCTTTTGATGTAAAGTTCCATGATTCATTATTTGCGTATAACACCCAGTGCACCATGCAATACGTGCCCTCCTTAATACCCATCACCGGCCTATCCCATTCCCCCACCCCCCCTCCCCTCTGAAGCCCTCAGTTTGTTTCCCAGAGTCCATAGTCTCTCATGGTTCATTCCCCCTTCTGTTTACCTCCCTTTCTTCTTCCCTTTCTTCTCCTACCAATCTTCCTACTTCTTATGTTCCATAAATGAGTGAAACCATATGATAATTGTCTTTCTTTGCTTGACTTATTTCATTTAGCATTATCTCCTCCAGTCCCGTCCATGTTGCAGCAAACGTTGAGAAATTGTTCTTTTTGCTGGCTGAGTAATATTCCATTTTATATATGGACCACATCTTCTTAATCCAGTCATCTGTTGAAGGGCATCTCGGCTCCTTCCACGATTTAGCTATTGTGGACAATGGTGCTATGAACATTGGGGTGCATATGGCCCTTCTCTTCACTACGTCTGTATCTTTGGGGTAAATACCCAGTAGTACAATGGCTGGATCATAGGGTAGCTCAATTTTTAACTTTTTAAGGCACCTCCACACAGTTTTCCAAGTGGTTGGTGGGAATGATGGATCCTTTTAAAAACATACACAAAGGCATGCTGCTTCCCTGGTTAAATCCATCCAGTGACTCCTCATCTCTCACTCCCCAAACCCAGCCCATCCCAAATAGCAAATTAAATATTCCTTACAATCATATACAGTTATCTGAGAATTCTTTTAATTTTCTCTATCTTGTTATACTTCCAGTGCTGTTTTTCTGCCCTTAATCTGACTCTGCCAATCAGTCTTTCTGAGCCCCACACGTGTTTGCTTTCCCTAGAATCCTCCTCCTCTGCAGTCCTAGACTAGGTCAGGTCTCCATTAACACAGAATACCTTGTACTTCTCTTTTCTTAATATTTATCATACTTGCAGTTAATAGTTTAGCATCTTTCTTCCTACTAGTATATAAAATGTGTGCCGATAGGAACTGTTTTTTTAATTTAAATTTTGTTTAGTTAACATGCAGTACAATATTGGTTTCAGGAGTAGAATTTGTTTTGTTTTGTTCAATGTTGATTTCCCAAACTTAACATCATTCCAGGCATATCAGAAGCAATCAATAAATATTTATTGAAGTATGGAAGGGAAGTAGAAAAACAACCTATTAAGGCACTAGTCACATATTCCCTTACCTAACCCTATCTCCTAGTTGATCCTACACCCTCAACACACATTTCACCATTATCACCAAACTTGGAAAATCACATCTTTTTTGTTGTGCCTATGACCCAAACTCTCTACTCCTTATCAACTGTACCAACGGGCAAAAACCACAAAGCCGTGACTTTTGGTCTCCCTAACTAACTGTGTAAGATAACAGACAGATCCCTTCCTCCCCTGGCCCTCAAAGTCCTCATCTATACCATGAGGGAATATGATACTGGATGATATTTGTGCTCTAGCATTCAGAAATTGTGTCAAACACTCATCTCTGCAGCACCCCATTTTGTGACAGTTTACCCCAGTAAACAATGGTGTGCCAAAGGCAGCTTTTATGGGTTCACTGGAGTCAACTCTGTACATCCCTTCTCAACCTTGAGTTCAGTGACATCATATTGGTAGCTTGGAATCAGGCAGAGCAGGAACGCATATTACCACAGTAATCAACAAAAGCTATAAATGAGGGAGTTTATAGGGGGATCTGGTTGTTAAACATTTACCAGGACACCACTGCCTGTAAACTCCAGCTGCTACCATGGAACAGGGACCAGCCCTAGATTAAAAATTAGTACTAGTGGTATATGGAGCAAGAAGTATTGATGTGGATAGTCTAGAAGGGGATATGGAACACTAAAAAGAGGGGAAAACAACAGGTTTTGGGTGGTGTATTTTAGTCTAGGATGACCTCAAGGCAGACTCTGAGACATGGCTTTGAGTGAAATTGGGAGGTGATCCCGGGGAACACCAGTGGTGAGTCAGAAAAGGGAAGAAACCCAGCGCAAGGTACATTAATGAGCTGCTTTCGGCTATGGGCAACTGGGGCTCAGTTCCACTGGAGACATAGAGGAGACTGCGTAGAACATGTCTCAGAATTGTTTCAACGGAAAGTGAGGGAGCTGAGGTATTTATCCACAAACTCCTACCGAGCATTGGTTGAGCTGCTTCTGCGGGCTTTACATCCGTAGAATTTTTTTTTTTTTTTTTTTTTTTTTTTTTGGCTATCCCTATATTCCAAAGCACACATCTACAGCCAGGAAAAGCTCCCAGAGAATCACACACGCTTACAATAGGACACCTTTGGCCCGTACGGGAATAGTAAGTATTGAGGCGCTAGGGGTGAAGCATCAATAGTACCTGCTAAGGAAGGATAATAATATGACACAGAAATTAATGGCACTGACTCAGCATTGGAGAAGACTTTTGATCAGGGATATTCAGCCTCAGATTGCTCTTTTCCAACAAAAAGCCAAGATGTATCATACCTCTGTACCATCCCACTAGACAGGAGACTGAGGTCACTCTCCAGTAACCCACTGCAGGCAATTTTAAAGGACAGTGAGCTTCACTACATTCGAACATTAACACGTTTGCATAAGGGAATGTTAAGAAAAACGTAGCTAGAACAATAAAATTACAGTTGGAAACACTCTGGAATCCAAGTTTGAACTCCAAGCAATTACAGTTAGAAAGAATGAGACTCCTCTAAAACTGACAGAAAATCCTTTACATGCAGAAATAAACAGTCCAGTGGCGGGGAGGTGTTCATAGCACAGCATTAATAGATGACTTAGAACCTAGATGACTAAAAGAGAAGAAAATTCTAAGGTGAACCAAAGAGACATTTCTCATTTTGTTGGTTTCACCCATTTCTACTACAGTATAATTGGGTGTTAATACTAGAACCACACTCTAATTTGTTAGATCTAAATTTTTCTCAAATTATGTAGTGCATACTATTTTGTTTATCTCACAACATGCGTTTGTGTTTTTCAAATTAATCCTCCAGTTATTATTATAAAATCTTAAAGGAACTCCTTCAAGTATTAACAAAACCTTTGGATCCAACCAACAACTGAGGTCTGGATTCTGATGTCCAGAGAAGAGATGAAGAACACTGTTATGAAATAGTTCTTGAACAAAACCTGTCCTGTTAATATGTTAACCCACAACTGAGAGAAGAACTAAGAATGGATGTGGGGCAGGTAATAGTGAACTGGATAATCTAAACATCAATCTGCTTTCATTCATAAAGAAGTTAAATACATAAGTTCTGTGGCAGCATTTCTCAAAATGTGGTTCAAAAACCCTTAGAGATCTCCAAGACCCTTTCGGTAAGTCCTTGAGGTCAAAACTATTTTCATAGTAATACCAAGATTTTATTTACCTTTTTTACCCTCACTTTCTCATGAGTGCACGGTGGAATTTTCCAGAGGCTACATGACCTGCGATGATGCCATCACTCTGACAACTAATGGAACATGTGTTTTTGTGTTCTTACGTTTAAAGGTTTCTCAGCTTTAATTTCTAATCTGGTAAATATTGATGGATAGAACCCACATAAACAAAAGCTCTTTGAGGTCCTCAATAATGTTTACCAGGTTCAAGGCCAAAATGTTTGAGAATCACTGTTCTATGGTATTCTTCAGCAGGAGTATTGATGTAAGGCATCTACTACAAATAAAGATTAGATAACTTTCGGAAACATTAGGAATGTATTTGAACTCAAAACATTTAGAAGGGCCTTTAGTTGTTATCTAATCATCGTTTCAGTAGGTGAGGAAAGTGGCATTCAGAGATATTTGTGTTCCAACTTACATAGATAGGTAATGAAAGGGCAGGATTAGAACACAGGACTTGTAAATGCTTAGTGGTTTTTTTGGTTTCGTTTTTGTTTTGAATCTTACAAAGTTCTATCACAGACTGTCCATTTCATCCTTTAGCCTTCAGGTGAACCATACAGATGTGCTAGGGACATGAGAATGAATCTGCCTGAGAAAAAAATGTTCTAAATCAACTGACACATTCTGAATCAGAAGGGCCAGAAATAAATTTAATGAAATTATTATCTCTCAAGTTCCCTCTCCTATCATTTAGTCAAGAAGCTGAGTCTATTCATTTCAAAGCAATGAAGGGAAGTATCCCATTAAAGTAATTGCAAAGAAATTGATCTTGTCACTCATCCCAAGGTCATCTTATCAGATTCCTCTTCTTACTCCTGCAGAAGACACTTCCTAAATTCCCCAATGTCTTCCTAACATTTCTGCTAAGCTGCAAAAGTAGCATCATTGACAAAACAATGGCAGCATATGACTCATATCCCGATAACGGATATGATAGTGCTTTATGAACAAGAATGGATGACACAAAAGTTATGATTATTATAATGCTATGTTCTGTTTGGCTCAAAAACTGGTCCCAGATCCATTTCTGAGGCATTCTCAGGGTTTTTGTGAGACATTATGAGGTAGTGATTCGAAGTACTCATTCCTCCATCAAAGAAAGGTAGGTTCATGCCCTGTCTCTACCACTTACGGGCCGTGTGACCTTTGGCAAGAAACCTAAGCATACCAGCCTCAAATTTCTCAAATGTACAAAATGGAGGTGATAACAGAACGTGCTTCACCAAGTTGTAAAGATTAAAGAAGATAAATGCAATCTGAGGCACACAGAAGATGGTGAATGCTCTCTAGTTACCTTTGGCTACTCCTCTTATCACCATCCTAAGTATTAAAAGGAATGCATCACCACGAAGTCAGACTTCAGAGACTGGTGTGGTAAAGAAGGAAAGTGCTGAGAAATTCTCAAAGATGATGGGTGCCATACTGAGAAGGGGAGCAAGATACAAGAACTCCCAGTCTTGGGATAGCATAAGAAGTACCAGTCCCGGGATTAGAGCAAATGGGTTTGAAACTCATGCCCATCAGAAAAATTGGAGTTGAGAAGGGCTGGGATTTGGGTCTGTATGAGAGTTGGAGTTGGGGGAAAAAATGAGGTACCAACTACAGATACACTCAGGCTTTTTTTTTTTTCTTGTAAGACCCATCCTTCCCAAAGTGCTCCATTCTCTACCCAGATGTATATCCTGCTTCCAGTTTCTGTTTATAAAGTCTAAGGTAAGCAAATAGATGAGGTATTAGTTGATTAGGAGGGACTCGGCCCTGTGGCACTTGTATTTCAAACCAGGCTCAAGAGGACAAACAACTTTCATGCCCAAAGGACTGTCTATCTAAAGGAGAAATGTCAGGCTAAATATCACATCATAACACTTTCTGTAATATCTTGAGCAAGCTGTAAAACCCATTTGGTATTACTCACCGAGAAATAGGATTTGAAATGACTAACTCTGCCTGAGAAAATAACTGCATGTATATTCAAAGACAATAAATTCAGCACCTTACTTTTTAGCAAGGATATTGTGCCATATTTCAGACCCCAAGGACTGACAACGCTTAATTCAGATGGAGATCAATTTACAACTGCAGCTTCCTGGATGAAGCCACGCGATGATTATAGCATGCTGTTTCAGTGAGGTGATACCGGCATTCTCTCTGCCGCTGACGTATACATGACCTTGAGCAAATTACTTAGCTTCCTAATTCTGTTCCCTCGTCTGTAAAATAAGCATCACGATAGTGTGTTTGTCCCGAATGTTACATGAGATAATACATGTTGGCCTTTAGTACAGTGACTGACATACACTAACAGATATGAGTTGTTTTTACTATCAGGTCAAAGAACAGATTCTAAGAAGAAAACCTTAACTGACTGGTCAAAATTAAGCTGTCCATGATGTCAGGAAAAACACTGACACTGGTGCTATGTATCAATGCTAGACAACTAACAAAGTAAGAAAAGTTGCTTAGATTTTACAAAAAGAACTCCAATTACACTCATGTAGGTAAAATATGTAACACTCTAATCTCCATATTCTATTTTAATCCAACAACTATATTTTGATGTCTATTTATGTGCCCAGTGTTAGCACATGAGAACACAGAAGAGGACACTGTCCTTACCCTCAAGAAGCTCATAAGTTACTAGATCGGATAACTATGCAAACAAATAATTACATTGTATTATGTAAACCCAGTGACAGAAATATATAGGAGATGCAGACCTGGCACAGAGAACAAACAATATGGTGAAGATGAGTTATTTACAAAGTCTTCACAGCTCAGAAACTACATTTACACTAGGGACCTAGAGAGTTCAGAAACACAACCCACCAACATACGCACGCACATGCACACACACTCCACTGATTTTCAACAAATGTGCCAAATTAATTCAGTGGGAAAAGGACAGTCTTCAACAATTGGTGTTCGAACAATTCGATACCCATATGGAAAAAATACTAATCTCAAACTTTGCATTCTACTATATACAGAAATCACTGGAAATGAGTAGCAGTCCTAAATATGAGTGCTAAAATTATAACACTTCTAGAAAAACATAGAAAATCTTTGTGACTTTGGGTTAGGCAAAGAGTTCTTAGGGCACAAAAAGCATGAACCACAAAAGAAAAAACAATGACAAAATGCATGTCATCAAAATTTAAAATCTGTAGTCATAACGGCACTGGAGGAGATAATGCTAAGTGAAATAAGTCAAGCAGAGAAAGACAACTATCATACGATTTCTCTCATCTATGGAACATAAGAACTAGGATGATCGGTAGGGGAAGAAAGGGATAAAGAAAGGGGGGGTAATCAGAAGGGGGAATGAAACATGAGAGACTATGGACTATGAGAAACAAACTGAGGGCCTCAGAGGGGAGGGGGGTGGGGGAATGGGATAGGCCGGTGATGGGTAGTAAGGAGGGCACGTATTGCATGGTACACTGGGTGTTATACGCAACTAATGAATCATCGAGCTTTACATCGGAAAACCAGGGATGTACTGTATGGTGACTAACATAATATAATAAAAAATCATTAAAAAAATAAAATAATAAAATAAAATAAAATCTGTAGTCATAAGAACATACTCTTAAGAAAATTAAAAAGCAAGCCAAACAGGAAGAAAATTATTTACAAAACATTTAGCTGATAAGGGATTTGTATCCAAAACATGTTTTTTAAAAAAAATCTTACAACTCCATAATAGAAAGAAAACAATGAACTTTTTAAAATGGGCAAAATGTGTGAACAAATGCTTTACCAAAGCTGTATGTACAGCCAATAAGCACAAGGTAACATGTTTAACACCACTATTCATTATGGAAAAACAAAACCATAATGTGATGCCACCACACACCTACAGCTATGGTTAAAACTAAAAAGACTAACCGTACCATATGCTAGCAATCAAATTTTCATACTTCGCTGCTAGGAATTAAAAATGGTATAGCCACTTTGGAAAACAATTGGGCTGTTTCTTTTAATGCTAAACCTTACAGTACCATAAGGCACAGAATCCCACTAAGAGGTATTTATCTAAGAGAAATGAAAATATATGTCCATGGAAATACCTGTATTCCAATGATAACAGCCTCAAACATTACTCATAATAGCCCCAAACTGGAAACAACCAAATGTCTACCTAGCAGTGAATGGGTAAACACAATGCGATAGATCTATATGACAGAACACAACTCGGCAATGAAAAGGAACAAACCAATTATGCAAGTAACAACATGGATGAATCTCAAAAGCATATAAAGTGAAAGAAGCCACACGCAAAAGATCACAAAAGTGTGATTCCATGTATACAGAATTCTAGAAAAGGCAAAACTATGATGAAAGAAAGCAAACCAGCAGTTACCAGGGGCTGGGGTAGAGAGGATTGACTGCAAATTGGTAGGAAGGACCTTTCCGAAGTAATGGCCATGTTCTATATCTTGTTCGTGGTGATTAAATTACTGCATATATTTGTTGAAACTCCTCTAACTGTACAATTTAAATTGGTGAATTTTACTGTATATAAAGTACACTTCAATGAAGCTGCTTTTTTAAAAACAATCATTTATGGGTTCCACCTGAAGAAACTATTCAATTGTCTCATTTTCTTAAAAAATGCAAATTTTAGGGTAGTGAACCTTTAAGATGTACAGTTTTTCAAAAAGCAGCATTTAAGGTTATCATAAATCTGGTTATGAATAAAATCAGTGTAAATAGCCTTCAACATAGTCCTAAAATAAAAACCCATTGTTAAAAACGAGGGATTTATGAGCACTATTTCACTGTAATTTACAAAGTGAACCATTCCTTAGATAGAAGAAATTCTCCAATTCAAATATAATAAAAATAGATGTACCTTAAGATAAAATTACATATCTAAATGAAAAAAATCTTAATATAAGAAAACCTGATATATGAAACTTTGGACATGCACATTAAGTGGTTATTTGCTTCATAAAAGGTTTCACACTCAATTTACTTTAACAGTAAACTTCTCTATCCCATTTAAAATAACTTAGGAACAAGGGTGCCTGGGTGGCTCAGTTGGTTAAGCATCTGCTTTTGGCTCAGGTCATGATCCTGGAGTCCTGGGATCAAGTCCCACATTGGGCTCTTTGCTCAGCAGGGAGCCTGCTTCTCCCTCCGCTTGCCACCCCTCTGCTTGTGCACTCTTTCTCCCTGACAAATAAATTAAAAAAAAATTTTTTTAAATCAGTCAATAAATAAAATGACTTAAGAACAGATTTTTAGGAAGGTACCCCAAACTGTACTGAGTATAAACAAGAATCAGCAACTCTGAGCACTCTAGCTACAATTATATAATAATATATAATAATATACAATTATATAATAATAATGGGGAAAAGTAATCATAAATTTACTTCCTTGAAATCTAAGCCCCTCCTTACACTGATTAGTCAGGAAATTACTGGCTAAAGGTGAGGCCCAACTAAGAAGATGTGAGCAATTCCTCTGTACTTAAAAAGTTCGAGGCCAGCATCTCTTAATCCTAACAAGGACAGAAACAACTAAAAGATGTTAGTCTAATTATGTTTTCCAGGATAAAGAGATACAGATGGTGGTAGAAGATAATTCCAGTCATCCAGCTCACTAATTTTACAAATGCAGTAAATAGTTTGAATCCTTGTCTCTCAACTGCTAAAATCTGTTACATAAATTTAAAAAAGTCTGGAGAATTTAGGTATTTTTAAATGAATTTACATATAGTGGGTAACCAATTTATACTATTCCTCTAAGTTCCCTGGAAAGAGACCAGTGTGTAATCAACAGTTTCTAAATAATCTATGCTCTGGTGCCAAATGAATATAAATATGATGTCAACAAAAAGTATTACTCAATAAATTATGATCTCATTTATTATTTTAAAAGTTTTTGTTATATTCTTTTATTTTTTATAACCATTCTGTGAGGTATATAAGAAAAAAACTGTACCCCAATTTCAGGTAGGGAAAGACTCATTTGCCCTGGATCTCATATTGCATTTGTTATAAAGGAATTCCGTGTTCTTTACACTATGCCATAAAATATTTCCAGGTATTGATAAGAGTTTGTTTCAATGACCTCTAAGACTTTCAGTATCACTAAATAAAGGTTTATGTGTTACAGTTTTGATAAATCTCTTTTTCTCATATGGCATAACGACCTGAAACTTGGAAACCTGAAGTTATACCCTGACACTTAAATAGTTACATGGACTTGATCAATTCCATAGAGCTTCACACCGATACTGACCAAGAGGGCTTTGGACACAATGTTGCTATAACGTCCATCTGTGTGTATGTAGTCGGGGTGGGAAGGAAGAGGAGAACTATCAGAAACGAACGCAACATGAAACACACTACATGAGGTCAGCTTTGCAAATTGTGAAACATCTGCTAAGGTTCAGTTTATTCCCTCATGGTCTGAGAATTACAAACTCTTCATCACAACAGAAATTCAAAGCAAAGATAAACTATCATGCAATCTCATGGAGAGGTCTACCATTATCATGACAAAACACCAGAACAACAAAAAAGTTCCCTTCTTGTTCTTGTTTATTTCTTCTTAAGACCTTGAATTTGACTCTAAAACTGTTACATTTCCTTGAGGAGAACATTTTGTCTCCATTTATGGGATCTCATTAAAGTTCCAACCCTGGCTCAATCTGCCTTCTTCATATCCACATCCAGGACAACTGGAGAAAATTGCACAGCCCTGCAGACCGGTAATAAGACAAACTCATGGTCTACAAATCAGCTAGGCCCCAGAATCAGCTGTGAACTCTTTCCCTCATCTTTGGTCAGGTCCTGCAGCCAGTGCCTTCAATGACTTTTCCAGTGCTGCTCTCAGGCTCACTACACAGGCCCTGATGTCCTCCCTCTCAGAAGAAAGCTTTTCCTCTCAATGTACTTCCTTTAACTTTTCCATGTCTACTCTCAGCTGCACCTCCTCACTAGGATCAAATGTCTTTCCTCGTTTTCAAATCTAGTCTCTTCATCCTTGACCACTTCCCTCCTCCACAGCATTGTTCCAGCAAACACGCTCTTAACTTCAGTTTCTCCAGTTTTACCTATTCCTAAACCTTAGCCTATGAACAACTGTAGAACACTCATACATTGCCATCGATCTACTGTCCTGTTGGTCTCTTTTCACATTTATTAAATTTATTGAAATGCTTGTCCGCACCTTCTGTGTCCAACCCATCTTCTATTCACTTCTTAAATTGCTATCATCTGACTTTTACCCCACTGCTCTCCTGCAAGTGCTATAATAAATCCCAACTGTCAAATACAAATGGGCTAGGTCAGTCTTTATATTCTTGCACCTGTTTACTGCATTTGAAGTTGTACTTAATTCCTCTTTCTTAAGACTTCCTGCACCCTTGACCTTTGTGCCTCTGTAGTACTTTCCAATCTCCATGGTGGACGATATCAGTTGATTCTTTCTGCCCAGTACATTTTTCTTCATTCTTCTGATAACAAAACTTCCCTTTCTTTGTGGTTATCGTGGGGCTGCCAATCATAGCACCTGGCCACATTGATTGGTACAGGGATGAGCACGTGACTTATACTCAGCCAATCAGAGCCTTCCTCCAGGATTATTTTGTATTTGGAGTTATCAAGGAAAAGCTCTTTTCTTTCTGGTTTTGGAGCTAAAAGAATATGAGCCTGGAGGTACCTGAGACCACGGCTCTAGCCTCAAAGGCTCGCCCAGCCTGACTAAAGAAAAAGCGAATATATATAGAATCTGACAGAAAAAAACTTGACCATGTTCAAATTCCTGGTTTCAGTCACACCCAAAGCCAGTTCTCACTCTGACTCTGTTCTGATATGATTACTTGATCCTTTAAAATTCTCGTCTTTTGGTATAAGCCAATTCTTGTTTGTTCTCAAGCTCCCCATCCATCATCTACTCCAACCTTCTATCCTCTTCTCATTCTATTCACTTCATTCTACATATGCTCCTTTGGATGATTTCAACTGGGCTCTGGCTTTCAAACTTTGCACTGTGTGCTGATGACTCCCAAGTCTTCGTCACCACACCAGATCTCCCCCTTGTCTTTCACACTCAAGCATCAACTTGATGCTAACAAACTTCACCTTGATTACTTACTACGGAATGGCGATCAACCAGTTTTCCTGAGGTCAGTCTCAGGACAGGTTTACCCCTGTGGCATAATTATTAATAACAATCTTTCATATTTTCAAAAGTGTCCTGATTTGAATGATTAAGTACATGATTATCCTGCCTCAGACTCAGTGTTTTCTAAACTGAACCCATCATTATTCCTCCTATATCTCCGTCAAACTAGAAGCCTAGAGTCATCCTTGACTCTTCCTCCTGAATCTGGCCTCCGTGTTACAGCCATCTCCAGTCTATGAACATTTCTCGAATTCACCATCTCCTCTCCTTTCCTACTGCCAATGCCCTGGACTCTTATCACTTCTGAAGTACAGCAATAGTCTCCTAACTTCCAGTCTTGTCCTCCTCATATCCAGCACCCACATAGCCATCAGGGTGTTAAATGTTCAGCCCAAATTCTTTACCTCTCTATCCATGCCCTTGGCCATGACAGCTTGACACATAAAAAGTGTTCAACAAATATTTAATGAGTAAATGAAGGAATGAGCGAATAGTGCGGTAAAATACATACAACTTTTTTACATAATATACATAAAACATGTTTATTAAAACACTCCTCTAATATTCTCTCCTCTTAACCTCAAATTATATAATTTCTTTCTTGCTATTAATACATATGATTTAAAAAATTACCACTGAAATAAATCCATAGATTCACCTAGGCTCTTTAAGTATATTTGATATTGATGATATGAAGGCAAGACAGTAATATGATCAATCTAGTTGCCCCATTCAGAAACTTGGGATCCCACTTAGATTTCACACTTTCCTTTACCAATCAATTACTAAGTCCTGTGTGGTGGTTAATTTTAAGTGTTAACTTGACTGTGGGCCACAGGGTGTCCAGATATGTGGTTAAACATTATTCTGGGTGAATCCGTGACAGGGTTTCTGAATAAGATTAACATTTAACTTGGTAGGCTAAATAAAGCAGATTGTCCTTCCCAGTGTGGGTGGGCAACATCCAATCCCTTGAAGACCTGAATAGAAAAAAAGATGGGGTAAGAAAGAATTCTCTCTCTGCCTGATAGATAGTCTTCAAGCTAGAACATAAGGATTCTTCTGCCTTTGGACATGGACTGGAATCTATACCATCAGCTGTTCTGGTTCTCAGGCCTTTGGACTGAGACTGGAACTTCAGGGTACCACTGGCTCTTCAGGGTCTGGACTTCTCAGGCTCCACAGTCACATGAGCCAGTTCCTTATAATAAATCATATATACATACACATATATAGTAAATTGTATATTTTGTATATGTGTGTGTGTATATATATACATTTACATATGTACACATATACATATATATAAAATACATAAGTCTATGTCTCCTATTTGTTCTCTCTAGAGAACCCTAACATATCTATAAATCCTACCCCCTAAATAGCTTTAAAATCTCTCTTTCTCTTTAAGTGCAAAAGCTGCAAGGCTGGGAGTGTGCATTTATTTTCACACCTAAGCAGTTATTTAGTAAGAAGAAAACTGGGCCTGTTAGATGCCACTTTTCTTTGGTGTATACTGATGTATCAAACTTTAAAACTTTTGGTTACTCACAATGATTTTTTTTTACTTTATGGATCCATAACTTGTTTTTTTCCTTTGAAAACCTTTGTACCCTCCCAGATCAGGTCAATTTCTACCTATTCCAATTTCTTCCATGGTTATTGTTCTACTCAGGCTCTTTTCCACAGGATCAGCTTCGGTAATTCTTATAAAATTAGTATTACGTGTTGGACGTGTAATTTCCATCATGCATACCACTGATTAAACAATTCAAAAACTTCAATACACCTGAAAATCACCACACAAAACCAAAGTATGTTTCCAAATATTTTTACACTATCATACCCTACAAAGTTCTCAGAAAAAGTAATTAATTTTAGTCAAAAGTCAATATTCAGTACATAGTAAATTATTAACCTCTGTAATAAAACTATTCTTAAGTAAGCTATTCTCTTAGATGAACAACTGAATACACTTCACACATTAAAGGTAATTTCAATCACTATGAGAGCCACCAAAATAGCAATATGCTGGTCTGAATTTCTTCTAGGAAAGCATTACATACCTCCTGGTTATAAACAGAATTCTAAATATAAATTCTGACAACTGAAAACATACACCAAATCTTCAGAAGGGTAAAAGTAAATGAGGATCTGCTCTGCTTTACATGGTTTTCTGAAACATAGTAATTCAAATATGTTATCAAATGATACTTGAAAATCTTCCTACCTAAAACAGCTCCTTTGAAAATATTTTGAGCAAATATTCCTTAAAATACATAAACAGAATACAGTGATATCTTTGAAATTCACATTTGTCAAGTTTTCTCTACGTAAGAAATAGAGTAGAACAGGTGCTAATGGAAAGTCACACCAGCAATAACTCAACCAAGAGCAAGAGGCCAAAGCCATAACTGGTATTTCTTTAAATAGAGAGAAGGATGAAAGGCAAGAGGAAGGTACATATAACTCAAACTACTGAAAGAAGTGTTCTAATTTTTTTTGAGGTTCAAACCTCATTAAAATGGCATTCCTCAAGGATTTAAAGCAGGCACTGAATGAAGACTTTCTAAAAACTCAAAAAAGGTTGGGATCATTAATAATCAATAGCCCAAAATAGTAATAAAAATCACTGCTCATATTTTTACTTTTTTTTTTTCAGCAGATATTCTTTTCTAAAGATCTATACCTAAGACCAGTCATAAGATTGATTTCCATGCTCTAATCATTCAAGCTACCATCTATACAACAGGATGGATCCAGGGTGAAATTAAAAATCTGCCACAGTTCACATGTAATTAGGATATTAAATAGCAAATAGTAAATTATAAATCAAACACTACATTTTTGTTTTCTTTCCATTTTTTATTCAAGTATAATTAGCATATAGTATAATGTTAGTTTCAGGTGTACAATAGGATGATTCAACAATTCTATACATTTCTCAGCACTCATCAAGATAAGTGTACTCTTGTTCTTTCCCATCTTGCAAGGCAGCGGGTGAGGAAGTTGAGAAGTCAGATGCCAAAGAGAGGAAACCTGAAGCCAAGAAGGCTGACACTGGTGGCAAGGTTAAGAAGGGTAACCTCAAGGCTAAAATGCCAAAGAAGGGGAGGCCCCACTACAGCCAAAACACTGTCCCAGTGAAAGGAATTAGATATTCCCAATAGGCTATGCATTCCAGAAAGGCTATGTACGAGAGGAGGTATTCAGGAGCTAAATCCAGGATTAATCCAGTTCTTGCTACTGTCACAGAACCAGTTGGTGCTGACAAGAACAGTGGAACCTGAGTGGTTAAACTTCACAAAATGCCTAGGTTTTATCCTACTCGAGATGTGCCTTGAAAGCTGTTGAGCCAGGGCAGAAAGACCTTCCCATTAGCATGTGAGAAAACTGGAAAATGCATCACTCCTGGGACCAGTGTGACCATCCTCACTGGGCACCACAGAGGCAAGCAGGTGGTTTTCCTGAAGCAGCTGAGCAGTGGTTTCCTACTTGTCACCGGACCTCTGGCCCTCAATCACGCTCCTCTGCACAGAACACAACACAAATTTGTCATTGCCAACCTCCACCAAAATTATATCGGGGTGGGAAAATCCCCAAACTTCTCACTGATGCTTCTCACTTCAAGAAGAAGATGCATGAACCCAGACACCAGGAAAGTGAGATCTTCGACACAGAGCAAGAGAAATAAGAGATTACGGAGCAGTGCAAGGTTGATCTGTGGACTCGCAAATCCTGCCACAAATCAAAGCTGTTCCTCAGCTCCAAGGCTACCTTGCTCTGTATTTTCTCTCACAAACGGAGTTTACCCTCACAAATTGGTGTTCTAAATTTCTTACAAAAAACCTAATAACTGATCCATTGTTTAAAGAAAAAGGTAAGTGTACTCTTAATTCCTTTCACCTACTTTGCACCCATCCCCCCACCCCCTCCCCTCGGCAACCACCAGTTTGTTCTCTGTACTTAAGAGTCTGGGGTTTGTTTGTTTATCTCTTTTGTATTCTTTGTTCCTTTGTTTTGTTCCTTAAATTCCACATGAGTGAAATCATTCTTCCTTAATGTTGTACTCAGGATTGCTCCAGGTTCAATCATAAGGGCAAAATGTGTACTCTGCATTCCCTCTTAGTTTTTTCTTCTCTTTGTTCTTCAGGTACTATTTCTTCCCTAGTGCCCAACAACCTTCCTTCCCCATGGTGATCATTTTTTATTTTGCCTCTTTCTTATTCTACCCCCTAATCACAATCAGAATGCACCTATTCTGCCCAGGCCTTGCCAGGTCTGACAAGTTAAGATTATTAAGGCTGAAATGTTAATGGCATAAGTAACTCTTTTCAGAGTGATCAATGAGGAATGCTTTGCGCAGCAAGTAACAGCAATATCAGCAACGACAAAATCAACAGCAACAAAAACAAACTACAGTGACATGAACAACTTAAGGTAGAGCAGCATCAAGTTGGTTTGGTGGCTTACCCATGTCACCAAATACCTAGGCTCTTTCTATTGTTATGTTTGACCATACTTAGCATATGGAATTTGGTCCACTGGCTGGTGGCTTCATAACTGCAAGACAGCTTTCCCAGTTCCAAGCATCACAATTAAAAGACAACATTCAAATGTGGGATGTGATAGAAATGAAACTGAAGCAGACTTTCTCCTCATGTACCTTGTTCCTTTTATCGGAAGATACAGACTTTTCATGAGCCCCAGAAAAATTTCCCTTATATTTCATTGACAAGGGAGAATAGGAAAGTGAGTCTCGGGCTTTTTCAGCCTGTATAGTGGAGGGGGGCCAGAGAAGAAAGGAATTGGCAATGGTTTCTAGGAAGCAAACTAAACAGATGATATGTTTGAGACTAAACAGAGATCTGAAGGATTTACACATGAAAAAGGAGCAGTAACAACTAAGTTGAGGCTGTGGTGGTTTGCAAATCTCTCCTTCCTATCCAACTGTGGATTTTGGGTGGATAGAGGCTGTCTTATTTATGTTATTTCTGCTTCACAAATTTAATAAATATTCATGGAACAAATGAAGACAAAACATGAAAATCTCCTTGAATGAATTCCACAAGAATTCACTTCATGCTTCACAACTCCAACATACCCAGCTCTCACAGGACATTTTAATCCGAAAAAAAAGTATCAAGATTCTTGTATGAATTTGAGAAGGGGACAGATATTTTATAAAGTATTGCCAGACTGAGAAGCGATTAACCTGGAGAATCAGCATTTAGTCAAAATGATGTATTAAACTAATGCAGAGAATTGATTTCAGTGATGCTTTTGGACTTTAAAATTCTGAAGAATTATATTTGTAGTAAACAAAAGCAGCTCATGTTATACTTCTTGTTCTTGTTTATTTTAAGATTTATTTATTTATTTGAGAGAGAGAGAAAATGTGAGTAGGGGGAGGGGCATAGAGAGAGGGAGAGGATCTCAAGTAGACTCCCCACTGAGCGTGGAGCCCAATGCAGGGCTCGATCTCATGACCCTGAGATCATGACCTGAGCTGAAACCAAGAGTCAGACACTCAACCTACTAAGCCACCCAGGTGCCCCACTTCTTGTTCTTGTTAACCTTTACTACTCAGTTATATGATTTTCCCTATCATTACTGTCCCTTACACTGCTTGATAATAGGATAAAATTGGGAGAAATTACTCAGGATTTAAATGAAGTAAGTTCAAGAAAATAAGAAAACTGAAGCCTCTTGGAGTAAGGCTTGTCCACTTAAGAAATGTTCCCTCAGTTGAAAAAAATGAAACTATGGAGAAGGAAATTTGGAACTGTGTGCATCTGGACTTGAACTGACTGGGTCATTTGGTACCTTGACGTAATTTGGAAATCTTATCAAGTATCAGAAAAATAAGTGGAAGATAGAGTGGAAACAGAGAAGAAAATTAAAGTTTTCAAATTAAAGTGTTACCAATTAAGTAGTTCATCTTATTTAATCACAGCATTCTACGATGGCAGCTATTATTATCCTCATTTATAGTAAGGAAACTGAATAAAGAACACATAAGTCACTTGAGTAAGGTTACCAAATGGAAAAATCATAATCTACACCAAAGTCTGCCTGCTAAATCTATGCACCTTTTACTTCTACTAAACAGGGAAAGTGTAACCATCACATGTACCCAAAACAGGTGTATTCTTCAGAAGGGCTCTATAAAACAAAAAAGATATAAAGTCCAGTT
This sequence comes from Ursus americanus, assembly GCF_024610735.1. Taxonomy (NCBI): domain Eukaryota; kingdom Metazoa; phylum Chordata; class Mammalia; order Carnivora; family Ursidae; genus Ursus; species Ursus americanus. The sequence goes on from NC_142164.1 coordinate 90,915,587, forward strand.
AAAATGATAGCAGTTCTCTGAAGGGAATAAGAAATGTTCTATCACGCACAGAGCAATCACAAATAAAACTAACCGACCAGAGAATACAAAGACAAAAACAAAACAGGGCGAACCATGTAATAGGAAGACCGCTAATTTAGTTCCTGAAGGTTGAGGGAGAAGGAAAGGACAGTGCAGTAAGGAGGGAAGTGAAGGAAAGAGGGAAGGAAGACAGAAGAGAGATCAGGGCAATAGAATGATGAAGAGGAGACTGGCTGGGCAGGTAAATAGCTATTAGAAAATTCCAACACACGAGGGGCGCCTGGGTAGCGCAGTCATTAAGCGTGTGCCTTCGGCTCAAGGCGTGATCCCTGCGTTCCGGGATCGAGTCCCACATTGGGCTCCTCCACTGGGAGCCTGCTTCTTCCTCTCCCACTCCCCTGCTGTGTTCCCTCTCTCGCTGGCTGTCTCTCTGTCACATAAATAAATAAAATCTTAAAAAAAAAAAAAGAAAAAGAAAATTCCAACACACAAAAAGCTACTTTTAGCAGAAGAGCTTGTGTCACAATGGCCGACATGAAATCATCTGAAGTAAGAAGGAAGAGATCAATTTTCTACTAACAAAAGTAATTCTTCCCTATTGTATGTCTTCTGAGAGCAATCCTAATGGCCCAAATATCAGAGAGAATTTGAGGCTGTAAGGACTCTCCTGGTTGAATTTGTTACATTTCTCCCACATTCAATTATTAGGTACTGCGGTCACTAACATAACTTTTCGGGAGATAATCATTTCACCTCTGTCAATCATCCCTCAAGTAAGTCCATGGGTCAAGCATTTTACTATTTGATTTTTTTAATCCTTAATATTCCTGAATTTGATCTTAACCTGTTTGTAGTTCTCAGCACTTATACCAACAGTGGTCTTATTCCATGATTTGTGATGCTTCCAATTTTATCATTCCCTTTATTTTGAGCCAGCTCACATTGACTCATGAGTATATCATACCTATAAATCTCTAACACTCAAGTTGACATATCCCAATAACAGGTTTCTTGATGGGAACTCAGGAGGTAAAAATCAGTTTACTCTTAGAGTAAGTAAACATACTATAACAGGATATAAATGAGATTTTAAGGCTCCAGGTTGAAGACACACTCTAAGTTTATTGAACCACCAGGGAGCCAACAACATCGGAGGCCAGCCTCTTTCCTTCAGACCTACTGAAGGATGCTAGGAAAGACAGATTATTCCCTATGCTGCCAATAGGGAAGAAATTAATCTCTGAAATGAAATGAACCGTCCTTCCCAGGAATGCAAAGTAAGATGAGAACTATGGAATCTGGCTAAGATATCATAATGGTAGTATCTGATCTATGGGAAATAAATTGTAACACAGTCGGGGGACAGTTGACTGCTAAAAATAAAGCTACATCATATTATTACTTTCCCTGAATTAAAAATATTCAACAAACTGGTTCCAGGAACTAAAATGGTCAATTTTAAAATCATGTAACTCATAGCCACATCAATTTAGAATTCTTTTAAAAACAGAATTACCCTACTTATAGCAGACAAAATAGATTTTAAAACAAAGGCTGTAACAAGAGACAAAGGATACTGCATAATGATAAAGGGAACAATCCAACAAGAGGATATAGGAAATATAAATATTTGTGCACCCAATATGTGGGCACCTAAATATACAAAGCAACCAATAACAGACCTAAAGGAAGAAACAGACAGTGATACAATAATAGTAGGGGACTTTAACACTGCACTATGGATGCATCATCCAGAAAGAAAATCAACAAGGAAATGGTGGCTTTCAATGACATATTGGACCAGATGGACTTAATAGATATATTCAGAACATTCCATCTAAAAACAGAAAATATACATCCTTTTCAGGTGCACATAGAATATTTCCTGAAACAAATCACATGTTAGGCCACAAAACAACTCAGCAAAATGAAAAAGACTGAAATCATATCACGCATCCACTCTGACAATAGTATGAAACTGAAAATCAATCATAAGATAAAAATCTGGAAAGAACACAAATACATGGGGAGTAAATAACAAGCTACTAAAAAAATGAATGAGACAACCAATAAATCAAAGAAAAAAAATATATGAAGAAAAATAAATATAACACAATGGTCCAAAATCTTTGGGAGGCAGCAAAAGCTAGTGTCCTAAGAGGGAAAATTATAGCAGTACAGGCCTACCTCAAGAAACAAACAAAATCTCAAACAACCTAACCTTACACTTAGAGGAGCCAGAAAAAGAAGAACAAATAGAACTCAAAACCAGTAGAAGGAAGGAAATAATAAAGATTTGAGCAGAAATAAAGGAAATAGAGGCTTTTAAAAAAGCCCAATATAACAGATAAATGAAACCAGGAACTGGCTCTTTGAAAAGATCAGCAAAATTGATAAACCTTTAGCCAGACTCACCAAGGGAAAAGAGAGGACTCAAATAAACAGAATCAGAAATGAAAGAGGAGAAGTAACGACAGCACAGAAATACAAAGGATTGTAAGAGAACATTACAAAAAATTATATGCTAACAAACTGGACAATCTAGGAGAAATGGTAAATTCCTAGAAACATATAACCTACCAAAACTGAAACAGGAAGAAATAAAAAATTTGAATGGACTGAATACGAGCCAGGAGATTGAATCAGTAATCAAAAAACTCCCCACAAAAAAAGTCCAGGACCAGATGGCTTCACAGGTGAATTCTACCAAATTTTATTTATTTTTCAAATTTTATTTATTTATTTGAGAGAGAGAGCACGAGCGGGGTGAGTGGCAGAGAGAGAAGCAGACTCTCTGTCAAGCAGGGAGCCTGATGCAGGACTCGATCCTGGAACTCTGGGATCATGACCTGAGCCGAAGGCAGACGCTTAACCAACTGAGCCACCCAGGTGCCCTCTATCAAATTTTTTTTGAAGATTTTATTTATTTATTTGACACAGAGACAGCCAGTGAGAGAGACAGTCAGGGAGAGAGAGACAAGCAGGGGGAGTAGGAGAGGAAAAAGCAGGCTCCCAGCGGAGGAGCCTGACGTGGGGCTCGATCCCAGAACGCCGGGATCACGCCCTGAGCCGAAGGCAGATGCCTAACGACTGAGCCACCCAGGCACCCCTCTACCAAATTTTTAAAGAAGAGTTAATACCTATTCTTCTCAAGCTATTCCAAAAAAAAAAAAAAACAAAGAGAAAGGTAAGCTTCCAAATTCATTCTATGAGGCCAGGCTTACCCTGATACAAAAACAAAAACAAAACAAAAAAACAACCCAAAAAAGAACTATAGGCCAGTATCTCTGATAAACATAGATGCAAAAATCCTCAGCAAAATATCAGCAAACTGAATCCATCAGTGCATTTAGAAAACCATTCACCACGATCGAGTGGGATTTATTCCAGGGATACAAGGGTATTCCAATATTTAAAAATCAATCAACATGATACATCACATTAACAAGAGTAAGGATAAAAACCTTATGATCATCTCAATAGATGCAGAAGAAGCATTTAAATAAAAACTCTCAACAAAGTAGGTTTAGGAGGAACATACCTCAATATAATAAAGTCATATATGGAAAACCCACAGCATTTATAAAACTCAATGGGGAAAAACAAAGAGCTTTCCCCCCAAAGGTCAGGAACAAGACAAGGATGTTCACTCTCACCACTTTTATTCAACATAGTACTGGAAGTTTTAGCCACAGCAATCAGACAATGGGTTTTTTTAAGTATATTATTGATTGCACAGGGATCATCAGACAATAAAATGTTAATCAATTATTGTGAAATGCCAAAGGTCAAATTTCTTCTTTTAAAAAAGACTTTATTTATTTATTTGACAGAGAGAGAGAGGGGGAGAGAGAGAGCACAAGCAGGGGGAGCAGGAGAGGGAGAAGCAGGCTCCCTGTTGAGTAGGGAGCCTGATGCGGGGCTCGATCCCAGGACCCTGGGATCATGACCTGAGCCAAAGGCAGACACCCAACCGAGGCAACCAGGCGCCCCAAACGTCAAATTTCAATCAAAATAACCCCCATCTTTTTTCTAGAAAAATATTTTTCAACAGGGACATCTTTTCTTAAATAGGCCAGATCTGTGACAGACATTTTATTTTCTAAATTTTAAATCCAGTACAGTTAACATACAGTGCTATGTTAGTTTCAGGTGTACAATATAGTGATCCAACAATTCTGACTGGCTTACCTTCAAATACGGTGAATACGTAGGGTGGGGACAAAGGAGATTTGGTTATGGCTTAGCGCAGGGCCATAAACAACTCATGACTGAACATCAGACAACTCCGAAATTCCTCAGCTATGCCAGGCCATGGAGCATTTCTCTCAGGCTTCCATCTACCTACTCTCATTCTACTTACAAGGAGCATTTATAGTGAACTGTGAATTCTGGTCAGAAACATGAGAAAAGCAGGGAACAACCATGGATGAAAACCATCCAGATCAGTGTTTACCGAACTGTGCTGTGAGGGAGCTCAAGGGGCCAAGGAGGAAGAAGACTTAAGGGGGTGGGTCTGGCCCTCTTCCCTGCTTCAGGGGCACCGCTGTGAATTGATTTTGTCTTTAGGTTTCTGCTTAAGCTTGTAGAACACTGACCTGACTCCTTCAGTTAACAAACGAAGAAACACAGACTATCTTGTTTAAAGACAACGCTGCAGAAGAAAAGCAGACCCAGCACCAAGAATCTGACTTTGAAGCCAGGAATGCACCTCTTAATTCACCTTCCTTTTCTTTCTCAAACTCGTGCCAATCCACAGAAACACTCTCAGCGGCAAGCAGCCTCTTGTCTTTCCTTTAACCAATGTGGCAGGAATTTTTTAAAAAATGATACTGAAAAGAATCTGACTGCAGCCGCTTATTCTTCTCTAGGGCAATGATCCAAATCACCACAGAGGTAGATAGCTTGTTCGTTAAGAAAAATACTTTGATGATGGATTTTGACTAGCTTTTGTAATGGAGAAATACAGGGGCCCTTGCTCAAAGTTTGAGAGCCAGAAAAGAGAGTCGAATGATTCTGTGAAAGAGAGAAAGAGAGATTAACGTGGCTGAGAAGGAAGCCTGCAGGAAGGGAAGTAGGAATGAGAGCAGGGGAGAGGGGGAGGAAGGGTCCTGGACGTAAGCAATATGGAGGCCTAAGGAGAAATTCCTTGTGACAGGGAAGAGCTGAGGGATTGAGAACATGGTGGCATGAGAGTCAGCTGTAAATTATTCGTGGTACTGGGCTGGGCTGTCACTATTCCCTTCCCTGTTTTTATCAAGATTTAGGAGTCTGCCACACACAAAAGCCTTTAGTTTTTGTTTCTGTTGGTTTTTTTTTTTTAAGAGACAGAGGGAGTGAGCACATGAGGGGGAGGGGGAAGGGGCAGAGAGAGAGGGGGAGAGAGAGAATCTTAAGCAAGCTCCGCCCTAAGCCAGCTCCATCTCATGACCCTGAGATCATCACCGAGCCAAAATCAAGAATCAGATGCTTAACCGACTGAGCTACACAGGGCCCCAAAAGCCTCCTCTTCATTTTATTTGAGGAAGTGAGGCCCAGCCAAGGAGGAAATGGACAGAACTGACAGAAGACTGGAGGTGAGTGGATATGTAGGGCACCATGTGGTGAAACCTCCCTCTAACTCTTCTCAGCAAAGTAATTTCCTGCTCATAATGCATTCAAGAACGATGAGGGAAGAACGAGACAGAATGTGTGAAAATTACTTCAACTTTCAGGTACTTGTCAGAAGATTTACTTGGCATGTGACTCATTTAGGTAGGAGGCGACAGCACGTACAATTAGCAGGAATCTGAAGTGAGGTGTATTTCCCTTTAAAGAGATATGTGATCATAAAGGAAAAATGCCATAAAATTTGCATATGTTTTATTTAAAATGCTGACATATTATGAACAGCAAGAATGCACTGATGAAAGAGTCCAAGCTTACATTTATGAAAGGCCTATTATAAAAATCACTTGTAGGAAAACTCCCACTCAACCCATTCAGATTTATGAATAATGCAATGGGACCGCTCTGAAGTATCAGAAAATTTATACCACTAATGGAGTTTAATGGTAGCTTAGGCCTCTCAAAACAGTTAACCTTAACAGCAAGATAATCAAAAGCAAAATTACAGCAAGGAACGGCTAAGATAAAATATAAATTAAATGGGGTCTTTTTCCCTATACGTTATTTCAAATAATTGTCTTCCATGGGTAGGAGGCACAACTAAATATAGATTTTAGAAAATTACCTAAAGAAAACATGCTCTAATTCTATCAAGTTCAGTACTTGACATAACTCGATGTCATTCGTACAGTGGCTCTCACAGCGTGGTCCCTGGACCAGCAGCTTGAGCATCGCCTGGGAACATATTAGAAAGGCAGATTCTGGGGACACATTCCAGACCTAAGAAATCAACATCTCTCAGAATGAGGCCCGGTAATATGTCCTGTAACAGGCTCTCTTCCCAGTGGTTCTAATATAAGCTAAAGCTTGAGAATCACTGCTCTAGTAACTTCATGTAAAATGGGTCTCAAGGATTCTAATCATTATATATAAAAAGACACAGGGCACACGAGCTAAAGACTTTAATGGAATGGAGCCTTTCAGATTACTCAAGGAGTATCTATTATGTCAGGAGAAAAAGCCCATTCGTTTACTTGATAGGTGATAGCTGCATTATTGTACACATAATCAACTTAATACCATAAGACTGAGTTAGGAATGGAAGATGACCCAGAAGTGGCAATGTATTGAAGATAATCACAGACCATTACAAGATCATACTTGCCCATCATTTTTCTGTAGATTATTATCTTTCTCTAGAACATCCCAATCTTTCCATTATCCCACATGTGAATCATGTTGACTCTCAGCTTTGCCCTGGCTGTTTCTATGCACCCTTTACTCTTGTCTCTTTACAATTCCACCCTTTCTTTTCAGATTCAGCTCACCTTCTCTACAGTTGCTCAAATTCTTTCTTTCAACAAATATTTATTGTATATCAAATAAAATAACTGATGAATAAATTAATGCATAATGCCATCTCAAATGCTTCCTACATGCAAAACTTGAGACTCTCTCCTCTGAATATCTAAGAATAATAATAGCTAACATTTATTGAGTGCTTGCCAGGCTCTGGGCTAAGTACTTTATATGTATTAACTCTTTTACTTCTTATGACAACTCCATGAAATAATTATTGTTAATATTTTAAGGATGAGGAAACTGAGGCTTACCAGATATTAAGTAAAGAAGCTGAGATCTGGACACAGCATGGATCTAGCCCCTTCTCTCTTCACCATTATGTTTGACTGCAATTTTCTAGAGTATAATCCTACCCCATTGTATAATTTTATCATTCATTCTTCAAACACACACACACACACACACACACACACACACACACACACACACACACTTTTTTCCGGGAAAAGAACAGATTCTTTTAGCACTGTTGTTGGAAATGTGGATCCTCCAACAGGAATAATTGAGGCTCTTGTTAAAGACTAAAGTCCAGCAGAAACATCATGCAATAGAAACAGAGCCATGGAGCTTTAGATATTAGAATTATCAGACAGAGAGGTCTTTTTTTAGAAGGGGGGGTCAGTTGAGAGGAGAGTCAATGAGAACGTTTTCATCTTAGACATTATGAATAAAGAAGGAGGGGAAAAAACTTAAGTGATGCTATTCTACAATTCTCCCCTAACTAGCACTCATGACCTGACTTATCGAGTATTCTATTTTAGAAGAGCAGTATTCTCCTACTCTGACATCTATGATGACTTTGAAGAAACCACACAATTTTGGGGCTTATTTGAATTAGCTTTGAGTCCCCCTCTGTGTTTTATTCTTCCCATCGTAGAACTGGCAAATGAGTAGGAGGTTTGATGGCATCTTTTATCATCATCCTATCTACCTAGATCCACACAATGAGCACTTAGATCTTATCTAGATAATTTCAAAAGATAAAAAATCCACAAACTTCATATTTAAGATAAAAAATGATTTCCTTCGTCTTAAAAAAGAAGTTGCCTTGAAATTCTCTCATTATTTTAACCCAGAAAGGACACACATCGCCGACCACATCATCAAAATAATGTTTATCATTAAAATTATTGCTCATTTCACACTTAGAACATAAGCAAGAACTGCGAAGTAACACAACATCCTTGACATTATTTATCATTGTGATAGTTTAATGTTATGATTCTTTGGTCCCATTTGCCCATGTTGCAATCATACGACAGGACAGGGAAGAATTTGTCTTTCTGATATATTCGCTCACCTGACGTGTTTAATCAACCTATCGATTGTAGCCTTATTAGATATGCACAGAGCTTTTATTACACACTCAGTTCCACTTAAAACTCCTTCTGCCATTGTTTTTTCTTCCCTAAATAACCATTTATCTTGACCTCCTATATAAATGCTGTTGTGGAGCCCTGTTCTAACCATTAACTCTAAGGAAAACTGGTATCTACTGAAAAGCCCTGGAATTTTTCAAAAAGTGAAAGTTAGAGCTAGACTAACTTGGATCCATTCTCCAAATCGATCAAGTACAATGCCTTCTGCACAGAACTGAATTCAAATTTTGAACCTAGATAGAGGTGCCCAGCTTTTTACATCAGATGTAGGTTTGGGAGCCATACACCTGTACTATTTTGCCTTTTTTTTTAAATTGAGGTATAATTGACTTATAACATTATGTTAGTTTCAGGTGTACAACATAAGGATTTGATATTTGTATATTTTGTGAAATGCTCATTACAATAGGTCTAGTTAACATCAGATACAGATATTAAAATGACTATGTTTACGATGTTAAAAAACAGAAAAGACTGAAATTTTCAGGAGAGAACTGGAAACTGTGAGTTCTATGGCACATTTGAAAAAGAGAATTTCTAGAACAGAAAAAAAAATGGCAATAGCCAAAATGAAGAATTCAATAGATGAGTGTTACCAGACAGATAAAATGGGAGTGAATTAGTATTCTGGAAGACAGAAGAAACTATTCAGAAAAAAAAAAAAAAAAAAAAAGACCAAAAAAAAAAAAAAAAAACAAAGACCAGAAAGACAAGGATGAAAAATACAAAAGAGATGGTACGAGACATAGAGGATACAGTGAGACAATCTTAGCTGATTGTACTATATAAAGTTGGAATGTATAAAACTGATTGCAAGGATTAGCTAACCACAAAATTGGCCAAACGTCTACTCTACCAGATGACATTTCACAAATTTATGTGATATGTGACGTTGTAAAACCTGAAATTCTTTGTCTAACTACATTAAAATTTGCATTTCATACACTGAAGGCAGAGAGACAAATCTTAGGTAGTTTGCTAATTGACTCTCTCCTATATAGTGTCATAGGAATAAGCCTTACTTACAGACGAAGAATTGTTTCCTATTTCACAATGATGAGATGTGTTGCTATTTTAAGCGGTATGATCAGCTTTAGAAGTAATAAACTAGAAATAATCAGTAAACTTAAAACTAGATCACATTATATATCATCTTTAATTGGTCTCTAATTGCTTTATCTATGTTAGAACTACCATAATAAGTGATATATTCATTCTTTGGTGGAAGAAGTTATGTCTTATACTACCTTTGCATAACTTTTGACACCAAAGAGAACTGGAGATACACTAAGGACCCACAAGTATTTAGTAACAGATAAAATATGTACATTAATAAAATACTTTATAGTTCACGTTTCTAGAATAGTCAAATATAGATGGAGCCATGTTAAAAGGACACAGGAGCTAGCACTAGACAAATGAGAGACAACCTGAGCAAAATAAATGAATAAGGAAAACAAAAGAGTCTAACCCATTGAATAAAATAAGACACCATTAGTTTATACTGAGTCCATAAAATGCAAATAAGGGATAAGGAGGGAAAGCTTTTCTTTACTATAAAATGAAAACTTATAATGTAGAGGGAATGTTAGGAGATCAATATTTAGCAATTTAACGTAGTGATAATTTAGGCAAGAATCATAGTAAATGGGATGCAAGTCTGTTGGAGAACAGAATTAAAACAGCCAAAAGCAGCCGCTTAACTGACTGAGTCACCCAGGCTCCCCCAACCATCCACATTCTTAGGCATTCACTGTACATACCACCATGTTGCATCCTTACAAGTAAAATCATATCTGCATCTATTAACTTTGTAAATTAACAGTCTTTCAATTAGCCAAAAAGTCATGCTCAACGCATTTCCACACTGCCACTACACACCACTTAGTTTTCAAAGCCATTGCAGACACACACAGGGTGAGATTATTAAGCTATCCTCTAGTGTGAGGTAGTGAGAGAAAGCCATGACCAATTAGATGCCTTGCCAGCTTATTTTTAAAAAATAAGTTAAAATATTATATAAGTGCTATATTCTATATCAGTGGCTGGAAAATTATTTCCAAAAGGAACCAGAGAGTAAATATTTTGCGCGTTGTGGGCTATATGATTTCTGTCACAACCACTTAACTTTGCTGTTGTACAAAAGCAGTTACAGACAACACATAAACAAATGAGCAGGGCTGTATCACAAACTTTATTTACAAAATCAGGCAGCAGGTCAGATTTGGCCCACAGGCTATAGATTTTTTTAAACAAATGGAAGGGAATTATTAATCAGGATTACATGTGGCTGCTAGCTTAAGAAAACCCTCCGAATAGTGGCTTTCATACACAAAAAGTCTAGGAATAGTTAATTCATTGTATCGGGAGGCTCCATATTCTTTTCAAGCACCCACACTCCTTTGATTTCCCTGCCTTACCACACATGATGTGTATGGCTTTCAACCTCATGGTCACAAGGTGGCTGCTGCACTTCCACTCATCATGTCTTCCCATTTTCCAGGTAGGAAGACAGGAAAAATAATAAAAGAACAAGGAAAAGGTTTTTCCCATGGTCATTTGCATTTTTATTTTTTGATGATAATCTCTCCCAAGGACTTTTTAAAATTAAGCCTTTTATTTTAATCCCAGTTAGTTAACATAGAGTGTTATACTAGTTTCAGGTGCACAATATAGTGATTCAACAATTCTATACATTACTCAGTGCTCATCAAGGTAAGTGTATTCTTAGTCCCTGTCACCTATTTCCCCCATCCTCCTACCCACCTCTGCTCTGGTAACTCTCTATTTGTTCTCTATAGTTAAAAGTTTGTTTTTTGGGGGTTGTCTCTTTTTTTCCTTCTTTGTTCATTTTTTTGTTTCTTAAATTCCACATATAAGTGAAGAAATCATATGGCATCTTTCTCTTACTGTTTCCCTTAGCATTATAGTCTCTGGATCCACCCATGTTGTTGCAAATGGCAAGATTTAATTCTATTTGATAGCTGAGTAATATTCCATTGTATATATACCACATCTTTATGCATTCATCTCTCCAGGGACACCTGAGCTGCTTCCATAATTTGGCTATTGTAAATAATGCTAAATAATAAGGGTGCAGATATCCTTTTGAATTAGTGTTTTCATATTCTTTGGGAAAATACCCAGTAGTTCAATTACTGGGTCATACAGTAGTTCTATTTTTAACTTTTTGAGGAAACTCCACACTGTTTTCCAGAGTGGCTGCCCCAGATTGCATTCCTACCGACAGTGCATGAGGTTTCCTTATTCTCCACATCCTGACCAACACTTGTTGCTTCTTGTGTTTTTGAGTTTAGCCATTCTGACAGGTGTGAAGTGATACCCCATTGTAGTTTTGATTTGTATTTCCCTAATGATGAGTGATGTTAAATCTGTTGGCCTTGTGTCTGTTTTTCATTTCTTCTTTGGAGAAATGTCTGTTCATGTCTTTTGCCCATTTTTAAATTGGGTTGTTGTTCAAGTGTGGAGCTAAGTTCCCTATATATTTTGGACACTAACACTTTATCCGATATGTCCTTTGCAAATATCTTCTCCCAATCAGTAAGCTTTTAGTTTTGTAGACTGTTCCATAGGCTGTATTTCGCCCCTGTTCTGTGCCAAGGATCTGTTCCACATTATTGTATTCCTACATCCATCCTTGGTGATGTAGACCTTACATTAATAGCTCTCCTGCCATTGACTAGGAATCCTGTATCCCAGAGACCTCACTGAACGCATTCAACAGTGATTTATACCCTAAACCCACACACTGCATTTTATTAACATCAATAAGTATAAAAGATATAGGAAGTCTTTTAAAGATTTTCATTTTATTTTAAAGCTGCAAAGTGACTCTAAACTGTAAACGAGTCTTCTTTAACACTATACCTAATTTGGTCAAAATGAATTTTGAAGGACTAGATCAGATTTCCTGTCTTGGTTTAGGTTTCCCCAAAAAACAGATCCTGAGACAAAGATTTGTGTTCAAGCAGTTTCTTTAGGAAGTATGTAAACATGTTTGGAAGTAGGGAAGTGAGATAAGGAAGGGAAGAAAACCAAAAAAGATATTTTATCAAGCCAGCTACATACCACTGTGGGCAACTGGGGCTCAATCCTTCTGGAGAATACTGGGAAGCACTGAGAACATGTCTGATACCTCAGCTGAGCAACAAAGAAGTCGGGTTGTTTTTATCTACCAACAGCCCACCTGTTATTGGTTGGAGGCTACCTCTAGGGACCTTGCCCTCACGAGGTAAGCTTGCCTTCTTGCCCTCTCCCCAGACACAAGCTTTCAGAGAATAGCAAGTATTTGCAGTAAGCAACCTTTTGTATTTAAGGTAAACACAGAAGGGCATGCAGATTTTGAGACCAGTATTGACTGGTCTTCTGATTTTCTGAAAGAGGAAGCAAAAATATGGATTTTCTATGAAATTTCCCCCATTTATAAATGTTTGCTATTATTTCATAAAAATTAAAAGCAACAGTCAAGATAAAACATTCCTATAAGCTGGATTTAGCAACTGGATGAGTTGGTGAACTTTGATTAAAACCAAGGGTTCCTTGTGATCTCATTTTCCTCATTAGCTCTCCCTTAGAAGGTGTACATATTGAGTATACAAATAAGTCATCTGAGTGAAGAATAGGCACATAATGGATTATATAATTTGGACAAGGGTGTGATCTTTTACATCAATATTAACCTGGATACATAAACCGGGACTGGAAAATCTATGGGAAGTCAGCAATAAATACATATAACCACTGTATTTTCTTGGGGTTTTTTGAATTTATTATTTTAATTCCAGTGTAGTTGCTATACAGTGTTATATTAGTTTCAAATGTACAATATAGTGGGTTTTTTTTATTATACTGTATGATGACTCTGGAGAAAGAGTTCTGAGAAGGTACAACTGGACAATTGATAGGAGACTTACCTGGAAAACCTGACTAAACCCCAACAGAGGCCAAATGACAGAGTCCGAGGAAAAACGTTATTCCTTGAGGCAACTGCATCTATTCTTCAAGGGTAGTTTTAGAAATAAAGATTTAGGGAAAGATGCTGCCTAACGAGGACTTACTGAAGAAAAATTTTCTGGTTCCTTCTGGCCATTTACGTGGTTGCTATGAATCACTGGTAGAATCAGATTAATTTGTTGACTGAATACAGTGGAGTTTCTGTTTTAAATCAAGTGTACAATATATTCTGCTCTGAAACAATATTTAAATAGAGTTTTAGAATCACTAAGTTATTAAATTTAAGTGTCAGAGGGACTAGCAAAGCTCATCGACTTCAGGGATTCCCTGCTAGAAAGTCATGCTTATTGGATTCACTGCACAGCAGTAACTGGAACCAAGTCCTCACTCCACCCAGTTTGTGCTGGGATCGTCCCAGAGAAAAATGGAAAGTGGCCGATTACTGTTTTGTAACATAATACATGAGCTACCACCTAAGACCCCTCATCCCTTTCTGATCACAGAATTTATCATTCACGTTAACATGATGGTGGTGACTGAGGTCATTGAATTTAGATTTTTCTCATAAAAGCTTTGGGGACCATAGCAGAGGCAGTCAGTGCGGTGTCCCTATCCCTCCAGTGCTCACCTCAGATGCAAAAGCCTGCTTACTGCAAATGCTTCCTACATTTCCAAAATGGACAGCCTTAAGACAGAGTACATGCTCTCAGTTTATCAGAGTCCCCACTATCTTCTATTGTCTACCTTCCTTGCCTCTAGAGGCATTGAGTTTGTGACCCAGATGAAACATAATAAGTGTAATTTCGAACACAAAGCATTGGAAACGTAGCACATCTTTTACACAAACAGATGATTCGGACAGGGAATTTGCACCTGGAATACAGGCTTCTAGGGCTTTATTGAGTGCATTCATGTGTGTAATTAATGGAATCCAGCCACTCTGCCTAGGACAACAACGTACGTACATGAAGTACTCGAAGACCATTGATCTGCTTCCTGTTGTCCTAGCAAGACTCTCCTGGTCCCATCTTGAGTCAGGTCTTGCCTCTGCCCTATAACTACCTTCCCCCAGATAATTTCTATGTCAGAACCAGCACAGCAGAGGAAGACCGGAGGAATAAAATATGGAAAGAAATTAAGCCTGAGGGATAAAAGTGTATCTAAGAGAGTAATCCTTTAGTAAGGAAATGGATTTTCTTGTGGAATGGGTTCATTATCTCTCAACCTCAAAACCTCATGCCAAAAAATGTTTGTGTAAGTTTGAATAGGTTCCCCCACCTTATAAATGAATTTTTCAAAAGTTCAACCTTCTTTTGGATGTAAGGATTATTGCAAAAAGGTGTGCCTCACTATTTCAAAGTAACTTATATTTAATCTTTGAAAATTTCTGAAATTAACTGGCAAAAGGGGAAAGCCCAAGTGAGAGTTATGCTCAGCTTAAAGCCTTTTGGCATGAAGGTGGGGGAGGGATACATATTAAAAACAGGAGGTGGATGGAGGGGGCAAGAGAGAAGGAGAGAGGGAGGGGGAGAAAATGAGACTGAGAAAGAATGACAGAGATGGAAAATTTCTTCTTCTGTGGGTTAAGTATCAAACTCAGCCCTGTGTGTTTTTAAGTTTCTTTTTTTTTTAAGATTTTATTTATTTATTTGACAGAGAGAGGGCACAACTAGGCAGAGCAGTAGGCAGAGAACGAGGGAGAAGCAGGCTCCCCGCTGAGCAGGGAGCCTGATGTGGGGCTCCCCAGGACTCTGGGATCGTGACCTGAGCCAAAGACAGACGTTTAACCAACTGAGCCACGCAGGCGCCCCTTAAGTTTCTTTTTTATTCAAACCAAAGCTTTAAAGCATTTGACTCTATGAACAGAATGAGATATATAGGAATGAAAAATTCAATGTAAAGAAGGGTTTGCTTAAGCATTTTTAAGTCAGCCATGCGTTGATTCATAACAAAACGCCAGGTGAGGCGTTGGCCAGAGACAACACCTGAGAGCAGGGCAATGTTGTACTTTGGTGGGGCTGCAGAATGACCAACAGTCTGAGTTTTATCGCCCCTGCTTGGTACAGGGACATTTCAGTGAGGGAAAATTTCATAACAGAGGATAACCCTACATAAATCTACTGAATTTCCAAAGAAGCCTCCAAAAATACATATTCAAAAATCTCCCTAAACGAGTCCTTTAAATTCCACAGAATCAGTGAAAATACACCTTACCACTCTTTGCTGCTTTAAGAATAAAGTGGAAATTGTGTACATGGATCAGGTAGGCCCTTCTCACAGTCATATTCCCCCAGTCATTTGTTAAATTATTATTGCCTTAGTCTATAAATCCCCCAGGCAGGATTAGAGCTCAGTCACCTTCCATAATGGAAGACAGTATTTTGAAACAATAAAAAAAACTCTATCACATATGTGAAAATCATTAAATGAACAGATTTTCTTTTTGTTTTGGAGAAATACCTGAATTTGTGATACTCATCACTTGTCACAGACATCTTTGTAGTGGTTTTATGCACCATCTAGGGTGTACCTCATTCCTGTGACCACAGGAGGAAAAAAAGAAAAGAAATAATGGGATTCTACCCTGGTGCTCTCTTGATCCACTGTATCAGTTTTCCACAGCTGTGTAACAAATCATCATAAACCAAGCAGCTTATAACAACAGCTATTTATTTACCTCATGGTTCTGTACGTCAGTGGTCTGGGGGACTCATCTGGGTTCTCTGCTCTGGGTCTCTCAAGAGGTGAGGCTGGGCTGGACTCTTATCTCCAGGCCTTGGGGGAGAATCTGCTTCAACCTAAAGTTCATTTAGGTTGTTGGCAGAATTCATTCCCTTGCAGTTGTAGGACTAAGGTCCCTATTCCCTTTCTGGCTGGCAACTAGAGGTTCCTCTCGGCTCCTAGAGGCCACCTGCATTTCTTTTTTTTTTTTTTAAGATTTTATTTATTTATTCGACAGAGATAGAGACAGCCAGCAAGAGAGGGAACACAAGCAGGGAGAGTGGGAGAGGAAGAAGCAGGCTCCTAGCGGAGGAGCCTGATGTGGGGCTCGATCCCATAACGCCAGGATCACGCCCTGAGCCGAAGGCAGATGCTTAACCGCTGTGCCACCCAGGTGCCCCAGGCCACCTGCATTTCTTATCAGGTGGGTCCCTGCATCTTCCAGGCTACGAATGATGTACTGAATCTTCTCATGTTTTCTTTTTTTTTTTTTAAAGATTTTATTTATTTGACACAGAGAGAGAGAGAGAGAGACAACCAGCGAGAGAGGAAACACAAGCAGGGGGAGTGGGAGAGGAAGAAGCAGGCTCCCAGCAGATCACGCCCTGAGCCGAAGGCACACGCTTAACAACTGCGCCACCCAGGTGCCCCTTCTCATGTTTTCAATCTCTCTGACATTCCTTCCATCCCTCCTCATCTACCACTAGCTGGAGAAAGTTCTCTACTTTTAAGGGCTCACTTAATTAGATTAGGCTCACTCTGATAACCTACCTTTTTTGAGAGAGAGTGCAAGCAGTAGGAAGAGCAGAGGGAGAAGGAGAAAGAATCTTAAGCAGGCTCCACGCCCAGTGCAAAGTCTGACATGGGGCTGATCCCACAACCCTGAGATCATGACCTGAGCCAAAATCAAGAGTCGGACGCTCCATAACCTATTTTTTTTTTTTTTTTACAGATCAACTGTGTCATATAACAACGCAATCTCATAGAAGTGATATCTAATTACATTTACAGATCCTGGAGATTAGGACCTGGAATCCTGGGGGCTACTTGTAGAAAGCCTGCCTACCCACCTACCACATCTATTAATGTTCATTTTGACATATACTGTCCCCTTTCAGGGACAAATCACTAGTATGACATGGATTATGTCCACTATTAGGTGAAGAACAGCATTTCAAATGTCCAATAAAGGAAGCCTCAGCTTCCTACTAAACCGTAAACATTTGTGCCCCATAATTTGGATGTTAGTAAATCACCCACAACCCTCGGTATCTATCTATACATGGTATCAAAACTCCAGGGGAAGTCAGACTGATGTACAAGAGATGACCAACCTAGACAGAAGGGTGCTTTCTTTTTTAAGTCATGTGAACTGTATACACTCTACATTGTTAATGGTGCTAATTTGGGCTTAATAAGTGATCGTGAAATTTGAGGTGTAATCAATTCATTAATTTCCATAACGGAGATCTAAATGACTGTTACTAGAATAACATAATGTAAATTCTAAAAGTGGTGTAATTTTTCCAATTTTTAATATAAATGGATGTAGCAGATTATGTATTCTAAAGATAGCCACAGCAATACCTCCCATTCACATATGCTTTTATGTCAGTTTTTGTTTCATGTATTTTGGAGCTCTGTTGTTAGCTGCATATATGTTTAGAATTGTTTTATCTTGATGGACTGACACTTTTATCATGATTAAAGTTGTCTCTTCGTCTCTACCAACAGTTTTGTCTTAAAGTCTATTTCACCTGATATTAGCACAGTCACTCCAGCTCTCTTTTTGTTACGGTTCACACAATTTTTCCACCCTTTAACTTTTAACCTATTGTAACTTTGAATGTATAGTATGTCTCTTGTAGTCAGCATACAGTTGGACCATATTTCTTTTATCCATTTTAATTTCTGCGATTTGAGTGTTTAATACATTTACATTTAATGTGATTACTAACTAGGTAGGATTTATGCCTGCCATTTTGCTATTTTCCATATATCTTACATCTTTTTTGTTAGTCTATTCCTCCACTATTGCCTTCTTTTGTGTTAAAAGAAATTTTCTAGTGTACCATTTCATTTCCTTATTTATTTACTATACTTTTGAGTTATTTTACTATAACGTTTATTTACTATATTTTACTTTTATATTTTATATTTTTATATTTTTGAGTTATTTTCCTAGTGGTTGACCCTGCAATGACAATTATCTTCTTGATTTAAAACAACCTAGTTTGGATTAATACCAATTTAATTACAATAATATTTAAAACTGCTCCAATTTATCTCCATTCCATTTGTCACATCCTCTGTACTATTATTGTAATAAAGTTACAGCTGTATACACTGTCTGCCCATCAATAATGAATTATAAGCAATGCTTTACACAACTATCTTTTAAATCAGATAAAAAAGAATTACAAACAAAAAAATACATTATATTTTTACCTATATAGTTTCATTTACCAATACTCTCTTTTTTCATGTGGCTTTGAGTAACTGACCAGAGTCCCTCTGTTTCATTTTGAAGGATTCCCTTTAATATATTTTGTTGGGTAGGTCTGCTGACAGATTCTCCCAGTTGTTTGTTTTTGTTGTTGTTTTTAATTGGGAAATGACTTAAATTCTCCTTCATTTTTAACAGATAGCTTGAAGAATACAGAACTCTTGGTTGACAATCTTTTACTTTCAGTACTTTTTAAAAAGATTTTTTTTTGAGAGAGAGAGAGAGAATGCATGAGCAGCGGGGAGGGGCAGAGGGAGAAGCGGACTCCCCACTGAGCAGGGAGCCTGTCATTGGGCTCAATCCCAGGACGCCAAGATCATGACCCGAGCCGAAGGCTGATGCTTAACTGACTGAGCCACCTAGGCACCTCTCTTTCAGTACTTTAAAAGAAGGCACCCCACTGCCTTCTATCCTCTGGAGTTTCCGAAAAGAGATCAGCTACTAATCCTATTGAGGATACCTTGTATGTGATGATTGACTTTCCTTGCTGATTTCAAGATACAGTCTTTGGCTTTTTGACAGTTTATGATGTGTCTATATACAGATCTCTTTGAGTTTATCTTACTTAGAATTTATTAAGCTTCTTGAATGTGTAGATTTATGTATTTTATCACATCTGTGAAGTTTTCAGCTATTATATCTTCAAATATTCTTTCTGCTGCTTTTCTTCTCTCCTCTCCTGTTGGAACTCCTGTTATGAATACATTGGTATGCCTGATGGTGCCCTACAAGTCTCTTAGGTTCTGTCCATTTTTTCTATTGCTTTTTCTTTCTGCTCCTCAGAATGGATCATCTCAATTGACCTATCTTAAAATCCACTGATTCTTTCTTCTTCTGCCTGATCAAATCTACCACTGAGCACTTCTACTGAATTTTTCATTTCAGATGTTCTTTCCAACTTGAGAATTTCTATTTGCTTCCCTTTTTTATAATTTCTCTATTTTTTGCTGTTTTCCTTATTGGTGAGACATTGCTCTCACCAATCTTTACATGCTGAGGAAAAAATGGAGGAGAAGACTCTAAGTTTTTATGTCTGACTAACCTTTAGGCACTATGCAAACAGGGTAAAAGTTTTCCTTCAGTTCTTTAGATATGGATCCCTTTAATTCCTTTTTAAAAAAAATTTTATTTGTTTATAAATAAACAAGGGGCAGAGGGAGAAGCGGACTCCCTCCACTGAGCAGGGAGCCCAATGCGGGACTCGGTCCCAGAACCCTGGGATCATGACCTGAGCCAAAGGCAGATGCTTAACTGACTGAGCCACCCAGGTGCCCTGGATTCCTTTAATTCTTTAAAAATATTTAAAATAGCTTATTTCAAGTCTTTAGTAACTCTGACATCTCAGCTTCCTCAGAGATAGTTTCTACTGACTACAAGTTTCCTGTGGATGGGCCACGCTTTCTTCTTTCTTTGCATGCCTCATAACTTTTCTTGGAAACTGGATACCTTAAATAATATAATGTGGCAACTCTGGAAGTCAATTTCTCCCCATTCCAGGATTTGTTGTTGTTTGTTTAGTGGTTTTTGTGAAGGAATTCTGTGAATTCTGTATTCTTTGTCATGTGTTGCCACGAAAGCCTTTGCTAGCTTGTGTTCAGTTAATGGTTACACAAAATTTTCCTTAGATACCTGAAACCAATGTGTCCTGGCCTTTGCTGAGGGACTGTATGTGCATGCAGAGCACGCCTCTAATGCTCAGCCAGCTTCCCGCTCTGCCTTAGCCTTTACTTCCTGTTTGCACTGTGCCTCAAGGTTACTCAGATAGAAGAGCTTAGCATCTTCTCAATTTTTCCTGAGCATGTACATAGCCTTCTATATGTGCATGGCTTTCTAGATTTCCATACATAGGTCAGAGTTTTCCAAAGCTCCCTACAGACATCTCATTTACCAGTTTTTCCATTTAAGCTTTTGGTTAACCTAGTGCTTGCCCCAAATGTTATCTACCACTTTAAGTACTACCACTAAAGGCATTTCAAGAAGTGCCTCTGATTTTTTTTTAACAAGTTCTCTGAATAAAAACCTTTGCACACTGGGCAAGCTCCAAGTCAGGCCAAAAGTGGAGTTTTCCAAGTAACTACCAGATAGGTCAAATAATGATAATTCTCTGGAAATGCGGCTTTGAAAGTATTCCCCAACCATTCTCTTACACCATACACAAAGATAAACTCTAAATGGAAAGACCTCTATGTGAGACAGGAATCCATCAAAATCCTAGAGGAGAACGTAGGCAGTAACTTCTTCGACATCGGCCACAGCAACTTCTTTCAAGACACATCTCCAAAGGCAAGGGAAACAAAAGTGAAAATGAACTTTTGGGACTTCATCAAGATAAAACGCTTCTGCACAGCAAAGAAAACAGGCAACAAAACTAAGAGGCAATCCACGGAATGGGAGAAGCTATTTGCAAATAACACTACAGATAAAGGGCTGGTGTCCAAGATCTATAAAGAACTTCTCAAACTCAACACCCAAAAAACAAATAATCAAGTTAAAAAATGGCAGAAGATATGAACAGACACTTCTCCAAAGACATATGAATGGCTAACAGACACATGAAAAAATGTTCAACATCACTAACCATCAGGGAAATTCAAATCAAAACCACATTAAGATACCACCTTACACCAGTCAAAATGGTAAAAATTGACAAGGCAAGAAACAACAAATGTTGGAGAGGATGTGGAGAAAGGGGATCCCTCTTACACTGTTGGTGGGAATGAAAGTTGGTACAGCCACTCTGGAAAACAGTGTGGAGGTTTCTCAAAAAGTTAAAAATAGAGCTACCCTATGACCCAGCAATTGCACTACTGGGTATTTACCCCAAAGACACAGATGTAGTGAAAAGAAGGGCCACATGCACCCCAATGTTCATAGCAGCAATGTCCACAATAGCCGAACTGTGGAAGGAGCCGAGATGCCCTTCAACAGACAAATGGATAAAGAAGATGTGGTCCATATATACAAGGAATACAACTCAGCCAACAGAAAGGATGAATACCCACCATTTGCATC
Organism: Ursus americanus; assembly: GCF_024610735.1. NCBI lineage: Eukaryota > Metazoa > Chordata > Mammalia > Carnivora > Ursidae > Ursus > Ursus americanus. The sequence continues at coordinate 90,937,169 of NC_142164.1, forward strand.
AACATGGATGGAACTGGAGATTATGCTAAGTGGAATAAGTCAAGCAGAGAAAGATAAGTATCATATGGTTTCACTTACATGTGGAACATAAGGAATAGCGTGGAGGACATTAGGAGAAGGAAGGGAAAAATGAAGGGGGGAGGGAATATCAGGGGGGAGATGAACCATGAGAGACTATGGACTCTAGGAAACAAACTGAGGGTTTCAGAGGGGAGGGGGCTGGGGGGATGGGTTAGCCCAGTGATGGGTATTAAGGAGGGCACCTATTGAATGGAGCACTGGGTGTTATACTCAAACAATGAATAATGGAACACTACATCAAAAACTAATGATGTACTGTATGGTGACTAACATAACATAAAATTTTAAAAAATAAACAATAACTAAAAAAAAAGAAAGAAAGTATTCCAACTCTGTTCTATCCCTTCTAGTGGCTGCTAGGATGCTACTTTTCACTCTAATGATGACACCATATACCTAAAACATGGGGAGAGGAATAAAGAATGCGTTCAAAATTAAGCGACCATCAACTTAATATAGACTGCTATATGCATAAGATATTATATATAAACCTAAAGGTAACAACATTTCAAACACCAGTAATAGATATGCAAAAATTAAAGAGAAAGGAATCCAAGAGCTAAAGAAAACCACAAAACCATGAAAGATAGAAAGATAAGAGAGGATGAGAAAACCTACAGAAACAAGCATAAAACAAGTAACAAAATGGCAATACATATCAATAATCACTTTGAATATAAATGGACTAAACACTCCCATCAAACACACAGGGTGACAGACAGGATAAAAAAAAAAACAAGACCCATCTCTATGCTGCCTACAAGAGACTCCTTTCAGACTTGAAGACACCTGCAGATTGAAAGTGAGAGGGTACAGTAACATTTATCATGCAAATGGATGTCAAAAGAAAGTCAGAGTAGCGATATCAGACAAAATAGATGTTAAAATAAAGACTGTAAAAAAGAGACAAAGAAGGACACTATATAATAATAAAGGGGGGGGCGCCTGGGTAGCGCAGTCGTTAAAGCATCTGCCTTCGGCTCAGGGCGTGATCCCGGCATTCCGGGATCGAGTCCCACATCGGGCTCCTCCCCTGGGAGCCTGCTTCTTCCTCTCTCACTCCCCTGCTGTATTCCCTCTCTCGCTGGCTGTCTCTCTGTCACATAAATAAATAAAATCTTTAAAAAAATAATAATAATAAAGGGGACAATCCAACAAGAAGATATAACAATTGTAAATATTTATGTACCCAACACAGGACCACCCAAATACATAAAACAGTTAATAACAAACAGAAAGGAACTAATTGATAGCAATACAATTATAGTAGGGGACTGTAACACCCCACTTACATTGATAGACATTATCTAAACAGAAAATCAACAAGAAAACAGTACCTTTGAATGAGGTACTACTTTGGACCAGATAGATTTAACAGATATTATCAGAAATTTCATCCTAAAACAGAATACGCATTCTTTTCAGGTACACCTGGAACATTCTCCAGAACAGATCATGTATTAGGCCACAAAACCAGCCTCAACAAATTCAAAAAGATCAAAGTCATAACATGCATCTTTTCTGACCTCAATGCTATAAAAATAGAAATCAACCGCAAGAAAAAATCTGGAAGGACCACAAATACATGAAGATTAAATAACATGCAAAACAATGACTGGGTCAACCAAGAAGTCAAAGAAGAAATAAAAAATTACACAGAAACAAACAAAAGTGAAAACACAATGACCCAAAACCTTGGGATGCAGCAAAACCAGTTATTAAACGGAAGTTCATAGCAATATAGGCCTACCTCAAGAAACAAGAAAAATCTCAAATAAACAACCTAACACCTAAAGGAGCTAGAAAAATAACAGACAACACAAAACCAGCAATAGGAAGGAAATAATAAAGATTAAAGCAGAAATAAATGATATAGAAACCCCCCAAAAAACCTCAAAGAACAGATCAATGAAACCATGAGCTGATTATTTGAAAAGATCAACAACGGGCGCCTGGGTGGCTCAGTCGTTAAGCATCTGCCTTCGGCTCAGGGCGTATCCCGGCGTTCTGGGATCGAGCCCCACATCAGGCTCCTCCGCTGGGAGTCTGCTTCTTCCTCTCCCACTCTCCCTGCTTGTGTTCCCTCTCTCGCTGGCTGTTTCTAGCTCTATCAAATAAATAAATAAAATCTTTAAAAAAAAAAGATTTGAAAAGATCAACAAAATTCATAAACCTCTAGCCAGACTCATCAAAGAGAGAGAGAGAGAGAAAGGACTCAAAATCACCAATGAAAGAGAAATAACCAACACCACAGAAATACAAACTATAAGAGAATATCATGAAAGACTATATGCCAACAAATTAGACAACCTAGAAAAAATGGCTTAAATTCCTGGAAGCATATAACCTACCAAAACTGAAGCAGGAAGAAATAGAAAATTTGAACAGATCAATTATCAGCATGGAAACTGAATCAGTAATCCAAAAACTACCAACAAATAAAAGTCCAGGGCCAGATGGCTTCACAAGAAAATTCTACCAAACATTTAATGAAGAATAATACCTATTCTACTCAAACTATTCCAAAAAATACAAGAAGGAAAACTTCCAAATTCATTTTATGAGGCCAATATGATCCTGACAGCAAAACCAGATAAAATATACCACCAAAAAAGAGAGCTACAGGCCAATACCTCTGATGAACATAGATGCAAAAATCCTCAACAAAATACTAGCAAACTGGATCCAACAATACATAAAAGGAAAATCACTCACCACGATCAAGTGAGATTTATTCCCAGAATGCAAGAGTGGTTCAACATTCACAAATCAATCAATGTGATACATCACATCAATAAGAGAAAGGATAAAAACCATATAATCATTTCAATAGATGCAGAAAAAGCATTTGACAAAGTATAACATCCATTCATGATAAAAGCCTTCAACAAAGTAGGTTTAGGGGGAACATACCTCAACATAATAAAGGCCATATATGCAAAACCCACAGCAAACATCAAACTCAATGGGGAAAAATGGAGAGCTTTCCCCTAAAGGTCAGGAGCAAGACAAGCATGTCCACTCTCTCCACTTTTACTCAACCTCTTACTGGAAGTCCCAGCCACAGCAATCAAAAAAACAGAAAGAAATAAAAGGCATCCAGGTTGGTAAAGAAGTAAAACCTTCACTATTTGCAGATGACATGATACTGTATATAGAAAACCCGAAAAACTGTACCCAAAACTACTAGAATAAATGAATTCAGTAAAGTTGCAGGATACAAAATCAATGTGCAGAAATATGTTACATTTCTAAATGCTAATAACAAAGCAGCAGAAAGAGAAATTAAGAAAACGATCCCACTTACAACTGCACCAAAAATAATAAGATACCTAGGAACAAACCTAACCAAAAAGGTGAAAAGGTCTCTACTCTGAAAACTATAAAACACTGATGAAAGAAATCAAAGACAACACAAAGAAACAGAAAGACATTCCATGCTCATGGATTGGAAGAACAATTATTGTTAAAATGTCTATAGTACCCAAGGCAATCTACAGATTTAATGCAATCCCCATCAAAATACCAACAACATTTTTCACTGACCTAGAACAAACAATCCTAAAATTTGTATGGAACCACAAAAGACCCGAGATAGACAAAGCAATTTTCAGAAAGAAAAGAACTGGAGATATCACAATTCTAGACTTTAAGGTATACTACAAAGTTGTAGTAATCAAAAAGTATGATACTGGCACAAAAACAGACACACAGATCAATGGAACAGAATAGAAAATCCAGAAATAAACACAACTATATGGTCAATTAATCTTTAACAAAACAGCAAATTATATCCAATGGGAAAAAGACTGTCTCTTCAACAAATGGTACTGGGGAAACTGGACAGCTACATGCAAAAGAATGAAACTGGACCACATTCTTACACCATACATGACAATAAACTCAAAATGGATTCAATGTGAGACCTGAATCCATAAAAATCTTAGAAGAGACCTCAGGCAGTAATTACTCTGACGTTGTCGGTAGCAACATCTTTCTAGATATGCCTCCTGCGGCAATGGAAACCAAAGCAAAAATGAACGAGTGGGGCTACATCGAAATAAAAAGCTTCTGCACAGTGAAGGAAACAATCAACAAAGCTAAAAGGCAAGGCAAACTACCGAATGGGAGAAGATATTTGCAAATGACATATTGAAGAACGGGTTAGCATCCAAAATATATAAACTTATACAACTGCACACCCCCCAAAATAAATAAACCAATTAAAAAATGGGCAGAAGATGTGAAAAGACATTTCTCCAAAGAAGACATACAAATTGTCAACAGACACATAAAAAGATGCTCAACATCACTCATCATCAGGAAAATGCAAACCAAAACTATAATGCACTATCATCTCACACCTATCAGAGGGCTAAAAACACAAGAAACAAAAAGCATTGGCGAGGATGTGCAGAAAAAGGGACCTCTTGCACTGCTTGTGAGAAAGCAAACTGGTGCAGACACCATGGAAAACAGTATGGAGGCCTCAAAAAGTTAAAAACAGAACCACCCTACAATCCATTAATCACACAACTGGGTATTTACCCCCAAAATACCAAGGCACTAATTCAAAGGGATACATGCACCCCTATGTTCATTACAGCATTTTTTTTACAATAGCCAAATTATGGAAGCAGCCCAAGTGGTCACTGATAGATGAATAGATAAGCAAGACACACAAACACACACACGCGCGCACACACACACACAAAATGGAATGTTATTTGGCCATAAAAAGAATGAAATCTTGCCATTTGCAATGACACGGGTGGAGCTAGAGAGTATAATGCTAAGCAAAATAAGTCCATTAGAGTCCAAATATCATAGGATTTCACTCATATGTGGAATTTAAGAAACAAAACAAACGAGCAAAGGGAAAAAGAGAAGCAAGCAAGAAACAGACTCTTAACTACAGAGAACACACTGATGGGCACCAGAAGGGAGGTGGTGGGAGGGGAATGGGTGAAACAGGTGATGGGGATTGAGGAGTACACTTGTCCTGATGAGCACCGGGGGGTGCACGGAAGAGCTGACTCTATTGTACACCTGAAACTAACGTAACACTGTATGTTAATATACTGGAATTAAATTTTTAAAAATGTATTCATGTGGTCAAAACTTAACTACAAAGAAGGCTAGGAAATGTAATCTTTATTCCGAACATCTTTGTGCCCAGCTAGAAAAAAAAAAACAAAAAACTGGGGGGGCTGTTAATTCATAAAAGGAAAAAAATGAATAATTATGGATAACTTTGTCTCCATATCACAATTACAATGTTTACGCATACTGAGACGACCAACTAGTCAAACTGGGGCTTCCATCTCAGCAAACAGGCATGGCAGTCAGGATACAGGACCCAAGTTTTATGGTAATCATCCAGTGTGGGGCCCTATAAGAGGCCTGTAGCCTCTTTTACACCTGCTATGAAACCCTAAAGTAATTTAACTGTTTGACTTCCCTAGAAGTCGACACTGAATTCCAATTATTTTTGCAGCTTTCCTCAGGTCATCTTTGCGCACCCCAATTGAATTCTTGTCACATTTTTCCTCTTTAGAAGGGTCAAAACCTGATCGGTTAAATTTTTCATACCTCTCAGTTGTAACAGCAAAGCCATTCTAATACCTGTATGTGCAGGTGCTTCATGTATGCAATTCTAGTTTTCCAAGTTTCTCAGATCTCTTTTGATTTACCCAAAGGAAATAACCAGCTCCCTTCTGAAATGCTTCTGACAGTCCCCACAGGGGGCCACTTGTCTTAGGTCCTGCTAGGATTACCCCTTTCATCCCCCCACCTCCATCCATCTTATAATTGTTCCATTCGGTTTTCCTTGACATTTTGCTCTCCACACTTCCACTTATCTCAACAATATTGGATCAAAACCATTGACACAGGACCATCCATTTTTCACTAACACAGGGTAGACACCAGGCCGCTGTTTCACTAACCTTATTAAAACCTTGTGATAAACGGGAATTTCTACCCAAATCTAGAAATCTTTAGAACTTGTTCATAGACATGTTTTTTTCTAGAACCCACAGCTCACACCCATTCCTAGGGGTTTCATACTGACCCCCTTCCTCTTTAGCCACTCGCTGAGGAGGAAAGCCCTTTTCTACTCAGATCATAGATCTCCATCTTGTACTCTCTCCCAGAAATTCTTAGGCCCACAACTCACCTCCCTTAAAGGAAGCGAAAAAGGAGAAACGTCCATTAACAGCAAAATAATCCTTCAAAGACAAAGCCCTGCTCCAGAAAAGACAGCATTTTACACTTTTATGCAAAATAGGATCTGGGCCTTGCCAATGAATAATCAAGAGATGGATTAAAGTAATATTTTTTCCCCATACACAAAAGCTCAGACATCCCAATGATAAATTCTGTCTTCAGCCTGGAAGTTATAAGCACAAACTGCAGGTAGCTCTTAAAAATAGCGGTTTGGTCCAGCTTCATATACTCTAAAGCACAATTAAGCAGGATGATATTATATCATATTATCGTACCACTTAAATTCTACCTTCCAAATAAGAAATGAAATGGCTAACACTTTTTAAAAATCACAAACGCTAAGATAAATATAAAACAGAAATTTAGCGAAATAAGGTAAAAAAATAATTGTGCTAGTCACCAGGGATGGGTTATTATATGGAAGAATAAATTTCTTTCTGGATTTCTTAAAGGATGAGATCAAAAGACCAACGTGATCATTTGGCTAGCTGATGTTATCTAACATGCCATATCCCACACCATGTTATGCTGGGTGGTCCTTCTAGATCTTCTTGGATTGGTTCAGAGAGAAGGGGAGCTGGAACCCACAACCACTGCGTAAGGCTGGAGTTGGCAAACTTTTTCTATAACTGGCCAGAGAGTAAATAGTTCAGGCTTTGCAGGTCTATATGGTCTCTGTGACGGTTCCTGAACTCAGAGGCTGTAGTGCACATGGAGCCATAGATGATACGGGAACGGAATGGCAGTGGCTATGTTCCAACACAAGAACTTGGCAGTGAGCCAGATATGGCCCAGGAGCTCGTCTGCAGACCCCCCGTGTAAAGGACTGTACTAGGGAGGAGACTACAGTGAGTATGCGGATGAGAAGCCTCCTTCTCTGGGCAAGGGAGACTGGCCAGATTAAATGTGTGAGGTACTTATTCTGCAATCTTTTTCTCGAAGGCAGCGAATTAAATTGCACAGGCTTCAGGATATGCAAAACTTTGGGCATTTCCCCTGTATATACACAGTGGACAGGTAGATAGAGCATAGCAATATCAAAACATCAGGGGGAAATTCTGGACAAGTATATATACAGTGCTTTCACTTCCTCTCAGCAACCTGTGTGAAATGTTTAAGTAACAAAAGCCAATTTCCCTTTCTATAATCAGCTCATGCAAGGTTTAAGCCAGACCTGTACAACCTTGGCATTCCCATTGTGTCTTCTCTGACACTGTTTTTGAAAGTATTCTGAAGTTGTTTTAAGGATTAGCCATATTTCCAAACCTCCTTTCATTTCCAATTAAAGTTAGGATGGCGTGACATTCTGGGGAGCGGAATCCAGAGGAAGCACAAGAGAACACCTAAAGAGCCCTTCTGAATTAATTCTGCCAGGTTGGTATCACTGAATACAACTACGTCCCTCCTACACAGCCAAACAGGTGTTTTATCTATCTGGGCTGCCTTTGTTTACCTGCTTTGGTCTCTCCCAAGGACCAGTCCTAGTAAGACAGGGGACTGGTTATCCTAGGAAGAGTGAGAGCAAGGACACAGTTCCATGCCTTTTATATTGGCATGCATTTTCCTCTTCTTGCCATCCCTAGGGAGATTTTAAAATGAGGAAATACAGTCGAACAGTTAGAAGTTTTAAAATCAAGTTATGAGAGTCTGTATCACAAGCCAGGTTGTCTCTGGCTCTCATCAAATAATTCAATGGTAAAAGAGAAGACCTTAAAGGCTGAACTCATGCGAGTGCCAGATAATAAAACAAAAAGGACCAGAACTTCAAAACATCCTTGCCAGTCAAGGAACTCATACTAGTAAAGGAATTCGTTGAATATTTCAGCAGGGGATAAAATCAGCAGTTTTTAAGCACTAGGAAGAGGGTTTCATGGTGGCTTATGCTAATTAAGGATCAAATTCAAAAGTACCACTTAGGATAGGACAGAGTAAGTCTTTAGGTGTCAGTACAATTAGGTAAAACAGGTTCTCTTGTTCATTGGTCAACAGAGAGATTTCAGTCAGGTCAAGGAAGGGTCTAGTATTCTAGGTGATTCAAAGTTCACATTCTTTGTCTGGAAAAAGTGGGTAGGACCACTTGTAGTGAAACACAGCATTTACTTTTGATGTCTCCTAGGCAAATGCTACTCTCACTGGAAAGTTTCCCGTCCCATGTCCCACCCAATTAGGGGAACTATACATCTCAGTGTCCCTGGAACGGTCTCGGTTTATGCCTATTGTGCTGGTATCATTATTAATAGCAACTCCTTTCATTCTTAGAAGTGTCTCGATTTGGCCAAGGTCACCTTAAACTATTCCCCCAAACCCTTGGGGGAGAGAGCCTTGAAAAAACTCTGTAGAACAAAGATGCAAACCAGAAAACGTAATTGTCCATTTGTTGATAACTAACCCAACTATATGGAAGAGTTCCTTGGATATTTGAGAAATGGAATGGCCTTTTAGGTTGATTGAAGTACACCTTTTAAAGCTTTACAGTGTGCAGACATATCCATTGGAAAGATTCCATAAAGAATTTGCATTTACGTATGTAAAAGAAACGGTGTCAGAGCCTTTTGTTCAGAAATCTAACACCACCCATCATGCCATCTTTTAAGACGTCAATAAGATTCAACACAATCTTCCTATCAGCAGAGAAAATGTTTTGCTTTTTCTGAATTCTCAAAAGACAGAACATTTTCCAGAAAAAGGATCCTCCGTAAGTGGTAGATCTGTCTCTACTAAGTCATATCAGATACTGGCATCTACTGGTGAAAATGTGACAGAGCAGCCATTGCACAGGGACCACTGAGTCCCAGAGAAAAAGAAACGAAGATCTGGAAGTTACAAATATGAAATCGGGGATACCCCTGGCAGGAAAGAAGTTACCAAAGTTGACAAAGATTGATAAGGTTCAGGGTAGAGAGGGATTCTGGAGACAAGCAAATAACACACAGGGAGAAATTTAAAACAGCTAAGAGATGGCCATTACTAACACACATGATGGAATTTTAAAAACCTCAGTATCCAATGTACCAGTGATACCAATTCACTTGCCAAAAAGTTTTCTATGCTTTCACAGAAGCCAACAGAAAGCAAAAGAACTAAATGTGCTTTGATTATAATTTGTAGTCCCTACGATCATTCATTTAATAAATATTTATTAAGTGCTGTCTATATGTTAATCACCGTCCTAGGTGCCAGGGATATATCAGTGATCTAAATGGCAAAGGCCCGGCTCTTGTGAAATATACATTCCATTCGGGGCGGGGGCAGGGTGAACAGCCAGGAAACAAACAAGTAACATTTCCATGTAATACTTCAGATGAAAGAGAGAAAATAAAGTAGAAACGAGGTCAGGGGTACTATGTTATTTTTTTATAGGGAGCAGTCAGGGAAGGACTCATGACAAAGTAAGTCTGAAGTATGTCATAACACTTTAATACCCTCAGACTCAAAGATGTGACTTCTTTTTTTTTTTCCTTTTACACCTAGCCTCTATGCCCAAGGTGGGGCTTGAGCTCTGACTCTGCGATCAAGAGTCACTCACTCTACCGACTGAGCCAGCCAGGCACCCCCATCACCAAAAAAGACATCCAGATGGCCAACAGACACATGAAAACATGCTCGACATCACTCAGCATCAGAGAAATGTAAATCAAAACCACAATGAGCTATCACCTCGCACCTGTCAGATTGGCTAAAATCAAAAATACAAGAAACAAGTGTTGGTGAGGATGTGGAGAGAAAGGAACCCTCGTGTACTATTGGTGGGAATGCAAACTGGTGCAGCCACTGCGGAAAACAGTATGGAGGCTCCTCAAAAAATTAAAAACAGAACTACCCTACGACCCAGTAATCACACTACTGGGTATTTACCCAAAGGGTCCAAAAACACTAATTTGAAAGGATATCTGCACCCCTAAGCTTATTGCAGCATTATTTACAATAGCCAAATTATGGAAGTAGCCCAGGTGTCCACTGATAGATGAATAAAGATGTGATACACACACACACACACACACACACACACACACACACATACATACACACAGTGGAATGTTATTCAGCCATAAAAAAGGATGAAATCTTGCCATTCGAAACAACATGAATGGATCTAGAGAGTATAAAACTAAGTGAAATAAGTCAGTCAGAGAAAGACAAATACCATATGATTTCACTCATATGTGGGATTTAAGAAACAAAACAAATGAATAAAGGGAAAGAGACAAACCAATAAGTGGACTCTTAACTACGGAGAACATACTGGTCATTACTAGAGGGGAGGTGGGGGGGATGGGTGAAATAGGAGAAGGGGGTTAAGAGTACACTTACCACGATGCGCACTGAGTCATGTATGCACGTGCTGAATCATATATATTGGACACCTGAAACTAATATAACACTGTATGTTAACTATACTGGAATTAAAATAAAAATTTCATAAAATTTCCTTTCTGCATTGTACTTCCCTGATGTTATCTCTAAGCCTTAAACCAGACAGTTTTTGTAAGTGGGGTTTTAAGAAAGAAACCTCTGTCTGTAGTGTGGGGACAGGCTGGATCAGGGAGAGGCAGCAGTAGGGAGGCTCAGTGAACAGGCAGGAGAAGGGCTGAGAGAGAAGCTGGTATGAGTGCTGAGCCACGTGAGGGGACACGAGACAATCCCAACAAACTTGTGACACATGTAATGATAGCCAGGGCTCCTCAAGCATACTGGGAAAGGAGACAGACTCCCAGCATCCTAAAAAACCATGTTCCTAGCTTATTAAAGGGAGAGGTAATGCTGGGCTTCCATCGGTCTCTGAGGACCAAAGAACTTAGACACATTTGAATTACATCATAGAAGAGTTGCGTTTGTTTCCAAGGGTAATCAGGGCATTGCCAGAAGGCACATGATGTAAGAACAAATGTGTACAGAAGGAAAACGCATTCAATAGTCCCAGGTAAGGCACAGCACCAAGCGAATGTGTATTTAAACACTCCAAAGTACATCCACACTTTCCCTCGGGTAATATTTACTTTTGTTATTACTTCCAACTCTCCCCTATAAGATGGATCATCAACTGTTAAGTCCTAATATTTTTGTTTCAAGGTCATTTGAAAATGTTCCCCCAATACTTGGCTTTCATAATGGCAGAAAATTTGAGAATCTTTACCATAAAAGCTCTGCAGCCAACATCATTTTAAAAGAGGGGAGGTGACAGTCGCCATAAACACCCTTAATGTTCATGCCCCCATGATAACCCCGTGTTAAACCTTCCATAGGAAGTAAGCCCAAAGAGAAAGCACATGCCAATATTTTTGCACATCCAATACTTCCGGACAATTTCGGAAATTTGATTTCTGGTGTTTGAGATCTCAGGTGATGAGACAGTAGGGAGGGGGAAAGGCTTGGTTAATGTGTTTTGAAGGGGATGTCTCAGCTATGAAATTCGAAGAGCCCAAAAAGGATCATTGTTCCCCCAATGAACAAGAAGTGAATAGCCACAAGAAACAAGCCACAGTCATAAAATAATAAAACAAATCCCAAATTGGTAGCATTTCAACACTAGAGTGACGCACTCTTTTTTCCTTCCAACTCGTCATTCTATTAGCAAAGGAAACAAAGTCACCCTGACCATCTAGACTTCTGGGGTATCCATTTGTTCATCATCACTGTTTCATATTTACAACCATGTTTATTTAATTCAGTGAGGTGTGAGGTGGAGGCAGGCAGCTTTCTAACTGATGTAAAATCTAATTACACTGTGCTTTTTTGTAAGGAAGGACAGAGGGCTGAGGAAACACTGTGGTGTAGAAATAATCTAGCTAACACTTACGTAGCGTTTACTAAGTGCTACGCGGGAGAGGTCAAGTAACACACCCGTGTTATAACCCCTAAGTGGCAATGGCAGCTTGTCAACCTCTGGGCTTTACTTGCTGAGGATTCACATCCCGCCTCTGCCTTTACTTCTAGACCAGATTTGATCTTAATGACACGGACGTTTCTGAAGTCCTGTATTTTGTGGCTTTAGGAGAGGATCATACTTAACTTCCCCCCATTTAGCTCTTCCACCACAAGGATGTTCTAGGATTCTGGGTTAGCACAACAAGGGTTAACAGAAGTTCCTAGATTACCAATCTCTTCTGTTTGCTCAGACTTTCTAACTCAGGAACTCTGAGGCTCATTGAATGGACACCAACCAGGCACCCAGAAAGGCAGGGTGGTGTAGAAGTTAACAGCACACAGGGCACAGTCGGTTGAATGTCTGACTCTTGGTTTCAGCTCAGGTCGTGATCTCAGGGTCATGAGATCAAGGCCTGCATGGGGTTGTGCGCTCAGTACAGAGTCTGCTTAAAGACTCTGTCTCCGTCTGCCCCTAACCCCCACGCTCATGCACTTGCTTGCCGCTTTCTCTCTAAATAAAATCTTAACAACAACAACAACAAAGTTAACAGCACAGACCTGGAAGCTGGAACATACCTGTGAAAATCCTGGCTCCTCCACTTACTAGCTTGTGACATTCGAGGACTCAACTTCTCCATGCCTCAGTTTCCTCATCTCCCAACAGGAATAATAACGGCACCAGCCTCTTGGGGCCGTAGTGAGGCTCAAATGAGGTCATCAGCCAAGCCCACAGACCAAAGGGCACACAGCTTCACTACCTCATACACAGAAAGCATAAGCAGGTACCTGGGACAAAAGACCAGGGAGACCAAAGACCTTTCCTCTCCGTTACTGGAAAGAACCAATAAACAAATCTTGTGACCCTCTGTAACAAAGGCATCACATAACCCTTTTAAAAATAAGGGTGAAGTCAGAAGTCAGAAATGCCAGTGCAGGAAGCTCTAGGAAAACGCAAGGACTTTTGCTGCCCCAACTCGGCAGCTCTGTGTTGGAGATTCCAGGCACCACGTGCCGTCAGCTGAGGACTGATTCTATCCGTAGGACACTGACATGGGGGCTGAGGATACAAGGAATTACACGTCAGTCTGTTTGTATCCTCTAGAGGCTAACATTTTAGCTGTGAGTAGGTATCTCAAAGGCACAAAATGCCCAACCTAGATGCAAAAAGTAGAGATGTGTTAGAAGTTCAGCGGAGAGAGCAGTGGGCAAAGGCTGAGCAAACCAGGAAAATTCTGGATTTATGGCCAAGCTTTCCCTTGGTCTAGGCCAGCCTTTATGTGGTAGATCAAAGATGTACAGAGAGGGCCAGGGACGTCCTCCAGGCAGGTCAAACAAAAGTGGAAGTGTGTATGATACCACCAGTGACTAACAATTATACCAGTTGGCTGAAGGAGAAGATTCTAGTGGGAGTAGTGGGAGACCCATGAGAGCATGAATGTGGTTTTCTATACGCCTTTGCTTGTGGCTTTCCACTCATTACAAAGTGAAATTGGGTCAAACTCCTTGTTCACAGTGTCCAATATAAAGTGTTGGTCCACCTGGAATTATTCACATGCTACGCTGCCAGACGTCAGGGAAGGAAATGGCTGGGAGTTCCCTCAGTCGACAAGAGCAGAACCAAATGGCTTTCCTGGAGCTGAAACTGTCACAGCAAGGCTGGTAGAGAGCAGTTAAAGGGTCCAAGGTTCCTCTCCTTGAGATTACAAGTCTTGAGAGTGTCAACACCTCGAGTGTCCCTATGCCCAGATGGCAGACAATCAGAGGATCGGGATACTGAGTTCTTTTCTCTCTGCCTCTGCGGCGGATACTGGAGAGGGACTCAGTCACACTTACTCCAAACCCCTTCTAACAGGTCTTCTCATACTGCAGAGGCCAGAGAGGCGAAAAGCACGTTTTCCAGACTCCCTCGCAGCTAAGGTTCCAGATGTGCTTCAGAGTCTAGCACTCAGACGTGCCACAGGAGGACGGAAATGAGGACATAAGCTGTGGGAGGGATATCGGTGATTCGTCAAAGTAATGGGCAGGCAGTATTCGGTTCCTCTGAAGAACACTGCTGAAGGTTCTTTCTACTCTGTAGCAGCCTAGGTGCTAAGTACTGTGAGGTAGGAGTGATGTTTCTGCTAGAAACATTCTGTGGTAGAGTTGGCAGTTCTCCTGGCCAAGTATCATCCAAACCAGGTTTCTGGCCTTCCCATGGATTCTGTCAGTTACTGGTATTAGCTACTCATTGCCACAATAATGCTGCCTAAGAACCCCCAAAATTTCAGTGACACACAAAAATAAGCATTTATTTGGCCCACGAATCCATGGGGTTCAGATGGGCTAGGCTGGACTGGGCTGGTTCGTGTGTCTGTGGCCAGCTGCAATTCAGCTCGCCCACATATCTGGGGGCCAACTGGCTGAGAGCCAGTCTAGGATAGCTTTAACTGGGACAACTGGAAAGACTTGGCTCTGCATCATGTCTCTCATCTGCCAGCAGGCTAGCCTTGGCGTGTCCTCTCACAGATGACAGACAAGCAAGAGCAAAAGCATAAACGTGCAAATGCTTTTGCAAGCCTCTATATGCATATATACTAACATTTCATTGGTCAAAGCAAGTCACACGGTCAACCTCAGACTCAAGGGACATAGAAATATTCTCCCCTAGTGAGAAAAGCTACCAAGCCACATGTCCAAAAGGCATGGGTAGAGGTGGGGAAAAAGTGGGGCCAGAAATACTGTATCACCTAATACCTTCAAATAAACCCTGCTGCTTAAAGTAGGCGGAGAGCATTTGGTTGTTTTCAGCTAAGAAACGACAGATATGGCCACGCTGCCTGATAATCAGGAGTTAAAATGCACACATGGGACAAAACTCCATCAGAAAAACAGTCGGGTAAATGAACTGCTTTCCAAGCAAATAAAGGGATTGCTTTCAGAATTCTATGACTGACTTAACCATCTTTGGTCTGCACCTGCCCTCCCCTTTCTTACTTCTCTTGCATTATCTCTGTCCTGACCATTTTCCTTAGAGTTTAAGGAAGCAGAGTAAATATATGGTAATATACACATTAAAAATTTCTGGGAAATTATCAGTAACAGTTAAAAGAAGATGCCTCTGAAGAGGGACACAAGGGTATATGATAAAAAGTAGTCCTAATTTTCACTGTGTGCTCTTTGATGGTTGAATTTTTATTAACAGAATTAATGAATTATTCTTTCAGTTAAGAATGAAACCAAAAAATTTGACCCCAAATGAAAAGATAGACAAATAGTGAAACAAAACACATACATAACCATTTGTTTTACTCTTTTTTTGTGCTTAGAAACTATAGGGCCAACCACAGTTAAGTAGAGAAATTCATGCCACTGGCCATAAATAAGATTGGGGTTATTTTATTAAAAATTCATTACCATAAGCCCATGCTGATATAAATAAATTAGTGAATAAATAAGTAAATGGGAGCGAGGAGACAATTTTCCTGTGCAGAAGAATTCTAAATAATTTATGTAGATATTCTACCCTCAAGGAGATGGAGCATAACTCCCCATATTTTCGCTGGTTGGCTGCACATAGTAACTTCTTCCTGAAGAGGACAATATGGAAAAGAGGGAAAAGAGTAACTTTACAATGGAGAAACCTGACAAACTCTGTGTCAGCCTGGTGATCAAGGTCAACATCAACAACAATAAGTCATGCTGACAGTATGTACCCTGGATAGGATGTGGTGAGAAAGGTACTTCACCTTTGTGGTCTTCCTCCCAAAAACCCACACCTCTAGTTTAATCATGATAAATACATCAGACAAATCCCAATTGAGGGACACGCTAAAAACTCCTGCCCAATACACCTCAGAACTGTCAAGATCACCATAAACAAGGAGAACTCTGAGGAACTGTCACAGGCAAGAGGAGGCTTAGGAGACATGATAACAAAATATAATGTGGGGTCCTAGACAGGATTCTGGAACACAATAAGAACATTAGGTAAAAATTAAGGAGTCTGAATAAAGTATGGACGTTGGTTAATGATAACGCACCAGTATTGGTTCATTAACCATAGCAAATGTACCATAGTGATGTAAGATAATAACGGAGGGGGTTCAGTGTAGGTGTATGGGAACTCTCTGGACTATATTTACAATTTTTCTGTAAACCGAAACTGTTCCAAAAATAGTTTCTTAAAACTTCATTATTACTTACAAAAAATAATTAAAATAAATCAATGAATGTATCAATCAGTAGGTATTGTGGGGGATACAAATGATATTATCTAAGTACCTAATCAGGCTGTACAAACAGAAATTTCAAACGAGAACCAGGTGTTTGCGTAGCCCAGAGAACCGACATTAAAAGGTCTACAGCTCAGTAATGAGCCCATGTGAAAGGGGCTGTGGGAGGAATAAAAAACTATCCCTGATCTGCATAATAATTGTACAAGCTTCACTACACACTTGGGCAGCCTTTTAATTTATGAAACAGTCGGGAAAATGCTTTCTTTTCCTTATGTTTTCACACTGGGCTATCTCTGAGAAGTGTTTTCACTGGAGAGTTCAGAGGGATGCCTGTGCTCTGCTCACTATAACTCACCACAGTTGTAAAGTGTTCAAGGAGAGAATACTCAGGGAGCCACAGCCCACCCTACATTGTCGTGTGGGAGTCACTAAGGACTTATTCGAAGGTGGGGAAATTAGAGAAGGGGGACTGATAAATCCAAGGGGAAGCCCACCTCCTCTGAGAAGAAGGCAGGACTTCCAAATGGAAGTATGGAGACTCGTGGGCAGGACCTCTAAAGAGCAAGTTCCTCTCAAAGGTCTGTGACATAAGCATGTGAATTGGGACATACTATGTCTCCCCTAACACCTATGAAGGGCTAGAGTGGAGTGCTTTTCTTTTGGACTGTGGTTTAGATAATATTTGGGCATTTACTTTAAAATTACTTCCTTCATCTGTTGCAATTTTCTTTGGTTTGCTTGAAGCCAGGTTCTCAACCTGGGGTCCATGGCCCCCTAAGGGCACATGGATAGAATTTAGAGGGTCTGCGAACTTGGATGGAAAAAAAAAAACTACCTTAAGTTCATTAATCTCTAACTGAAAATGTCTATTTTTTTCAAATATGAATGTAGGCAACCAAGCACAACAGTATTAGCACCTATGACTTTGTCACCAATAGAAACCACAGATGTTTTTCATGTCACATCACGGTTACTGCAGACACTATGAAATATCTTTTATGCTCATCACCACTTTAAAATTTGGTTGCTAATTAGATTCACCACTAGAGCTTGTTGTTTAAAATAAGTGAATAAATAAGTACATATATTACCATGTCACAAATTTTTTTTATATTCTGATGATTATACATCAATATATTTCGTTTCCTTTGTAATCCAGTGTGTTTGATTCTATGTATTGAAGCCACTATTTTGATAAGGAGGCTGTAGGTTTCATCCAAGGGTCAATGGCACAAAAACATTTTAAAGGTTATAAACCCTAGACTAGAATTTAAAATCTGCTACCAGCTCACGGTAAGACATTTGAAACTAGAAAGAGAATTGTCCTGCTAATAGTATCCTCACTCCCTACCATGATACTACCTCCCAATACATACATACATACATAACACACACACACACACACACACACACACACACACACGCAGAAACAAGGGAGATGGCAGCCTGCAAGTGCTATGCTGAGACCAGGAATAAAACGGCATTTGGACTGTGCATGGCAAAGAGCACTGGGGAGCCTCAAGGCACACAGGAACCACGGGCAAGTGGACGCAGGAGCAGAGAGGACACAACAGACGTTTTCTAAATATACTAAAGGACGTGACCCTTACTGCCCGTAAGGAAAACGGAATCTTGTGCACTAGCATCCTGATTACGGTACACTTGAGAACACAAAGGGAAAAAATACCACACATACTGAAGAACACGGACTCCAAGAAGCATTAGTTCAGAGCTCACTGAGGCCGTGGTCAGTATGGCATCTTTGTCGGTGGTGGTTTTCCTTTATCAAAAACATTATATTTGATACATACACAAGAATCTATGTCACATTTAAATAAATTATGAAGAATAATAATGAGTCCCAATGACCCCATCATCCAATTCAACACCTAGAATACTACTCACGCCAGTGCATCTACCTGATGTTCCTACCTTATCCCAGGCCTGTCTGCCCATGAGAGGAAAGCGTTAGCCTGAATTTTGGGTTTACCCTGCTTTACAGTTTCTCATATACATATAATTCCTTACAATGTACTGTTTGGTATTGTCTGTTGTTGAGCTTTGTAAAAATGATGCTCAACGGCATGAAGTCTTCGCTGACTTCGTTCTTCCTTCCATTGTTTCTAATACGCATCCGGGTCCTTGCATATAATAGTGGTTAATTCATTTTTATTCTATTGTGAAAGAATATCAAATTTTTAAATTTACCTATTTTCCCATCAATGAAAAAATAGGTTACGCCAGTATTTTTTTTTTATTATTATGAGCCACGCTGTTAAGAACATTCCTAAGGATGGGGCGCCTGGGTGGCACAGCGGTTAAGCGTCTGCCTTCGGCTCAGGGCGTGATCCTGGCGTTATGGGATCGAGCCCCACATCAGGCTCTTCAGCTGTGAGCCTGCTTCTTCCTCTCCCACTCCCCCTGCTTGTGTTCCCTCTCTCGCTGGCTATCTCTATCTCTGTCGAATAAATAAATAAAATCTTTAAAAAAAAAATTCCTAAGGAGAGTTCCTGGTTCACATGAAGAAGAATTTCTCCAGGATTTATACCTAGAAATAAAATTGCTGGGCCATAGGGTATGTGGACATTCAACTTCACAAGACAGTGTCAAGTTTGTTTGCTTTCTGTTTTTGTTTTGTTGTGTTTTTTTTGCCAAAATGGCTTTACCAAAATTGTACTCCCATCAACAAGGTATATCAATCCCTATTGCTGCATGCTCATAGCAATACTTGATACCATCAGATTTCATAACGTATTATCATGCTTGTACTCCGAAGACAATGTACTGCTCCATCACATAAGGCGCATAAAAGTGCCAGCAAGTGCCCAAGTTTTATCAGTACAACTTAAATGAAGGTAATACAATGTTTTACCCTGAATTCTCCTGGAATTCAAAGCCTGAGACAAGGATTTGAATGCAAGTACTTTATTTTGGAAAGTGATTCCAGGAAACCGAAGTGGGTAATTGACGAAAGGAACTAGGAAAAGAGAAAACAAATATAGGAGTATATATTTTGAATTGGCCACAACTGTAGGCAACTGGGACTTAATCCTGTTTAGACCCTCTGAGAACTTCTTAGAAGCAAACAATACTAAAATGCAGTTCAGAAATATCTAGATGGAAGAAGGAAACATTTATGCCTGGCTTCCATCCCACATTAGTCAAATATTGACTCCTGGGCCTTTAACTCCCTCACATTCTGTAATATACACACTTGGGTGCCAGAGGGTTCCAAGAGGCCTCTGTGTTGAAACATCGAAGAAGTCCTGGGGTAGAAAGTGAAATATTCACTGTGAGGCTAAGGCAAGGTACTCTCTGGCTACTTCCCCTATGAAACCCGTTACCGGACCAATGGCTTGACCAAAAGGCAGGCTGAAAGGACATACAGCGAGGCACAAGACGTACCCAATACACACACCTAGTAAGCGACAGAGATGGAACTCAAAACCCATGTCTCTATCACAGTTCAAATATTAGGCAGTTGGCACTTAGTGTGTAAACACAGTCCACTGCCTACCCAGTCGCCATTGCTACCTCTGCTAAGACAACACTAATACGTTCTGGAAGCAGGCATGCCTCTCTGGAATGGAGCTGGCACAATGGCTCCATGGTGCCACCACAGGCCCAGATTCCTTCTTCTTACCTTTCTATTCTAACAACTTCAATGCTGGCATACATCCAAACAGTCACTCCATAGTCCAAGAGGTCTCTAGCCACCATGCCTGCATTCCGGGCTAGTAGCTGGAGGAAACAAAGTATAGAAGGGCCTTCCGCCCAGCCACGTCAACTCTCTTTACACAGGCTTCCTAGAAGTCCTGCACAACACAGCAATTCTATCTCGCCGGCAGAACTCGGTCATAGGATCACAGCTCGGTGCAAAAGATGCGGGCTAACAGAGACTGTTCACTGGATGCTTCGCCACCAGGAATAAAACTAGATTCCATCACTAAGGGAGAAGGTGAGAAAGGACCATGAGCGGCAACTAGAAGTCTCTGCCAAAGTAACCATTTGCTTTGGGGTAAATCTTAACCTAAACCTCAGTCCTCCTATTTGTAAAATGGAAATAAAAGTACTAACTCACAAAGTTGTTATGATGACTAAATGAGATCATGTAAGCAAAATTGCACAGTGTCTGGGATGCCGAAAATGATTAATAAATGCTAGCTGCTGTTAATTCACTTTGGTGAATCATCATCATCAGGCCTGGCATTGAGCAGTAGAACTTTGGAGAACTGATTTTATCAGTGTCTCTGCATTTATCAGGCTCGAAGGTGCTGGATGCTGACTCACACCCACAATACTCATAAGCGTTTAGAGCCAGGGTGGTGGTTTAGTAATTTACAATGAGAAATGTAACTTTCAGGCAGACCAGATAGCTTGACCAGGTTATTCCCTCCCCGAAGGCAATGAACATGGGGAATCAAGAGATTGACTGCTGAGCATGAAATAGGAGAAACACAATTTGTTAGACACTTCAAATGTGTAAGGGCATTGGGTTCTGACAGGCTCTTGCACCCATCTCCACAACTGAGCTGGTGTCATCTGGTGGGTCAATCAGGCTGGAAACATAACGCGTAACCTCCTCCTCTAGACAGCGTTGGGAGATCCACTACCAATTGCTGGCAAAACTCACGAGGAATGTGAAAAATGTGTGCAATCCTTGAAGGTAAACTAGAAACACTTACGCCATCAGCAAAAAATACATTCTGAATAGAGGCCTTATATGCCTGGCATAACTTTGGAAACGTCAGAAGTAGGCGAAATATTTTAGCAAAACCCATTCTTTGGATAACAGGCCCAGAGTAAACGGGGCAGCAAGTTGAATCCATTTTTAAGTTTGAAATGGAAATATTTCAGTTGTTTCATATAGAGACATAATAGAGCACATTAATAAAAATTAAAAGCATAACACTGAAATTGAGCAAATAGAAAAATATGTGTATATATACATACATGTGTGTATATGTACATAAAAGCTCAATTGTGACTTAATGTACAAAAATAATATTTTATCCTCTAGGCTAACCATATACCTTCTGTTGACATAGTTCTTCTCTAAACAGGATACGCCATAAAGAAGAAAAGCAATGTGGTACAAAGGGAAGAGTGTTAAGCTGGCATCGAAGTTGTTTTTGAGTCTTGGACTCATCTCTCCTAAATAACACAATCTGAACAAGTTATTTAGTATCTGTGGACTTGGTTTTTTTCCCTCTAGGATAGATTACCAAAAATGACCTATATTTTTCACCCCCCTTCCATCTATGCCTTTTGCCATGTTACTTCCTTTGGCCTTCACATTCTGACTCTGGGCATGACCATGTGGCCTGCATTGGCCAACAGAATAAGGTGGAAGTGATGATATGCCCGTTATGATCCTAGGCCTCAAGAAGCCTCTATATTTTCTTTTTTTTTTTTCTCACTTGCGCCTCTGCTACTGCCTTGAGAACATGACCAGAAGTCTGTTGGAGGATGAGAAACAGGTAAAAGAGAGCCCAGGCACACCATGTACTCCAATCAAGGTTAGCCTACATCAGCCAATATCCAGGGAACCGCAAGACATGTGAGCAATCCCAACCAAGATCAGCAAAGCAGTCTAGCCAAACCCCAGCTGACTCTAGACACATGAGCAATGAATGCTTATGCATATTGTCATATGCTACTGAGATTTTGTGGTTGGTTGCTACACAGCATTATTACAACAAAAGACAACACACACACACCTGATATAGGTTACAAGAATTAAATGAGATACTATGGGTAATGACGAACACACCATAGTCAGCAACAACAGAAATATACATCTTCCTTATGATGGGGTTACGTCCTAATAAAACCACCAAAAGTTGAAAATATAAATTGAAAAGGCATTTCATACAGCTAACCTACCAAACACCATAGCTTAGCCTAGCCTACCTTGAACATGCCCAGAACACTCACCTTAGCCTCCAGTTAGACAAAATTTTCTCACACAAGGCCTACTTTATAATAAAGCATTGACGGTCTCATGTAATTTATTGAATAGTGTCCTGAAAGTGAAAATCAGAATGGTTCTAAGTGTATGAGTCATTTACCCTGGTGATGGGGTGGCTGACAGGGAGCCGTGGCTCACCACCCCTGCCCGGCATCAGGAGAAAGGATCATACCGAATACCACTGGCCCGAGAAAAGATAAAATTCAAAATGTGAGGTACAGTTTCTAATGAATGTGTATGGCCTTTGCACCATCAGCAAGTCAAAAAATCCTAAGTTGTACCACTGTTAAGTCAGAGACTGTACAGCTATTCTTATTTTTGACAGAGTTCTACTTTTTAAGATTTATTTATTTGAGAGAGAGAGAGAGAGAGAGAGAGAGAGAGAGAGCCAGCGAGAGAGGGGACACAAGCAGGGGGAGTGGGAGAGGAAGAAGCAGGCTCCCAGCAAAGCAGGGAGCCCAATGCGGGGCTTGATCCCAGGACTCTAGGATCACGCCCTGGGCCAAAGGCAGACGCTTAACAACTGAGCCACCCAGGCACCCCAACAGAGTTCTACTGTCTAAAATATAATGACATTCTTACAACAATTGTTGGAGAGGATGTGGAGAAAGGGGATCCCTCCTACATTGTTGGTGGGAATGCAAGTTGGTACAGCCACTCTGGAAAACAGTTAAAAAAAGTTAAAAATTGAGCTACCCTATGATCCAGCCATTGCACTACTGGGTGTTTACCCCAAAGATACAAACGTAGTAAAGAGAAGGGCCATATGCACCCCAATGTTCATAGCAGCAATGTCCACAATAGCTAAATCGTGGAAGGAGCCGAGATGCCCTTCAACAGATGACTGGATTAAGAAGTTGTGGTCCATATATACAATGGAATATTACTCAGCTATCAGAAAGAACGAGTTCTCAACATTTGCTACAACATGGACGGCACTGGAGGAGATAATGCTAAGTGAAATAAGTCAAGCAGAGAAAGACAACTATCATATGATCTCTCTCATCTATGGAACATAAGAACTAGGATGATCGGTAGGGGAAGAAAGGGATAAAGAAAGGGGGGGTAATCAGAAGGGGGAATGAAACATGAGAGACTATGGACTATGAGAAACAAACTGAGGGCCTCAGAGGGGAGGGGGTGGGGAAATGGGATAGGCTGGTGATGGGTAGTAAGGAGGGCATGTATTGCATGGTGCACTGGGTGTTATACACAACTAATGAATCATCGAGCCTTACATCAGAAACCGGGGATGTACTGTATGGTGACTAACATAATATAATAAAAAATCATTATAAAAGAAAAAAAAAGAAAAGAGAACAGGCAACTGAAAAAATATATATATAATGACATTCTTAATATTACACCCAGATCACTAGCTTAAAGTTTTGGATGTTTCTAAGCCATTTAATCTCATATTTACAGTCTCTTGTTTTACTCCCACAAGTGAATAATAATATTCACAGAATGTGAATTTTACTGACTTAACTCTCAAAGAAAAGGCAAACTATTTTCCCATCTCTATTTTGGAGAGGGGGATATTGTGTCATGTAACTCACTGTTGGTCTCAGGCAGGAAAAAAATGTGATTAAATTAGAATTTTATATTAATGCGTGCTGAGAAATTTCCAGTGCCCCTCAAGATTGTTCCATCCAAAGAAGAGTTAATCCTTGAAAAAAAAAAAGTCACAAGGAACCAGCCTTCTAAAATCATCTTTGAGCTGGCACAAGGGCAAGCTATAATTTAGCTCTGGGACTGGAGAAGAAACACAAATAGAGACAAATGGGCTAATGTATAGTCTCCGTATTCATTCACCTCCATTTGTGTAAGAGATGAAGAGAGACTTCAATGTATCATTTTCTCCCATTTCCTCATTCCTTTGTCCTGTGAGCAGAAAAAGTCATTGAGCTTGGCAAAAGCAAAAGTACAACACTATCAGCAATCAGGATAGCAAATACCACAGATAAACTTCACATACAATGATGGATGTAATGAAGCAGACTCACCCAATCCCATAAAGTCTCAAAATGTCAGGGATCTGTGGTTCACAAAGTATCACCCTTAGGCCAGCAGTATCAGCGTCACCTGGGGACTTGTCAGAAATGGAAATTCTTGGGCTCGACCCCAAACCTAGGGAATCAGAAATTTCGAGGCCAGCACCAGGCAATCTGCTTTTCACAAGCACTCCAGGTGATTCAAATGCCTGGTAGAGCTTCAGAACCACTCATCTAGACAGAACCATGTTCAAGTACTATCTGCATGCCTTAGCTGATGCCTCCCCTGGAGTTCATTAACTGCAGACTCTCAGGCCCCATCCAGACTAAACTGGAATCCAAATTATCAAAAGGTCTTCAGGTGACAGGCATGCACATGAAAGTTTGAGAAGTGGTTCCTGCCATGGGCTGAATTGTGTCCCTTCCCCAAATTCCTACGTTGAAGTCCTCGCCCCTAGTACCTCAGAATGTGTCTGTATTTGGAGACAGGACCTTTAAAGAGGTGATTAAGGCAAAATTAGGTCAAATGAGTGGGCCCTAATGTAATATGACTTGTGTCCTTTTAAGAGGAAATTAGGACATGGACATGCACAAAGGAAAGACCACGTGAAAACAGGGGGAAGGCAGTCACATACGAGCCAAGGAGAGAGACCTCAGAAGACGCCAACCCTACCTACGACCTGGATCTTAGACTTCTAGTCTCCAGAACTGTGGGGGAAAAATGTTATTGAAGTCACCCAGTCTGGGGTACTTTGTTATGGTAGCCCAGCAAACTAATACAGTTCCCAAATTCAGGTGCATATTGTAATCATCTAGGGAGTTTTTAAAACCCTGATACCTGGGTCCTGTTCCCAGAGGTTCCAATTTAAGCAGCATGGGGATCAGCCCGTAAGTCTGGATTTTGAAAAAGTTTCCCAGGTGATTTTTTTTTTTTTTAAGTACAACAAAGTTTGAGAACTACTGATGGTCTGCTTCATTCTCTTGACTGGTGAGAAACCTAAGACCCAGGGTCCTCCAACTGTTAAATTTCAGTCTCTCGATACTTGCTTAGCTGATGTCCCATTGCTATGTCTCCAAACCTAGTCCTTCTGTAAACCTTTCAGGACTCCTACTGGGAAAGAGAGTCAGGAATCTGAGCTGACAGTAATACATGCTCTCTTCATTTCAGGCATCAACTTAAAAATTTTTGTGCTAGGATTTTTGGTAGTAAATCTTCCTCAGTATATGTATAGAGAAGGTCCCCAAGGAAAATCTGTTGTCCTAAACGGTCAGTACCCACTACCTCTCCTTATGTTCTTCTTGTGCCTCCTGTGAAGTTGCTCTCCGAGTTCCTCACCTTCAAATCAAAGACTCTAAGGTTGTGTAAACCAGCATTTCAGGGCATAGGTGCCAAACCACTAACTAGTTTTCTCATGCTAAACCCTTTCTACTTGTCCCTGTGAAGTTGTGAGGCTCCCAAACTCCATAATCTACTCACTAGACAACTATTTACTGAATGCTTATGCTGTTCCAGGAACTGAAGGATCTGACCCATACTTAATAGAAACCATACGAGCTGTGTGTGTGTGTGTGTGTGTGTGTGTGTGTGTGTGTGTGTGTGTATTTTTCTACCTGGAGTCTCTAAAAGTTAACATACTCCACAAAAGTGATGATTTAGCACCCTTAAAACACCATACATCTTGGGGGAAACCCCTGTTCTGAATGTGCTTTTACTACATTAATATTTAATTTTTTACTGGGACCAATCATTAACACTGTCACTGGTTAAAACAGAACCATTTTCATGACAGGCTAACATGCTTGCCACTTAGTTCCCCAAAGCCATCTCTAACCTCCCTCTCCCTGGTCTCCTTTCCACGACAGAAGCTGAAAAGCCTGATACTCACTTTCCCGGCCTCCCTTGCTACTCAGCACTGCTATGTAGCCCGGCTCTGGCCAATGAAATACAAGAGATAGTCTGTGGAGGAAAGATATTTCTTCTCTGATAAGATAAAGCTTCATGAGGGAAATTATTCTACCCCTTTCCACTGCCTGTGTCCTGCCTTTGAACATGGACTAAGGATGTAATGTCTGGAACTATTAGAGCCATCTTGAAACCATGAGCGGAAGTCACTGACCCAGAACTCTGACACCATTGGGCTACCAACTCCGAAGATCACCTGTCAGGCTTCTCTACTTGTTAAAGCCACCTTTAGTTGGCTTTTCTGTTACTTGCAGAGAAAAAAAAATCACTATATGTTTTCCGTGTATGTCAGACTCATTTGTTTATAACACAGTGTGGTCTGAAGATCCACACTTTTGAGATTTATTGAGTTAGAAGAAATTTCTTCTAAAAATGAACAAAAAACATGCCCAGGGGGTGTTCAAGGAATGGTAAGCCCAGGCTGAACTGCCAAATTCATTTATTCATTCATTCTTTTAACAGACCCCCACTTTAATAGGCTCCAGGGATATAAAGATGACTAAAACCTTACCCCTGCCTTCTAAGAAATCTTCCTCTCTTGAGTGAGACTGGTATGTACAGCAAGAATCACAGGATGGTAAGCGCTGAGACAGATATGTGCAGAGGAGAGGAGTCATGTTATCAGCGAGGTGGGAAACCTCTCAGTTTGGGGGGGGGGGTTCCCCATAAAGAGTTTTGGAAGAAAGGAGCATGGAAGTTTCCACTCAACTCTAAAAAGTTACTCCTGTGATCTGATGAAACACGTAAAGTTCTATTTTTCTTCCGGGAGAGGGGGTTCTTTTCTAGAATCACAAACTGTAGATCAAATGACATTTCAGGAAGGAGTAATTTATGATAGGCCACTCAATCAACGGCCAGAAAAGCTTCCCCAACCATCATTCTCCCACAAAACAGGATAAAGGCAAGGTTTGGTGGGGGCGAGGGGAGAAGGTAAGTACTTTCCTCCCATATCAGTAAGGATGTTCGTGTAGAAGAGAATTCTGTGCTGTGAATTAAGACCACCTGTTAACATTGCAGCAAACCAAACAATATTGATAATAAAGCATTCGGTTGTCAACAGGAGTCACAAACACACGCATTCCACGAGATTCTCCCCTCTGCTACTTTTAAGCAAACACAGCAGCAATAATTAGTACCTATTTAATAATCACAGAAACACCTGCACTTAATGGCAGAGAAAGGGGGATGCAACCTCCCTACGTTGGTTTTTCCAAAGGCAGTTGGTAGCAGCAAACCCCCCTCCCCCCCCAACACAAACACTGGTAGAGAAAAACTAACATGTAGCTTTGCATTGTTAAATCCTCATAAGAAACCGAATAGGTCCTCATTGATTTTCTTGCAAGGGAAATAATAGGCTTTGAAGCATCTCTGAAAATAAGACCAGCGAGTCTCCTAAAATGTTCCTGGAATACAATACATTAAAAATAAAATATTCAGGAGTCCTTAATGAATTGTTTCAACATTATCGTGACATTCACATTAATTTGGCCTCCGGAACATTTTGATTCAGTCGGTGGTGACGAGATTGATATGCAGTAACCGCAGTTACCTTACAGCTCTGGCACGTCCTGGGCTGGGGAGGGTTGTTCCAAGATCCCAACTCAGGCTCCAGTGAGCCATCTGCCACATCGCCGAGAATGAGGAAACCACCTTGGCAAAGGATTCCAGCTCAGCCCTCTAGCTCTCTTGCCACCACCCCCCCCCAACCTCTAAGAATCACCCAGGAAGAAAGTGGGGGAGGAGGGAAACACGGGAAACAAACAGTCCTAGCCCCACAAACGCCACATCCGGACCTTTGAAGGTACCCGGGAAATTAAGAATATGACCCCAGAGTTTGGCTTGTTTGGGGGTCTGAGCATGGATTTGATATCCTCTGTTGCGTTTTAAAAATCTAACTTTCTGTCTCCAATGGAGAGAAGCAGAGGGAGGAAGCAAAGGCAGACAGAGACACAATCTGGGAGACCCCCCCCCCCCCAACACACACACGCACAAACCGCCGGAGTCACCCAAGCCCGAGGCATCAAAAGAGGAGAAACTTACCTGGCCCTCACCTAGACGGAAAGGCGGCTGGTCGCTGAAGCTGGAGATGAAATGCGGACCCCAGGCGGGAGGCGATGTCCCGCTCCGCACCCCGGGGAGCGCAGTGACTCACGCGCCGGGCGCCCGCCTCTCCGCCGCGCGCCCCTCTCCCTCCCCGCCCCTCCAGGTACTGGGTCTGAGCGCTGGGAGGCGGTCTCCAGCCGCCCCAGCCGCAGGGCCCTCCGCCCGACGCCCTCAGGCGGCGGCGCCAGAGCCCTCCAGCCCGAGCCGCGCCAGGCACAGCCCCCCACTCAAGACAACCACCAGCTGCTGCAGGACGCGTGCCTCCGGGGTGGGTCTTCCCTCTCCTCCGCCGCCCGCCACCCCAGGACCTACTGCCCCTAGGCTGCCCATCTGAGCTCAACATGCCTTCCACATGCCATCTGGACAAGGCACTGTCAAGGCCCTCCCTCAGGCTGTGCCGGCTGGCTCCGGGACGCACAATCAGCCGAGAACAACCGTCTACACCCCCGGTACCCTCGGTCTCCCCCTTGCGGTGGCGCCAGAACCCACCCAGCTTAGAGACAGGCGCGGCTGGCGCCTTGAGATCCCAGGTGCATCCTTTTACACAGCACTTCCCTCTCCCCGGACTCTTACCTTGCAGGGACTCGTGCACCCAGGGCTGCTCATCTGACACACTCTCTACCTGCCAGCTGGATTTCGCAATGCCCAGACCCTCCCACAGTTGGTCTATGTCCATTACAGCTAATGCCCAAATTATTCCCACCTGCTTGGAGTCCCCTACCTCGCCGAGGTGGCTATAAGCCTCTCCCCTCTCAGATCCTCAAGAGTTCTGACCGAGTGCAGTATGAATGACGGGACCCTGGTGCCAGAGGACACCCTCCCATTCTGACTGAGGTTGGAAGAGTAGCCAAGGCCATACGCAAGCTTTATCTGGGACAGTCAAGGTGCAATAGAGTGCCAGGATTTATAGAAGTAACATCTCCAACAAATATGATTTGGGAATCTGCCTTGGGACCTGACAGTGTTCTGGTAGAGGTTATCTTGTTCTGCTGGGGGGACAGGAGTGAAGAGACCATGGTCTCCATCATTTCCAAATTGGAAGGAAAAGCCTGTAGAATAAGAATCCTGTTCGTTTTGGCAAGAGCGAAGGATTACAGAATCAAAGAGAAAGGAACAAGAATGGGGAGAGAGCGGAGCACTTTCCCAGCCTGAGGACAGCGTTTCAGCAGCCATCCTTCCTACGAGTCTGGTCAAGAATGAAAGGTTAGTGCCTATTCAGGAAAGTGGGCGATCTCCCCCAACACACACCCCTTCTTACACCCCCCCATTGCTTTCTTACCACCATCATAAACCTAGATCTTCCCCACAATTAGGAAGGCACTATGACATTCATTTCAATGTCCCAATAACCTAGTACATGCCCTGACATACAGAGGAAAATAAATCTTTATTAAAAGCTCAACAGGCTAACACCCTACCCCTGCCTTCCATGTCTACCTCTATACTTTCCATCTTTCCCCCATTTGGTTCCTTTGTTTTTCTTCTTATCTACACCTATTTTTCTGAATAATATCACCCCTCGATTTCTCTACTTCTACTCTCTAAGTCTATAAAGTCATGTTTTCCAACGTTATTTCTTCTCTTTTTCCAAATTCTTCCCTACTCTGCATTCTCTCTATCATATGTTCAAGTGTAATCTCAATGAAGTGCTTTTGCTGCTTTTTTGTTTTAAACTGTTAGGTACTTGGATCAAAATCCTTACCTACCAAAAATCCTACATTCCCCCAAAATGTGTGTGTGTGTGTGTGTACTAAACAGTCTGTCTTTTCATGCAAGGTGATCAACCAAAAGTATTTCTAGAATATCTTCGCCCATCCTCTCATGTTTACTGTGCACTTACTATGTAATGGGCATTGTGTTAGTACCTGGGTTTATAGAGACGAATAAAGCAAACGCACTACCATCAAGAATGCCACACACCAAGGATCAGGATAAGGGGAGGAGCAGACAATAAGCAAAGTCACTCAATAATGTTGTAATAGGAATGTGTACAAGGTGCTGTGGCAATAAGAGAGTGTACAGACCTCATTGAGAGAGGCGGGCACAAGGGGGGAGGGGTCAACAAACATTTCACCAGAAAATGACAATTGAATTGATTCTTTAAAAAAAGACTGAGGGGGGCGCCTGGGTGGCACAGTGGTTAAGCGTCTGCCTTAGGCTCAGGGCGTGATCCCGGCATTATGGGATCGAGCCCCACAGCAGGCTCCTCCGCTATGAGCCTGCTTCTTCCTCTCCCACTCCCCCTGCTTGTGTTCCCTCTCTCGCTGGCTGTCTCTATCTCTGTCAAATAAATAAATAAAATCTTTTTTAAAAAATTAATTAATTAATTAAAGACTGAGTTTTCTAGGAAATAATAATAGGAGAAATACACACAAGATGAATAATTTACTATGGATTCTTAATTTGTGTCTCCTTTATCTTGAGATCCATCATTCTTTAGGCAGATAGTGTCTAAGCTTCAGAGTTGGGAGATGGCTTTCCTGATAGCTCCAGCAAAGGTGCAGGGATTGGCTACCCTTGGATCATGTGTCCATCCCTGAACCAATCACCAGGGCCAGGTAGGTAGTGTATTCTGATGGGCTCTCCTGGGTCATGTGACCATCCCTGAAAAAAATCACCATGGCCAGGTGGGTAGTATATTCTGATAGGCTGTTCTGGGTCATGTACCCATTCCTGAAACAATCACCATGGCCAGAAAGGTAGTGTATGATGATTGGCTATCCTGGGTCATGTGTCCATCCCTGAACCAATCCAAATGGCCAGGTAGGTAGTATATTCTGATTAGTTGTCCTGGGTACCAATCACCACGGCCAGGTAGATACTGTATTCTGATTGGCTATCTTGGGTCATGTGCCCATCCCTGAACCAATCACCATGGCTAAGTAGGTACTGTATTCTGATTGGCTTTCCTGGGTCATGTGCTCATCCCTGGGGAGGGGGGGAAATCACCATGTCCAGGTGTATTCTGATTCGCTATTCTGGGTCATATGCCCATTCCTGAAACAATCACCATGGCCAGAAAGGTAGTGTATGCTGATTGGCTCTCCTGGGTCATGTGTCCATCCATGAACCAATCACCATGGCCAGGTAGGGACTATATTGTGATTGGCTGTGCTGGGTGCCAATCACCATGGCCAGGCAGGTAGTGTATTCTCATTGGCTATCCTGGGTCATGTGTTCATCCCTGAGCCAATCACCATGGCCAGGTAGGTACTGTACTGTGAATAGCTGTCCTGGGTGCCAATCACCATGGCCAGGTAGGTAGCATATTCCAACTGGCTATCCTGGGTCATGTGTCCATCCCTGAACCAATCACCATGGCCAGTGGGTAGCATATTATGATTGGTTGTCCTGGGTCATGTGCCCATCCCTGACCCAATCACCATGGCCAGGTAGGTAGTGTATTCTGATTGGCTGTTCTGGGTCATGTGTCTAGCCTTGAACCAATCACCATGGCCAGGTAGGTAGTGTATTGTGATTGGCTGTCCTGGGTTACATGTCCAGCCTTGAACCAATCACCATGGCCAGTGGGTAGCATATTCCGATTGGTTGTCCTGGGTCATGTGCCCATTCCCGAACCAATCACCATTCCCAGGTAGGTAGTGTATTCCGATTGGCTATCCTGGGTCATGTGTCCATCCATGAACCAATCACCATGGCCAGTGGGTAGCATATTCTGATTGGCAATTCTGGGTCATGTGCCCATCCCTGAACCAATCACCATGGCCAAGTAGGTGGTGAATTCTGATTGGCTGTTCTTGGTACCAATCACCATGGCCAGGTAGGTACTGTATTCTGATTGGCTGTCCTGAGTCATGTGTTCATCCCTGAACCAATCATCATGGCCAGGTAGGTACTGTATTTTGAATAGCTGTTCTGGATGTCAATCACCACGGCCAGGTAGGTAGTGTGTTCTGATTGGCAATTCTGGGTCATGCACCCAACTGTGTGTTTGTTTTGGGGGGAGGGGTTATGATTAATAGAATGACAGCCTTACGTGAGGAGGAAGGTATAGTTCCTAAAGGAAAAGCTACTAGGAAAGGTAACATGTCAAGTACATGTGTACAAGCATTTCCCTGAATAAAGAAATCTCATTTTGCAAAATTACACATTAAAATTAACAAGGCTTATAGAAAAAAAAATAAGAGTTGGGGTAGATCACTCAGAACTTTTACAACTTTATTAGCAGAACATTGATAAAATTAAAAAATGAGTATCTCAGGCAATTATTTGAACAGCTCAGACACACATCTTGGTATGGTTAGAGGCTGCCTCTGGGAATATTAAAAATGCAACGAACCAAAAGAGAGAAAATTCTGGCTTGGTAGACCTGAAGTGTTGCAGATGGAAGCAGCGTTCTAAGACAGTAGGCTACTCTTAAGCTGGCCACAGGAGGAAGTGCCATCTGTCTAAAGCAAGAACCATGCAAGGCTGGGGTGTACCTTCTTGGGAAGGAAGTCCTGGGTGCAGACCCTCACCTTTAATTTTTTCTTTAAATAAAGTTAAGAGGCTCCTGACTGGGGCGCCTTGGTGGCTCAGTCAGTTAAGTGTCTGCCTTCGGCTGAGGTCATGATCTCAGGGTCCTGGGATCAAGCCCTGCCTCAGGCTTTGTGCTCAGTAGGGAGTCTCCTTCTCCCTCTCCCTCTGTGCGTGTCCTCTCTCTCTTTCCCTCTCAAATAAATAAAATCTTAAAAAAAGAAGCTCCTGACTATGCAGCAGGCAAGTTGAGTCCTTTTTCCTTTCATGCTGAAGGTTATAATTATACTCCAACACAACTTCCACATTATATTCACATTGTTCTCCTATTTGCAATTGCATATAAGCTAGTTGTTATGGAAAATGTGTTCTAACAGGAGAGAGAGTGTGTATATTTTTTTATTAATTTTCAAATATTTATCAAGCACCCATGATCTAATCCAGTCTTTTGTTTTTCAATTCCAATTACTTGCTAATGACTGCCGGATTTATATCTCTGGTCTGAACATCGCCTCTGAATCCCAGACCTTATCCGGGAAACAGCTTCACACCCTCACTTGGATGACTAATAGGAATCTGAAACTTAACTTGTACAAAATCCAACTCTTGATATTTCCCCTACATCTTCTCCTTCCGAGGTCTTCCCTATCTTGTTTAATGGCAACTCCTCTCATATTGATACGGAACCAAAAAACCTTGCATCATTTTTTACTTCTCTCTCTCATGCTCCACATCCAAGCCATTAGCAAATCCTGTCTATTCTACCTTCCAATCACATCTAGAATTGAACCACTTCTCATAACCTACACTTCTACTATCCTTCTAACAGTCACCATCATCTCTGCTGTGTTATTACAAACAGCTCAACCCATCTACTTGCTTCTGCCCACAGTAGCTAGAATGACCCTTTAAAAATACAATTCCAGAAATGTCATTCATCTGTTCGAAATCTTCCATTGTCTGTCTCCCTGAGTAAAGACCTGATTTTTACAGTGGTCCTCAAGTTCCTACATGATCTACTCCATGCCCTCATTCTAAACCCACCCTCTTCCACAGTCTCCCTGGGTCACTCCACTCTTCATCCTGGCAGTCTTCCCATTCTGTCCCCACACAAGGCTGGTATGCTATTTCCTCTGTCTAGAACTCTCTTCCCCCAAATATCATCAGGGCTCACTCTCTCAACTTCATGTTTCTCCTCAAAGGTCCTCTATTCCTGAGGTCTTCCTTGACTGCCTGATTTAAAACAGTGACTCTCCCACCGAACCCTCAGCACTCCCTATCCAGCATCCCTGCTTTATTTCCCCGGATAGTTCTTGTCCCGTCTAACATACTAGATATTGTACTCATTTATTTATTTTCTGTCTCCCACTTGTTCAATATAGGCCCCATGCAAACATCCATTTCTGTGTTATTCAACGTGGTATCCCTAGTGCCTAGAACACTATCTGGCATATAGTAGGTGCTCGAGAAATATTTGTCTGTATATTTGCCTACTAAGTGCCAAGAACTATTCTAGGCATTAGGAACATGGCAATAAATAAAAGAGATAAAGCCTCCCCATTGTGTACATTGTGTGTGTGTGTGTGTGTGTGTGTGTGTGTGTGTGTTCCACTCCCTAACTACTAGCTTCTAGAAAGCAGGACCTATTTCAATATCATTCAGCCTATTCTTTTTTTTAATGTTTTTTATTATATTATGTTAGTCACCATACAGTACATCCCTGGTTTTTGATGTAAAGTTCCATGATTCATTACTTGCGTATAACACCCAGTGCACCATGTAATACGTGCCCTCCTTACTACCCATCACCAGCCTATCCCAGTCCCCCACCCCCCCCGAAGCCCTCAGTTTGTTTCTCAGAGTCCATAGTCTCTCATGCTTCATTCCCCCTTCTGATTACCCCCCCTTTCTTTATCCCTTTCTTTTCTGTAAGGACAAGCAACGTTGTTACGCTTAAGAGAAAAAATAATGTATATTATGCAATCAGGATTCCCTTACATACTTACTAATACTTGTAAATTATATAAAGTCTGCTTGATGTGTTCCTTGATTTTTTTTTTTAAATCTGAAAAGCCCGATTCATCATTAAGTCTGATTCCACTGAACCGTTTCTTCCCTGATAGGTAGTTCTATGACATCTTGACGTTAAACTCTCACAAGCTGACTGTAAATCTATAAATCTGTTTTGTCATGGAAATATTCTATTCCTATCAGTACCCAACATAAAAGAAAAGGTCTGAAAAGTAAATTTCCAATGAAATAACATAATCATGATTATGGAGTTAGCACATGGGTGTCATGGGGCAGCACATAATTAAATGTTAATGAGATGGGGAGAGAGAATGTGTTGTACGCTCAGAGGTAGGGCCATAAGTGGGGGTTGGATTGTCTGGGCCTAAGGTTTGGGCAATTCTGCATTTCCAGCCCACTGACTATAGCACCCTTGGGGGCTGGGAGGTATCACGTTAGGATAGCTGGTGGGATTTGCTCTTCCTATACCTCCTTTTATCTTCTGGTTCATCTCTAGGCCTTTGACACCAGCGATGGCCAGGAGACTAAAGACAGTTGGGTTGCTTAAGGTGGTTCCATACCCTCCCTCTAGGTATCAGGGAATGGTTTCTTACTAAACCAAACACCAGAGCAGAATCATCAAGTGAGGACGTATTGCTTTTGTTCACATGAGTTTCATTATTCCTCTTGAAAATCTTTCAATCTGCCAGCTGCTCCCACCAACATCAGGGCCCCCCCAGAGGCCCAGTGTTTCCTCATTAAAACTTTTTCATGGGCTAGAACAGTTGAGACAATGTGGAATTTTAAATGAGAGCCCTATA